>NC_091289.1:110878603-111182197 GCF_032444005.1 Ranitomeya imitator | reverse complement strand
AGACGCAGAAGTTCAAGACTCCAATTGGGATATCATACGGCAAAAGCAGTATCGCCAAGTGCAAGAGAGTGTGGAAAGAAGCCTTCAGCAAACTAGAGAAAGACAAGAGCGAACTTTCAACCAGAATGCTCTAGCGACCCCATTAAGACCGGGTGACCAAGTGCTCAAGAGAAATCGTCGAACCAATAAACTGGACAATCAGTGGGAAACCGTACCCTACACAGTTTTACCAACAAGAGTGGATAATCCTAAAATGTGTCTCATTAGCAAAAACGGAGGCTTAACATCTGTACTAGTGTCAAGAGACAATCTTAAATTATGTCCGGAAGCATTGAAAGAGCCAGACGTTGTCCAGCCAGAACCAGAAGTTATTCAACCCATACAGGTTCAACCAGTAAAGGAAAAAGAAGAGGAAGTGTATCACACCTGTATAGGAGACTTTCCCAAAACCCTACTAACATACCATGGTGCAGTAGTGGTTCCCATGGTGGCCTTTTACCCAACACCGAACCCAATACCAGAAGTCCCAAGACAGGAAGAGGCTGACCCCGTACTTCAGGAGGTTCCAGGCCAGGAAGAACAGATTCCTGGTCAGAGTAATCCCATTCACGGTGGACTTGCCAACTCCATAGTCGTGGAATTATCTTTAGCAGAGCGGGCAGATACTACATCTGCAGTAGACAGTAGTACACCACATGAAGAGACACCGCTATTACGTAGATCACAGCGTAGTACCCAGGGTCAATTACCGGCCAGGTATGCAGATTACCAACTATAAAGCTCATAATGTGAATTGTATATATGTTATGCCGTATATAGTTAAACAGAAAATGTAGTATAGTCATTGCTATCAGTCTGCAACGTTTAAGCCCAGTGCCTACAGAGACTTGTCTGTATGAACTTATTGCATATTCTTGAACTTTTTATCAGCCCGGAGGCACTAAATCAAAGCTCCGGAAAGACTGCTTTTTGAACTTTGCTTTTTGCTCTTTTTGAACTTTCTTTAGACTTTATATTGATAACTCCGTTGGAAAAATGGAACTAAATTCCTGGACACTAAGTACAGTGCCGTTCCTAATACCTTCAAGGATAGAACTGTATTAATGGACGCTATTTGAAGTGACTTTTTACAGAACTCTATTTTTGTTTCCTTGAGTGGTTTTTGTAACTTTTCATTTTTAAGACTCTGTACATATTAATTGTTATTTCAAAATGTTATTGTCCCACAGTCCCGGAGTACTGTTCTTAACTAAGGGGGAATGTGGCACCCCTAGGGGTATTTGCCACAAAAATAGTTACTGACAGTAAGTACAAATACTAAAATAGCAAGACTGCACTACCACCTCCGGCCAGAAGGGGGAGCTCCAGAGACTCCCCTTGATCCATTCTGGTCTGAGAGAAGAAATGGCAGTTGGGCCAAGGAGCTGATAGTGAGAGGTCATACAGTTGAATCTCTAACAGCCCTGTGACTGTTACCAGGCCTAAATCACCGGCCTGAGGAGAAGAGGGATAGAGAAAAAGGACATTGTGAGAACCGGGTAGCATTAATCACTACCCAGAACAGGCGCAAAGACGGATACCGGATCCGTGGCTGTATTCATTATATATAATACAGCAACCGGAAAAACGTGAGGTGATATCAGCTTCACTAGGGTCGGATGCAGCAACAGACACAGAGTTCAGCGGTACTCCCAGAGGGGGTAAACCGATAAAAGGACTCGGGTTGCCCGTCGAACCAGGACCCGGAGGGGACAGATTGGGCCGGCAGCCAGTTCACATACAGCAGCAGGGCCACACAGAAATTGCGCACAATAAGAGGCGAAGACCCCGGCAGGGTCAAAGTAACTCAGAGTTCCCATACAGACTCCGGTGACAGGACTGGTTGTAAATCCTTTTATGTTAAAGTAAACTGGTTAAACGTTTCAGTGCCTCAGTCTTTCATTTGGACAATAGCCATCTATCCAGGATCGAGATCGTCACCGCTGGGAGAACCTGCTGCTGATCAAGTAAGTGCCTGTCCCCTCATGATACCCCTTACACTGTGCATTGCCTGAGGCCACAGCACCGGGTCAAGCCACCCGTGACATCCCCCTCAAGAGACAGACTCCATTGGTCCGGTGCTGGGTATCCCGGTCTCCTGGGCGTCACATTATTTTTTCAGAAGTTTTGTGCAATTTTTGATAAATATGTTCCAGATATAACTGATAGGGGCTAATTTGTCTGTTTCAAACCTCACTGCACGAGTTCACTTATCATCAAAGCGAATGATTCTTCTAATTTGCTCATATCTGCCCACTGACATTGTCGCCTTATAGTGTGGATCAGAAAGTGGGTCCAGAAATAATTCTCGTACTGGGACATCATACGATTTTTGACTCCCTGCCAGCAGTAAAAGTCCAATATATGCATAAAGTTCCTCTTTTGAGATATTTTTCCAGAACTTATTTTTTGCAGAAGCGATACGTCTTCATTAGGGTTGAGCGAAACGGGTCGAAAATTTTCAAAAGTCGCCGACTTTTGGCAAGGTCGGGTTTCATGAAACCCGACCCGACCCCTGTGTGGGGACTGCCATGAAGTCGGCGATCTTTTGAATCTGGAATCGGAATCTAATAGACCTGACAGAATAACAAATCTGCAGGTGGTCGGGCATCTAGGAAATAGCGACCACAATATTGTACAGTTTCACCTGTCTTTCACTAGGGGGACTTGTCAGGGAGTCACAAAAACACTGAACTTTAGGAAGGCAAAGTTTGACCAGCTTAGAGATGCCCTTAATCTGGTAGACTGGGACAATATCCTCAGAAATAAGAATACAGATAATAAATGGGAAATGTTTAAGAACATCCTAAATAGGCAGTGTAAGCGGTTTATACCTTGTGGGAATAAAAGGACTAGAAATAGGAAAAACCCAATGTGGCTAAACAAAGAAGTAAGACAGGCAATTAACAGTAAAAAGAAAGCATTTGCACTACTAAAGCAGGATGGCACCATTGAAGCTCTAAAAAACTATAGGGAGATAAATACTTTATCTAAAAAACTAATTAAAGCTGCCAAAAAGGAAACAGAGAAGCACATTGCTAAGGAGAGTAAAACTAATCCCAAACTGTTCTTCAACTATATCAATAGTAAAAGAATAAAAACTGAAAATGTAGGCCCCTTAAAAAATAGTGAGGAAAGAATGGTTGTAGATGACGAGGAAAAAGCTAACATATTAAACACCTTCTTCTCCACGGTATTCACGGTGGAAAATGAAATGCTAGGTGAAATCCCAAGAAACAATGAAAACCCTATATTAAGGGTCACCAATCTAACCCAAGAAGAGGTGCGAAACCGGCTAAATAAGATTAAAATAGATAAATCTCCGGGTCCGGATGGCATAAACCCACGAGTACTAAGAGAACTAAGTAATGTAATAGATAAACCATTATTTCTTATTTTTAGGGACTCTATAGCGACAGGGTCTGTTCCGCAGGATTGGCGCATAGCAAATGTGGTGCCAATATTCAAAAAGGGCTCTAAAAGTGAACCTGGAAATTATAGGCCAGTAAGTCTAACCTCTATTGTTGGTAAAATATTTGAAGGGTTTCTGAGGGATGTTATTCTGGATTATCTCAATGAGAATAACTGTTTAACTCCATATCAGCATGGGTTTATGAGAAATCGCTCCTGTCAAACCAATCTAATCAGTTTTTATGAAGAGGTAAGCTATAGGCTGGACCACGGTGAGTCATTGGACGTGGTATATCTCGATTTTTCCAAAGCGTTTGATACCGTGCCGCACAAGAGGTTGGTACACAAAATGAGAATGCTTGGTCTGGGGGAAAATGTGTGTAAATGGGTTAGTAACTGGCTTAGTGATAGAAAGCAGAGGGTCATTATAAATGGTATAATCTCTAACTGGGTCGCTGTGACCAGTGGGGTACCGCAGGGGTCGGTATTGGGACCTGTTCTCTTCAACATATTCATTAATGATCTGGTAGAAGGTTTACACAGTAAAATATCGATATTTGCAGATGATACAAAACTATGTAAAGCAGTTAATACAAGAGAAGATAGTATTCTGCTACAGATGGATCTGGATAAGTTGGAAACTTGGGCTGAAAGGTGGCAGATGAGGTTTAACAATGATAAATGTAAGGTTATACACATGGGAAGAAGGAATCAATGTCACCATTACACACTGAATGGGAAACCACTGGGTAAATCTGACAGGGAGAAGGACTTGGGGATCCTAGTTAATGATAAACTTACCTGGAGCAGCCAGTGCCAGGCAGCAGCTGCCAAGGCAAACAGGATCATGGGGTGCATTAAAAGAGGTCTGGATACACATGATGAGAGCATTATACTGCCTCTGTACAAATCCCTAGTTAGACCGCACATGGAGTACTGTGTCCAGTTTTGGGCACCGGTGCTCAGGAAGGATATAATGGAACTAGAGAGAGTACAAAGGAGGGCAACAAAATTAATAAAGGGGATGGGAGAACTACAATACCCAGATAGATTAGCGAAATTAGGATTATTTAGTCTAGAAAAAAGACGACTGAGGGGCGATCTAATAACCATGTATAAGTATATAAGGGGACAATACAAATATCTCGCTGAGGATCTGTTTATACCAAGGAAGGTGACGGGCACAAGGGGGCATTCTTTGCGTCTGGAGGAGAGAAGGTTTTTCCACCAACATAGAAGAGGATTCTTTACTGTTAGGGCAGTGAGAATCTGGAATTGCTTGCCTGAGGAGGTGGTGATGGCGAACTCAGTCGAGGGGTTCAAGAGAGGCCTGGATGTCTTCCTGGAGCAGAACAATATTGTATCATACAATTAGGTTCTGCAGAAGGACGTAGATCTGGGGATTTATTAAGATGGAATATAGGCTGAACTGGATGGACAAATGTCTTTTTTCGGCCTTACTAACTATGTTACTATGTTACTATGTTACTATGATTCCCGATATGTTTAAGATATCGGGAATTGGTATCGGAATTCAGATTTAAGTGTAAAATAAAGAATTAAAATAAAAAATATCGCAATACTTACCCTCTGATGCGCCCTGGTACTAACCGGGAACCTTCCTCCTTCGAATCAGCGCTCAACCCTAGTCTTCATTCTAGGTTTGAACATAATAGGACCTCTTCTGCAATATTGTCAGAAAAATAAGTACAGAATACATCTTTAGGGGTAAAGTAACTGGGACTTCCCACAGCTCCTTGAGCCTGTCTCACAATATTGTGTGTTGGAGTACGTCCGACTAATGTAGGATTACTGTCCCAAAAAACATTCGTTTTGGATGTTCTGCTTATCACTTCTTGAGGATCCATTAGATTCACGTCTTCATCATCAGAAGAATCACTGGATGAGGATGTTTGATTAGCTGGTGGCAGATATTCTTCATCAGACAAAGATAGTTCACTTTCATCATCGCTTTGAAACATAATCGCTTCAACCTCTTGGTCAATCAGACACTTGGAGGAAGAATGTGCTATTGCTGACTAGATGTTAGCAAACTAAAAGAAAAAACAATGAACAGAACCAGGGTTGTCCACTCTTTTCTTGTGTGTGACACAGTGTTAGTTTAATGTCCCCCCTTCTTCCTCTCACCCTCAGCAGCTCCTACCTTTTATACTTTTAGGTGGTGTACAATTCTCTGGATTTTTGTGGCTCACATGCTCTAGCCTTTGCAAGCTTCTTAGAAACAGAAACTGAAAATTAATCAGATTTCCTCTCAACAGCTAATCTTATCACAGGTCCTTCTGCAATTAGCTCACAGTGTATACTGTCCTCAGTACTCTATACACAGCTCATTACTGTGTTCCGAAGGACCTGAGGTGATGTCATGGCCTTGTCACTCCCTCCAAAAATCACATGACATCCTCACATGTTATTATCTACACCCTGGCCCCTCCACCAGCATTACTAAAAGGCCCCCAATATGCGTTCTAGGGTTAAATGTCACATGGATGAAAGCACGTGGATTGCGCTTGCTCTGCAACTAAACTGTGTCAATCGCATAAAAGAATGAGGCAGATGCTAAGCCAAAGGAAGTACTCATGTGACACTAGGTGCACAGCCCTGATGCTTTCACTGAGAGATGTAGTGCGACACCCGCTCGGGCCGTGGGGTACTTGGTCTGGGTCGGGCAGTTCTTCAGGAGGTTGTCACGGCAGTAGTGACTCGGTCTGTGGCCCTGGGCGTGCAATAGAATAATGAGGGAAAGTATATAGGGAATTTAACATGATGCCACCTGTGGTGTTCGGTAATGGATGACCGATGCTGCTTAAGCAGACCACTGGGCCCTATGGTGATGCAACTGGTATGGTTCTGCTCCCCACAGGTGGAGCAGGGCCCCAGGGCTACCGGTACTGTTGTAAGAGTTTGTAGATGTTGGGTTGCAGGACTGAGGGTGCAAGAAATGACTGGAGGACACAAGGGCTGTAGTTTTCTTTACCTTTATTCGTTGGCTGAACAGATGGTAATGGAGGTCCAGGCAGCCTGGACGCAATTTAGGAATCACCTAGCCAAGTGGGTTCGGAGGTTTTCCTACTGCACTGTGCTATTAGGTCCTTGCTGCTTTAAACTCTGCTTAAGTCCCTCTCACTGTCTAGCAGTTAAAATAAAACTGTACCGACATGGCAGGCCGCTTGAGCCTATTACAGATGTTGCTCCTTTGTGGAGGCTCTGGGCTTTGGTATGCTGCTGTGCCACTGGGTGTTAGATGGGCCAGGAGACCTGCAGTCCCCTGCCCTTCGGATGTAGCTGCTGGGACTTTAGTACCCGAGCAACCATGGACTCCGGTGTCCAGTTTCTAGTGCTCAGCTCTGGTTACAGCTCCACTCCCCAGGTACTCCATGACTTCTCTCCTCTCATCTTCTCTCACTCTCTCAAACTCAGACTCAAACTGACCAACTCCGCCTCCAGTCCAGAACTTATAGGGAAGCTCCCCTGAAACCAGGTGTTAGAGCTCCCACTTCTTGTCTGGAGTTAGGAAAAGGTTTTGGATGCTGGTGTTACCTGGTAAGGGACCCCTTTTTGCTTCCAGGCATGACATCACTCCCTCTGAGAGAGGCAATGCCATTGTGGCAGCCAGACTCTTGGGGCGCCACAGTAGCCTGAGGGATGGACTTGCTCTGTAACTCAACTGTGCTAACCACACACATGTAGGTAACAGATGCTAAGCCAAGGGGTAGCTACCCAGTCATAACCCTATCTTGCCAAAGAAAGATTTTTCAGTGTATAGAGCATCACGTGCAAGCAGAGTGGTAGAGAATCCACTCACAAACACCACACATAAGTGATACTAGCACACCCACATGCACCATTGAGAGCCTTTTAAACCCTAGGCTCCTCCCCAAACACTCATGTCCAGCCGGCCATGGCATCGCCCGCCGGCCAATCTAGAGCCATCACATCACCAGAGCAGCTAACCTCCGACCACCAATGAGAAGATGCCACATCACGGACATGCTCAGTATGGCAATATCTGGACTTTGACTCCGGAGCATTGGGGTGCATCAGAATATCACTGATTCCCATAGACTTAGCTGGAGAGCCAGAAAAAGTCAAGTGAATATCATGAGCTTGAGCACCCTCCTCGGCCGGACAGGAATGGGAGACCACAGCATCAGGCAATGCTTGAGATCTTTCCTGTGATGCACTGTGTCTCCTGTTCAAATGTCACAAAATCCAGTGAAGTAATCCATCCACATTTGGGTTAAATGGGGACACTTCGATTACCTCTACTTCACCACACTAAGTCTGTTTTTCCTATACTGTGCCTTTATTGCATTTAGGCATTCTGTCAACCACTCCTGATCACTCTGATTGACCTGTCACTTTGGATCAATCTGTAATAATATTGTTTATACCTACTGATGAACCACCAGGAACATGCTGGATCTGTTACTTTACTAAGGTATCACAGCGATCAAGCAATCATGAAACAAACCCTCCGTTTTTTAACAGTAATCTCTTGACTTGGGACCACTCCTGTTGTCTTCCACATTGGCTTCATACTGTTTGTGGGGCTTTGGGAACATCATACTGTGAAGGCGGTTGGGAATAACCATATTATGTATGAGGAAGGGGATTGTGTGGGAGATTATATTTTGTGGGGGGGCTGAATGGGCATCATACCATGACTAGCAGCTGTGGGAGTGTCATACTGTATGAGGGAGAATTTTTGGGATATCATATCATTTGCAGGGCTGTGAGGATCATCCTACATGGCTGTAGGTCCCAATATACTGTGCTGGCTAGAGTGCTGGGCATCATACTGTGTGTGTGGGAGGGTTGTGAAAACATCTTACTATCTGAGGAAATGTTGGAACATCATACTGTTTAGAGGACTGTGGGAGCATCTTACTGTGTGAAAAGGAGACTGTGGATCAAGGGACAGGGGCTGAATAACAGGAGCAGCATGATTTATTGCTTATTATTAACATTATAAAAATAAATAAATTATACGGTCTTGATAGCTTCTACTGATTAGTGTACATGACTATTACAATACTCAACACAATACAGTTCTGTGGATTAGAAATATGACCATATTATATATCTATTCTCCCAATAATTTAAAGAAAAAAAAGATATGGGGTGAAGTACACCAATACCATATCTACTATATAATTGTCTAAGGGTCACTTCCGTCTGTCCTTCTGTCTGTCGCGGATATTCATTGGTCGCGGCCTTTGTCTGTCATGGAAATCCAAGTCGCTGAATGGTCGTGGCAAAACAGCCACGACCAATCAGTGACTGGCACAGTCCAGTGGCAAAATGGCCACTCCTTCCTCCCTGCAGTCAGTGCCCGCTCCATAATTCCCTCCAGTCAGCGCTCACACAGGGTCAATGGCAGCACTAATGGACCGCGTTATGCCGCGGTGTAACGCACTCCATTAACGCTGCTATTAACCCTATGTGATCAACTTTTTACTATTGATGCTGCCTATGCAGCATCAATAGTAAAAAGATCTAATGTTAAAAATAATAAAAAAAAATAAAAAATTGTTATATACTCAACGTCCGTTGGCCCCTCAGATCCAGAACAGGCCTTTCCCGCTCCTCGCGACACTCCGGTGACCGCTCCATGCATTGCGATCTCGCGAGATGATGACTTAGCGGTCTCACGAGACCGCTATGTCATCATCTCGCGAGACCACAATGCACTCTTCAGACCGGAGCGTGCGAGGAGCGTCGGTAACCGCTTCGATCGGGGGCCAACGGAAGGTGAGCATACATTATTTTTATTTTAATTCATTTTTTAACAGGGATATGATGCCCACATTGCTATATACTACGAGGGCTGTGCAATATACTACATGGGCTGTGCAATATATTACATGGCTGTGCAATATACTACGTGGGCTGTGCAATATACTATGTGGGCTGTGCAATATACTACGTGGGCTGGGCAATAAACTACGTGGGATGTGCAATATACTATGTGGGCTGTGCAATATACTACATGGGCTGTGCAATATACTACGTGGCTGTGCAACATACTATGTGGGCTGGGCAATATACTACGTAGGCTGTGCAATATACTATGTGGCTGTGCAATATACTACGTGGGCTGTGCAATATACTACATGGCTGTGCAATATACTACGCGGGCTGGGCAATATAATACGTGGGCTGTGCAATATACTACATGGGCTGAGCAATATACTATGTGGAATGTGCAATATACTATGTGGCTGTGCAATATACTACATGGCTGGGCAATATACTATGTGGCTGTGCAATATATTACGTGGGCTGGGCAATATACTATGTGTGCTATGGAATATACTACGTGGTTGTGCATTATACTACGTGGGCTGGGCAATATACTACATGGGCTGTGCAATATACTATGTGGGCTGTGCAATATACTATGTGGCTGTGCAATAAACTATATGGGCTGTGCAATATACTACATGGGCTGGGCAATATACTAAGTGGGCTGTGCAATATACTACGTGGCTGTGCTATACACTACATGGGCTGTGTTATACACTACGTGGCCTGTGTTATATACTGCGTGCGTGGGCTGTTATATACTACGTGGCTGTGTTATATACTATGTGAGCTGTTATACACTCCGTGGGCTGTGCTATATACTGCGTGGCTGTTCTATATACTTCGTGGGATATGCTATATACTACATGGCTGTGATATATACTCTGTGGGCTGTGCTATATACTCTGTGGGCTGTGCTATATGCTACGTGGCTGTGCTCTATACTCCGTGGGCTGTGCTATATACTCCGTGGGCTGTGCTATATACTTCGTGGCTGTGCAATATACTATGTGGCTGTGCAATATACTACGTGGCTGTGCAATATACTATGTGGGCTGTCATATACTACGTGGCTGTGCTATATACTACCTGGCTGGCCGTGAACAATCAGCGACAGGTGCAGTCCGGCCGCGAATTGGTGCGGGATTTCAACCACGCTTCGCTAATTGGTCGTGGCCGGCTGAATCCTGTGTATTCAATGTATTCCAAAATCTTCATATATAAACTACATACATATTCTAGAGTACCCGATGCGTTAGAATCGGGCTACCATCTAGTGATACCTATAAATATAAAAAAAAATCTACTGGTGTAACCATAAACCATTAGACAAATTAACTAAAACATGCAACACTGTATTTTAAATGATATTCAAAATAATCAGGTAGGAAAGGAAAACAATTAAAGGAGGGGTACATTATTCAGCAATTATACAACTAAATATAACTCAAGTTAGATAGATGTTAGGATCAAGCACATGCCAACATTGAATACATTTATCAAAAGTTCAAACATCTAATGTTAGGCTATGTGCACACGTTCAGGAATTCATGCAGAAAATTCCTGAGAATTCCGGACATTTTCTGCATGAAATCCGCAAGAAAACCGCATGCGTTTTTGCCGCTATTTTGCCGCGGTTTTGACGCGTTTTTGCCGCGGTTTTGACGCGTTTTTGCCGCGGTTTTTTCCGGACACTTCCCAATGCATTTTGGAGTGGGAAATACGCAAAAAAAACGCAAAAAGATAAAGCATGTCCGGATTTTGTGCGGTATGCGTTTTTTTTGCGGAAAAAAACGCATCATGTGCACAAAACATCCGGAATTCATTATAAATGATGGGATGCTTATTGTATGCGTTTTTTTTGCGGTTTTATAGCGTTTTTATTGGGAAAAACCGTGAAAAACCGCAACGTGTGAACACAGCCTAATGAGGTTACTCATACCTCTATGAAGCGACATGTAGAAGGGGATCTAGCAAGCGAGAAGTACTACATAGGGTTGAGCAAAACGGGTCGGCCATTTTCAGAAGTCGCCGACTTTTGGCAAAGTCGGGTTTCATGAAACCCGACCCGACCCCTGTGTGGGGTCGGCCATGAGGTCGGCGATCTTCTGAATCTGGTATCGGAATTCCGATACCGAGTTCCGATATGTTTGCAATATCGGAAATCGGAATCCATATTTAAGTGTAAAATAAAGAATTAAAATAAAAATATTGCTATACTCACCCTCTGACGCGCCCTGGTACTAACCGGCAGCCTTCCTTCCTTAGAATCAGCGCGTGAAAGACCTTAGATGACGTCACGGCTTGTGATTGGTCGTGCGACCGCCCATGTGACCGCTCACGCGACCAATCACAAGCCGCGACGTCACCGAAGGTCCTTCAAGCGCTGATTCTTAGGAAGGAAGGCTGCCGGAAAGAAGCAGGGCGCGTCCGAGGGTGAGTATATTCCTATTAGGTATATACTCACCCTCGGACGCGCCCTGCTTCTTTCCGGCAGCCTTCCTTCCTAAGAATCAGCGCTTGAAGGACCTTCTGTGACGTCGCGGCTTGTGATTGGTCGCGTGAGCGGTCACATGGGCGGTCGCGCGACCAATCACAAGCCGCGACGTCATCTAAGGTCTTTCACGCGCTGATTCTAAGGAAGGAAGGCTGCCGGTTAGTACCAGGGCGCGTCAGAGGGTGAGTATAGCAATATTTTTTATTTTAATTCTTTATTTTACACTTAAATATGGATCCCAGGGCCTGAAGGAGAGTTTCCTCTCCTTCAGACCCTGGGAACCATTAGAAACCCAATGCACTGCATTGGGTTTAGAGTTTCGGCCGACCCCGACCCCGACTTTTCTATAGGATCGGCCGATTTCACTCGACCCGACTTTTGAGAAAGTCGGGTTTCGTGAAACCCGACCCGATCCTATAAAAGTAAAAGTCGCTCAACCCTAGTACTACGTAATAGTAAATTCACATAAAATAAAATATAATTCCATTGAAATAAATACATATATGGATTCAATGGGTTATAGTGAAAAACTCAAAAAATATCATCTAATAATAAATGCAAACACCCACATAGTAGATAGTATTATTAAGTGCCATGTTTGCTTATTTAAGGTGATTACTGCTGAAAGTGCTGACCCCTACAAACCACCCACCCCTAAGTGTTTTGTGTAATGCTGTCTCTCCCCTTGAGTAGGGACTGTTTAACTGGGATTCCTCTTACTGGATTCCCCTGTTCTTGGGGCTTACTATAGGAGATAGTAATGAAACTACTTTGGATGTTTTAACCTTGTTTTTGGATACATCTATTCAATATTGGCATGTGCTTTATCCTAACATCTATCTCATTTGCATTATTCTACATTGTAAAACTGCTGAATGTACCCCTTTCACCTGTTTTCCTTTCCTAATGACCTGATATATGAGTATAATTTTCAATAAAGTGTTATGTATTTTGCTTCATCTAATGGTTTACAGTTACGTCTACCAATTATTTTTTGCAGGAATCATGATAATTGCGCAAGATACAATAAGACATTCTGTATTGTAACACATATTACCAGAAACTGCTTGTCAATATACATAATTCTGCTAAATGTTAAGCAATAAAATTCATGTTGAAATAAAGTAACAATAAAAATATGTTAAGAGGTTTTTCCGGCAAAAGTAAAATATTACCATTGGCTTGGTAATTAAAAACTAATAGTGATGAGCAAATGTACTCGTTGCTCGGTTTTCACGAGCACGCTCAGGCGACCTCCGAGTATTTGTTAGTGTTCGGAGATTTAGTTTTCATCACCGCAGCTGAATGATTTACAGCTATTAGCCACGCTGAGTACTTGTGGGGGTTACCTGGTTGCTAGGTAATCCCTACATGTAATCAAGCAGGCTAATAGCTGTAAATTATTCAGCTGCCGCGATGAAAACTTAATCACTGAGCAGTCATAAATACTCGGAGACCACCCTAGCATGCCGGGAAAACCCGAGCAATGAGTACACTCGCTCATCACTAAAAGCTAACAAACGCAGCTATACTCACATACCAACACGGTGTTCCAGCACATGGGGCTACATGGTCTTTGATAACCCTCAGTGATGACACCCACTTGAAAACACCTGACCTCATCAGACAATCACAGATTCCAGCCATATACTGTAGCTGCTGCCGTGAATGGTGAGAACTGTATTCCGGTAGAAATTATGACAATGAAGCTGCCTAAGCCAGAACTCGGTAAGTGCCGGTAGGTGAATAAATTATAGTTATTGTGGGGGTTTTTAATTATACCAGGCCTCTGGTAAAATTTGAATTTCAGTCAAACAACCCATTACATACTAAAATATTGAACAAAATTAATTTCAACCTTTTAGTTCAGCCATACACAACAGTTAGTCTCATGTGGCTCCCCGTGAAAATTAATTGCCCACCCCAAGTGTTTCTAGATCTAAAGTATGGAAAATTTGCAGGTGAAAGATTGGCGGAGAGAACAAGAGGAAAACACAAAAGAGGATTTTGTGAGGACCAGAGACTATAAGGCCGGCTTCACACTTGCGAGTTTTACGGAGGTAAGAGCGCAGAAACTACGTCCGTAAAACTCGCAAAAAATACGGCACAATTATTCTCTATGCCCCTGCTCCTATCTGCCGTATTTTACTGATCAGTATTATACGGCTTTCTACGGCCGTACAAAATCGCAGCATGCTGCGTTTGTCACCGTACTGCGCAAGAAATACGCCAATGAAAGTCTATGGAAGCGTGAAAAATACGGATTTCACACGGACAAGCAGTGTGACTTGCGAGAAATACGCAGCGCTGTTAGAGAGAAAAGCCGGCAATTCAGTGCGGTGTACAGTAAAATCACACTGACAGCTTACAGTCCAATAGGTAGAATAAATGTGTACACATAGAATAGGTATATATATATATATGTCAGTGAGACACATATATGTATATATATTACTATTTATTCCAGCGCTATACAGCTTGAAAGCCGGTAATTCAATTACCGGCTTTTTCTTTCTCCTTCCTAAAACCCGACATGATTTGAGACATGGTTTACATACAGTAAACCATGTCTTCTCTCCATTTTTTTTGCAGATTCCACACTACTAATGTCAGTAGTGTGTATCTGCAAAATTTGGCCGTTCTAGCTCTTAAAATAAAGGGTTAAATGGCGGAAAAAATTGGCGTGGGCTCCCGCGCAATTTTCTCCGCCAGAGTAGTAAAGCCAGTGACTGAGGGCAGATATTAATAGCCTGGAGAGGGTCCATGGTTATTGGCCCCCCCCTGGCTAAAAATATCTGCCCCCAGCCACCCCAGAAAAGGCACATCTGGAAGATGCGCATATTCTGGCACTTGGCCACTCTCTTCCCATTCCCGTGTAGCGGTGGGATATGGGGTAATGAAGGGTTAATGCCACCTTGCTATTGTAAGGTGACATTAAAGGGAACCTGTCACCCCGTTTTTTGAGATTGAGCTATAAATACTGTTAAATAGGGCCTGCGCTGTGTGTTCCTATAGTGTATGTAGTGTACCCCGATTCCCCATGTATGCTGAGAAATAACTTACCAAAGTCGCCGTTTTCGCCTGTCAATCAGGCTGGTCAGGTCGGGAGGGCGTGGTGACATCGCTGGTTCTTCCTCAGCTTTACGTTGGTGGCGTAGTGGTGAAGACACAGCGCGCGATCTGCGCTGTCATCCCTTTCGTCGGTGGGGGCGGCCATCTTCCTGGGGCCGCGCGTGCGCAGATCGAGTGCTCTGCTGCACGGGGCTTCAGGAAAATGGCCGCGGGATGCCGCGCGTGCGCATTAGAGATCGCGGCGGCCATTTTCCCAAAGCCGAGTTTGCATCTCGGCTTTGGGAAAATGGCCGCCGCGATCTCTAATGCGCACGCGCGGCATCCCGCGGCCATTTTCCTGAAGCCCCGTGCAGCAGAGCACTCGATCTGCGCACGCGCGGCCCCAGGAAGATGGCCGCCCCCACCGACGAAAGGGATGACAGCGCAGATCGCGCGCTGTGTCTTCACCACTACGCCACTACGCCACCAACGTAAAGCTGAGGAAGAACCAGCGATGTCACCACGCCCTCCCGACCTGACCAGCCTGATTGACAGGCGAAAACGGCGACTTTGGTAAGTTATTTCTCAGCATACAAGGGGAATCGGGGTACACTACATACACTATAGGAACACACAGCGCAGGCCCTATTTAACAGTATTTATAGCTCAATCTCAAAAAACGGGGTGACAGGTTCCCTTTAAGCCTAATTAATAATGGAGAGGCGTCAATTATGACACCTATCCATTATTAATCCAATTGAATGAAAGGGTTAAATAAAACACAAACACATTATTTAAAATTATTTTAATGAAATAAAAACAATGGTTGTTGGAGTATTTTATTCTACGCCCAATCCAATCACTGAAGACCCTCGTTCTGTGAAAGAAAAAACATAATAAACCAACAATATACTTACCCTCCGCAGATCTGTAACGTCCAACGATGTAAATCCTTCTGAAGGGGTTAAAACATTTTGCAGCAAGGAGCTTTGCTAATGCAGGCTGCTCCTCGCTGCAAAACCCCGGGGAATGAGTCTAAATATAGATCAATGAGCTATATTTAGCTTCATTTGCGGTGAGGCGCCCTCTGCTGGATGTTCATAGATCGTGGGAAATTTCCTAGAAAGCTCCCAGGCTTTCTAGGCAAGTTCCCACGATCTATAAACAGCCAGCAGAGGGCGCCTCACTGCAAATGAAGCTAAATATAGCTCATTGATCTATATTTAGACTCATTCCCCGGGGTTTTGCAGCGAGGAGCAGCCTGCATTAGCAAAGCTCCTTGCTGCAAAATGTTTTAACCCCTTCAGAAGGATTTACATCGTTGGACGTTACAGATCTGCGGAGGGTAAGTATATTGTTGGTTTATTATGTTTTTTCTTTCACAGAACGAGGGTCTTCAGTGATTGGATTGGGCGTAGAATAAAATACTCCAACAACAAAAGTGAACCTGGAAATTATAGGCCAGTAAGTCTAACCTCTATTGTTGGTAAAATATTTGAAGGGTTTCTGAGGGATGTTATTCTGGATTATCTCAATGAGAATAACTGTTTAACTCCATATCAGCATGGGTTTATGAGAAATCGCTCCTGTCAAACCAATCTAATCAGTTTTTATGAAGAGGTAAGCTATAGGCTGGACCACGGTGAGTCATTGGACGTGGTATATCTCGATTTTTCCAAAGCGTTTGACACCGTGCCGCACAAGAGGTTGGTACACAAAATGAGAATGCTTGGTCTGGGGGAAAATGTGTGTAAATGGGTTAGTAACTGGCTTAGTGATAGAAAGCAGAGGGTCATTATAAATGGTATAGTCTCTAACTGGGTCGCTGTGACCAGTGGGGTACCGCAGGGGTCGGTATTGGGACCTGTTCTCTTCAGCATATTCATTAATGATCTGGTAGAAGGTTTACACAGTAAAATATCGATATTTGCAGATGATACAAAACTATGTAAAGCAGTTAATACAAGAGAAGATAGTATTCTGCTACAGATGGATCTGGATAAGTTGGAAACTTGGGCTGAAAGGTGGCAGATGAGGTTTAACAATGATAAATGTAAGGTTATACACATGGGAAGAAGGAATCAATATCACCATTACACACTGAACGGGAAACCACTGGGTAAATCTGACAGGGAGAAGGACTTGGGGATCCTAGTTAATGATAAACTTACCTGGAGCAGCCAGTGCCAGGCAGCAGCTGCCAAGGCAAACAGGATCATGGGGTGCATTAAAAGAGGTCTGGATACACATGATGAGAGCATTATACTGCCTCTGTACAAATCCCTAGTTAGACCGCACATGGAGTACTGTGTCCAGTTTTGGGCACCGGTGCTCATGAAGGATATAATGGAACTAGAGAGAGTACAAAGGAGGGCAACAAAATTAATAAAGGGGATGGGAGAACTACCATACCCAGATAGATTAGCGAAATTAGGATTATTTAGTCTAGAAAAAAGACGACTGAGGGGCGATCTAATAACCATGTATAAGTATATAAGGGGACAATACAAATATCTCGCTGAGGATCTGTTTATACCAAGGAAGGTGACGGGCACAAGGGGGCATTCTTTGCGTCTGGAGGAGAGAAGGTTTTTCCACCAACATAGAAGAGGATTCTTTACTGTTAGGGCAGTGAGAATCTGGAATTGCTTGCCTGAGGAGGTGGTGATGGCGAACTCAGTCGAGGGGTTCAAGAGAGGCCTGGATGTCTTCCTGGAGCAGAACAATATTGTATCATACAATTATTAGGTTCTGTAGAAGGACGTAGATCTGGGGATTTATTATGATGGAATATAGGCTGAACTGGATGGACAAATGTCTTTTTTCGGCCTTACTAACTATGTTACTATGTTACTATGTAACCATTGTTTTTATTTCATTAAAATAATTTTAAATAATGTGTTTGTGTTTTATTTAACCCTTTCATTCAATTGGATTAATAATGGATAGGTGTCATAATTGACGCCTCTCCATTATTAATTAGGCTTAATGTCACCTTACAATAGCAAGGTGGCATTAACCCTTCATTACCCCATATCCCACCGCTACACGGGAATGGGAAGAGAGTGGCCAAGTGCCAGAATAGGCGCATCTTCCAGATGTGCCTTTTCTGGGGTGGCTGGGGGCAGATATTTTTAGCCAGGGGGGGGCCAATAACCATGGACCCTCTCCAGGCTATTAATATCTGCCCTCAGTCACTGGCTTTACTACTCTGGCGGAGAAAATTGCGCGGGAGCCCACGCCAATTTTTTCCGCCATTTAACCCTTTATTTTAAGAGCTAGAACGGCCAAATTTTGCAGATACACACTACTGACATTAGTAGTGTGGAATCTGCAAAAAAAATGGAGAGAAGACATGGTTTACTGTATGTAAACCATGTCTCAAATCATGTCGGGTTTTAAGAAGGAGAAAGAAAAAGCCGGTAATTGAATTACCGGCTTTCAAGCTGTATAGCGCTGGAATAAATATTAATATATATACATATATGTGTCTAATGACATATATATATATATATATATATAGACAGTATATATATTTTTTTTTTTCTTTTTGGGACACATGGATCACTTCTATAGCGGTATGTTGGTTTTGCAAGCCTGCGAGAAAACCACACAGTACGGATGCCATACGGATTACATACGGAGGATGCCATGCGCAAAAAACGCTGACACACCCTGCCTACGGAGGAGCTACGGACCACTATTTTCGGGACATTTCAGCGTATTACGGCCGTAATATACGGACCGTATTTTCATACGCTGAGTGTGAAGCCGGCCTTAATGGTGAGGTAGCAGGAGATATATGGAAGGGATAGGCCATAAATAGCTTTGTATGTTATTGTTAATATCTTTACCTTAATTCTCTGGGTAATGTGTGCTAAAATTTGAAAGGGTAAATACTTAAATCTCAACCATGCAATTGAGTGTAAACCTATAACACATTAGCATTAATATAAACTACGAATTTATACCAGATTTAAGGTTACATAAGTGTGCAATAAATATTCTAAATTTCAATTACTGCCACTTGTATGTTAATCAGTTAAGAATCTCTATGACACCCGTCATAAACTGAATATTTGAGCATTTTATACAGACAGCCACACATACTACTTTGGCTATATAAAGCTATTTCACTTTCCTCTTGGGTACTTATTTGTGAAAAATGCTTCACAAACATTTTACAACTAATTTACAGCACAAGTGTTTTCAAATGGAATGATTTGCATATGTTCCCTGCAATTATTTTGGCAAATGTTCCTTGCTAATGTTATAAAAAGTCATTTTAACCTACTTGACAAAAAATGCAATCATGCAAATAGATAACGGCTCATAATCACAACGCACAACCTTAGAGATGAATGATGAAAACATACACATATTCATCAGCACACTAATAGAGATGTCTCCACTTCATAACTATTCAGATCCTCATAGCTATATTGCTTTCTTTCTGGTAAAAAAATAAGGAGTTTCCTTGGGAATTAACAGCTTGAAGATATCTAGAAATGCAATCTTCATCTTTTAATTATGGAATGTGAAGAAAACAGATGCATGAACTTTCTCCTAGATGTATATTTCTTAATGTACCGTAGAACTGTGGCAGGCATGTCTTTCTAGCACAAGAGCTACCATGAATTTGGCTCAGTTTTGCCACAAGAGATGAGTGATTTGGAACAAATAATCAGCTGGTAAATGCTTTTGCATGTCATATATATTTTATACATTTGGCATATGTCAGGAAGTTTGTACTGTGTGGATTTTCAGGCAACGTTACTTTTAAATGTATCTGCATCTTCAGAATGAAGATAAATATAAAACACATTGCAATTGTAACACTAAAAAGGAATTTTAGTGTAATTACAGAAACTACAGGATCAATAGACCTGCTACTATTCTGCAAATGCTGGAAAAATGTAGGGGACATTTTACTGTATGTAGATCGGTGTGGGGCTGATTATACTGTGTGAATGGCTGTGTGGAGAACATTAGAATGTGTAAAAGGCTGTGTGGGGGCAATTATTCTGAGTGAAAAACTATGTGGGGGCCATTATACTGTGTATAGATCTGTGTGGGGGTTCTTTATACAGTGTGGATGGCTGTGTGTAGATGATTATACTGTGTGGAAGGCTGGGTAGCTGCCAATATGCTGTGTGGAGTGCCGTGTGGTTATACAAGGTGAGGGCTGTGTTCGGGCCATTATACTGGTGATGAATGCACTCAGAATGATGAATACATTATCTGAACCATCATCTATACATCATGTAGATCATGTACATCTTCCGTACATGAACAAAGCACCACCATAGCCACCATCAGGACATGAATACAGCACCAACATTAACCCCTTCACGACGTCAGCCGTGTCTATGCATTTGATGCAGGCACCAGTGATGAGCCCACATCTTTCTCAGCACTTGATGAATGATTTAATCAGCCAACTGTAATGGGCTTGGAGGTGGAACTGCTGTGCCATGTGCCAAGGAAAGATTGGAGGGGGCGTGACTATTTGCATCACCTAATACAACCTTGGACACACGTCGGCTGACAATACCTTGGTCCTAGGAGGGACTAAGGAGATAGGACCAGGTGCTACTCCAACTGACCTTGGGAAGATGGCAGCTGACCCCTAGAGATGATTAGCTGGGGCAGCATGATAGAAGTTATGGTAGATGCAGGTAAGCACTGATGGAACACGGGAAGTGCAGATACTGACTGGAACGGTTGAAGTAGAGATGAGCCTGGGAGGTGTGGACTGGAATGGCTGAAGAGCAGAAGAGCACTTGCAGGTGTGAACTGGACCAGCTGATGATCAGAAGAGCCTGGCAGGTGCGGATTGGAATGGCTGACGAACACAAGAGCACTGATAAGTGTGGACTGAACTGGCTGACAAGAGCAATGGCAGGTAAGGATAGGATCATCTGATAAACAGGAGAAGACTGGCAGATGCAGAATAGCCCACCTTATGAACAGATGAGCACTGGCAGGTGTGGGCTGGACCAGCTGATGGACATGATAGACAGGCAGGTGGGCATGGCTGATAGAAAGGCAAGTCTATGGAAATACAAGCATTGTGATCTGAGAACTAACAAGAGTGTTTAGGAATAAACTTACAACTTTGAACAGGCACCTGCTTACAGGTGGAGTGGCCTTAAATAATGAGTCTTTCAACCTTTGTTAAGGCACTTTATGATGGTGTGCGCTGTCCCTTTAAAAGAACAAGATTACATGCTCACCCTAAGCACAGTGCTCAGAGATTTGCGGGCAGTGCAAGCACCCCAGGCATCTGCAGCCAAAGAAGGAAGTGAGGAACTTAGGCAGTGAATAAGTTGGTATCTGTGCCAAGGAAAAGCGGCAGAGAGCAGAGACACCGGCGCTACAGTACGCCACTTTACACACCCTCTTTTTTTATGCCCCTTCTTTTTTTAAGAAATTTCTCCAGTAGGAGAGAGGCATGGATGTTCTCCCTGGGCTCCAAGGACCTCTCCTCAGGACTGAACCTCTTCCAATTCATAAGACAAAAGTGTTTCCTTGTACCTTCTTGATGGCCAGAATTTTGTCTACCGGTCTCTGACCGGAGCAGAAGTGGTACCAGGATCTTTGAAGAAACAACTGAGAATGAAAGGTTTGAGTAGTTACACATGGAAAGAATTGGGGATTCATAAGGAGGCTACCGGATTAATTTGTTTCAACACCTCGAAGGGATTGATGAAGCAAAGACCAATTTATAGTAAGGTACCATGAGATGGACATATTTAGATGAGAGCCAGACCTTATCTCCATGATGAAATAGAGACAAATCCAGATGTCTCGTGTCTGCATGCCTCTTCATCCGTTCAGAGGATTTTTAATAAGGATGATTTGATGTCCTCTCAAATCTTGACGAGGGAATCAGCAGCCGGATTATCAGAGGTGATAGACATGGAAAACAGGATTTTGGGATGTTGACGGTAAACCACAGAAAACCGATTTGGCAGAAGATTCTTTCACATGGTTATTGTATGAGAACTTGGCCCAAGGTAGGAGTTCATCCTAGTTAGGGTGGTAAGAGTTGACAAAGTGCTGGAGGAAATAGGTCAAGATATGATTGACCGGCTCCACCTGATTATTAAACTGAGGATAGTAAAAAGATGAGAAATCCAAGGTAACATTCAGTAGCTTACACATGGCCCTCCAGAAATGAGAAGTAAACTAGACTCCTCTATCAGAGAAAATGTGGAGCGGTAGTTGTTGGAGGCAGAAAATATGAAGAATAAATTCTTTTCACAGCACAGTTGCAGGTGGAAGACCAGATAGATGGGCAGCACGGTGGCTCAGTGGTTAGCACTGCCGCCTTGCAGCGCTGGAGTCCTGGGTTCTAATCCCACCCAGGACAACATCTGCAAAGAGTTTGTATGTTCTCTCCGTGTTTGCGTGGGTTTCCTCCGGGCACTCCGGTTTCCTCCCACATTCCAAAGACATACTGATAGGGATTCTAGATTGTGAGGCCCATCGGGGACAGTGATGATAATGTGTGCAAAACTGTAAAGCGCTGCGGAATATGTTAGCGCTATATAAAAATAAAGATTATTATTATAGCGAAGTAAAGTGATCCATCTTCAAGAAGCAATCCACAACCACCCGGATGACAGTACTCCCAGCTGATACTGGCACATCAGTGATAAAATCCATGGCAATATGCTGCCAGTGAGCAGATGCATGTTCAAGGAAAGCAATCGACTGGTCAGAATCTGATTAGGAGTTCTGTTTTGAGCACACAAGGGACAGATAGAGACAAAATCCACAATGTCTTTGCGCAAGGTTGGCCACCAATAGTTTTGAGAAAAGAGGAGAGCTGTCTTCTTCTGTCCAGCATGGCCTGCTAGCTTAGACTAGTAACCCTGAGAAGAACTCGCTTCCTATCAGGTTCAACTACGAAAGTATTACCGGACGGAAAATGAGGCAGGTCCAACCAAGAGACCGTAATTATTTTGGAGGGCTTGATGATGTGTTTAAGCTCTTCTTCCTGGCTGGAGCCCTGGAAGGATTTTGAGAGAGCTTCTGCCTTGATGTTTTTGTCTGTCGGCCAAAAATTGACAGTGAAGTTGAAGCGAGTGAAGCATAAAAAACACCTGGCTTGTCAAGGGTTAAGTCTCTGTGTGGATTGCAGATAGGCAAGATTCTTGGAATCAGTGTACATCCCTCCTGCAAGCAAGTATCGCAACTCTTCTATAGCCAACTTGACTGCAAGCTGTTCTGTCACCAATAGAATACTTGCTTTATGGTGCAGAGAAAATCTTAGAGAAGAAGCAGCAGGTCACCATGCGACCAGATGAAGACTTCTGAGTAAGAACGACACCATCCCCTGAAGAAGAAGCATCCACTTCCAGAAATATTTGTTTGGTATGGTCTTCACTATGAAGTACAGGGGCCAAGGAGAAAGCCAACTTAAGGGATTCAAAGGCATTCTCTGCTTCTGGGGTCCACTTCCTAGGATTGGCACCCCCTGTGAGTCAGGACAGAAATAGGAGCAGTTCGAGAGGAAAAATGAGGAATAAATTGACGCTAGTAATTTATTAATCAGAGAAACCGCTAGATAGCCTTAAGGCCATCTGGACATCTGCAGTTCAGGAGAGTGATTGCCTTCTCTGGATCCATCTTCAGGCTGGTCTCAGAAATGATGAACTCAAGAAATGGAAGGGTGGGCTATTTGAAGACGCAGTCTTTTTATTTTGCATGCAGAAGGTTTCTTCTAACATTAGCAGAACCTGGCCAACATCCCTCCTGTATGTTGACAGATCAAGAGAAAAAAAAAAGATGTCACCTAGGTACCCTGCCACATACATGTAGATCAGATCCAGGAAGATATTGTTTACCAGTTCTTGGAAAATGGCTGAGGCATTACAAAGTTCAAATGGCATAATGTGATACTAGTAATAGCCATCATGGGTGTTAAAGGCCATATTCCACTCATCTCCCTGGCAAATCCGAATCAGGTTATAAGCCCTTTGTAGGTCAAATTTTGTGAAGACTCTGAAACTCTTAAAGTGATCAAATAGCTTGGAGAAGAGAGGAAGGGGATACTTATTCTTAACCGTGATTTGGTTAAGGCACCTATAGTTAATGCAGGGTCAAGGAGAACCATCCTTTTTCATCACAAAGAAGAACCCTTCCCCGGTCGGGGAGGAAGATTTCCAGAAAAGTCCTTTAAACGGAACCTGTCACTCCCAAAATCGAAGGTGAGCTAAGCCCTCCAGCATCAGGGGCTTATCTACAGCATTCTGTAATGCTGTAGATAAGCCCAGAGCAAAGTACTGCAGTGCGCAGGTGCCGGGCCTGTTTGACCCTTCCCGGCGCTTGCGTACTGCTGTACTTTGCTCTGCCCTCAACAGAGCAGTTAAAGTACACCTGCGCCTGAGCCGCAGTGTGAATACAAGAAGAGGACGTCATCGTAGGAAGATGGGAAACCCCAGACCGGACCGCGACACCCATCGGACCAGAACCAGACCGGAACCGCCCCTGGGTGATTATAATCTAAAGTCTTTTTCTCATCTTTCAGAATACATCAGGGCTTATCTACAGCATTACACAATGTTGTAGATAAGCCCCTGATGCTGGTGGGCTTAGCCCACCTTCAATTCTGGGGTGACAGGTTTTCTTTAATAAGATTCTCTTCTATATACTCGGACATGGCTTGAGTCTGTGACAGAGGACAGATTCGGCATCGTGGAGGAGATGTGCTAGGCAGAAGGTCAGTAAGACAGTCATATGGCCTAACAGGTGGCAAAGTCTTAGCCTCTTTCTTGTCAAAGATGTCTGCATACATCCAATATGCCACAGGCAAGCCAGGCAAATTAGCAAGGGAAGTAGCAGGTTGGGCAGATTGAAGGTAACTCATGTGACAGATTTGACCCCAGCGGAGTAAGTCTCTGGATTTCCAGTCCAGGATTGGCTCATGATTTTGCAGCCATGGCAGACCTAGAAGCAGGGGTAGGACAAACCAGATAGCACATAAAGAGGAATATTTTCAGAGTGCAGCATTCCTACCCAAGTTCCAATATTTTGGTGATGGAATGGATGGCCTTGGAGAGGAGTCTTCCATCCACCGATGAAACCATCAATGGATTCTGTAGATGTTGGACATTAGGTCTTATATCAAGTCCAGGTAGGCTGATTCCACAAAACCGAAATCACGACAGGAAACAGCTACTGTCAGAGACAGTGATAGAGAGGGATGATTCTTGCCCAGAGTGGCCTCTCTAACATATCCTAGGCTTTTGAATTTCCCAGTCTCTCAGGACAGGAGTGGATGACATACTCAGAACTGCTAAATAGAAGCACCTACCTGTTGTGAATTCTGTGGCTGAATTCACTCCTGTGGTCACAAGTGGTACTGCAGCTTCTGGGCTTCCTCCCTCAGGTGTTCTGGTGAGCTCGTTGGCTGCCTTGTTATTTAACTCCACCTGATTCTGTCTTCCTTGCTCCTTGTCAATGTTCCAGTGTTGGATCTGAGCTTTGGATCTTTCCTGTGGCCTGCTGCTCTGCTTAGATAAGTGCTTCTTTGCTTTTGTTGCTATTTTGTCTGTCCAGCTTGTCTATTCTTTTTGCTGGAAGCTCTGAGACGCAAAGGGTGTACCGCCATGCCGTTAGTTCGGCACGGTGGGTCTTTTTGCCCCCTTTGCGTGGTTTTTGCTTTAGGGTTTTTTGTAGACTGCAAAGTTCTCTTTGCTATCCTCGCTCTATCTAGAATATCGGGCCTCACTTTGCTGAATCTATTTCATCCCTACGTTTTGTCTTTTCCTCTTGCTAACAGTCATTATATGTGGGGGGCTGCCTTTTCCTTTGGGGTATTTCTCTGAGGCAAGCCAGGCTTGTATTTCTATCTTCAGGCTAGTCAGTTCCTCAGGCTGTGCCGAGTTGCATAGGTAGTGTCAGGCGCAATCCACAGCTGCCTTTAGTTGTGTTTAGGATAGGTTCAGGTATTGCGGTCTACAGAGATTCCACGTCTCAGAGCTCGTTCTATTGTTTTTGGGTTATTGTCAGACCACTGTGTGTGCTCTGATTGCTGGCACTGTGTCACTGGATTGCCATCATAACACCTACCCTCAGTACGGCGGACCTCTTGGCGATGTTAGGTCATTGTCACTTGGTCCAATTGCTTAGGCTCTGAGGAGGATGCCGAGGCTTGCTGTAAGGTCGGTTTTTAAAAGGTAGGTGCCAGGAATATGGGTCTTCTCTCACAGTTCACCTCCCTGAAGCATTCCTGGAACCTGATGTCGATCTGTGTAACCAGAGACACTAGGTCATCCAATGAGGAGGGTGTGTCATGACCAGCCAGCTGGTCTTTCATTTGCCCAGAAAAGCCCTCCCAAAACTTGGCTACCAGAGCTTTGCTATTCCAAGCGATTTTAGATGAGAGTGTGCAGAAACGTGCAGCATATTGACCTACTGTGAAGTTTCCCTGATGTAGAAGAGAGAAAAGGCCACTGAGGATGCATGTCTGGGCTTATCAAAAACCTTCCTGAAGGACTGTAGGAAGGACAGGAGATTCTATACAAGATGATCCCCTTTCTCCTATTGGTGATTGAGCCAAGCCAAAGCCTCATCATCAGCCTTGGAATAACCTCTTGATAGAAATTTCTGACACATTTAAGTCTATCATCAATAAGAGTATCACAGGAGACAATTCTTCTGACTCTCAACAATTCTGTCAAGAGGTTATTCCAAGGCTGATCTTGATAAGTTTAAAATACAGGCCTTGGCTAAAAAACGTGATGAGCTTCTAACACCCAAAGTGACTGTTGAGTCAAGTAAGAGGATACCGTTTGTGACAGCGTACAATGGTTTGAGTAATAAAATATTGGATGTCATACGTAGGCATTGGCCGTTATTGGGTAAGGGTCATGCTGGTGTTAATGAGTTTCAATTACCTCCTTTGTTTTCCTACAGGAGGAATAGAAACTTGAAGGATGAGCTGGTTATGTCAGATGTTGGCAGCTCTAGGAGAGACTTACAAGCTACTTTAAGCCGTCCAAACTTGGGTAATTTCCCTTGTCTCGGATGTGCATGTTGTAATAACATGGTGAAGGGGGCATCCTTTTATCATCCACATACGGGAAAGAAGTATGAGATACGGAAACGATATACATGTAAGAGTAGTTTTGTTGTTTACGTCCTTAGCTGCCCATGTGGCCTCTTCTATGTGGGAGAGACCACGATGGAGGTTAAAGCAAGGATTAGTAAGCATAAAAGTACTATTAGAACGAAATTAATTGAACTTCCGGTACCGAGACACTTTCATGAATTAGGTCATTCAGTCAATCAGTTAAGATATAGAGTTATAGATGATGTACCCATGTTAAGGCGGGGTGGAGATAGCGTCTCTCTCTTGAAGAAAAAAGAACAGAGATGGATATTTGAGCTTGACACCCTCTCTCCTAAGGGATTGAACATTGAATACCAACAGAGTTGTTTCCTCTAATGTTCTGTGGTTCTATTGTGGTATCCTATCGGTATAGTGTTTTTAACTGTGTTATATATATTCTTTTTTGCCTTGTCTTTGGAATGTATATGTTAAATATGAGTAGTTTGAAACACACGCCTATTGTTTTTTTGTTTTTGTGTTTTTTTTGTATATTTTCCTAGGATGCTAATGGGTAACAAGGATGGTAGGATTGCTGTATGGGTGGCCGTGTGGCTTGTTATCTATGGCTAATAATTATCCCACGGATCATTGGTATGATTACTCCTATTGACATTTATCCCATGTACCAAAGGTGGGTGTTTCCCTAACCAAAAGATTTAGTCAGTTAGGACTGTTTATATAATGATGTTTGGTACCTTATATTCTCTACCTTTTTTTGGTGGAGAATGTCCGTGGTTCCATCATGGTTAGACGTTTTCATTACCCTCGGCGATATGCTTTAGTAACATAAGTGAACCTTTTTTGATGTAATTTGATATGTTTCTGTGTTATGTATGTTGTTATTTTTTATATTTGTGCTTGAAACTAAATCATTTATATGGCATTATCACCTATTAGAGAGTTTTTTTGACGTTTTATTATAATATATGAGTGTGGTTTACCATCTTTATATTGTGATATTTCTTACATCATGTTATTGGGAGGGGTCTCTTTTCCCTCTATGTAGGTGGTATTCCGTTACAGGTCCCAGTATAATGGTTGGAATATTGCTGGCACACATAAAGAAATAGTGTTGGAGGTGGTTTCCAGACATGCGCACTATCGTCCCATCGAATGTATGAACGCTGAGGGAGATTTTCAGATATGCACATTATTGCTCTGCCTTCTTCATGCGGACATGGATTGGGATTCCAGACATGCGCACCATCGTTCTGTTTTGTGCAGGTGCAGAATACAGGAGCGCTGAAGGAGATCTTCGAACATGAGCATTAGTCATCGGCTTCCATTGTGCGGACACTGATTGGATCTTTGGACATGCGCACTGGTGTTACTTGATCTCTGGGCTTTACAGACATGCGCACTAATGTGCCGGACTTTGATCTTTATGGGCGGGGTCCGGCTCGGGACATGCGCAGTTGAGAATATCGTTTGGACTATGGGTGTATATATTATCTGGACCTGCACAATGATGCGCATTGCATGCTGGGGGCAATGTGGTCACATGATATATGGCTTGGCGATTTGATTGGGCCACATCTTCTATGATCACGCCTATGGGAATGGCTGACCGCCATGACAACCGCTAATGCATTGTTCCGATAGGTGGGACATGGTATGTTTACATTTTAGGTGCCAGGAGTTTATCTGTTTTTTTGAGCTGGAATGTATGTAAAAGAGCGATCGGGGTAAGTTGATCTATGTTAGATGGGGTGTTGTAATGATTGCTACTCGTATGTAATTGTTTATATATATCTATAATATAACGCTGGGAGCGTCACTCTGTCCGAAGCCTTTATAGACTGCGCAAGCGCCATCGCAGTCTGGGCCTCATGCTCCCGGGAGATCGCGGGATGCGTTCACACTGAACGCACACCGCGATCTCCAACAGAGAAGCAGGGACCACCAGGAGGGTGAGTATCGGCCATATTCACCTGTCCTGCGTTCCACCGATGAGCGCCGCCATCTTCCCGGTCTTCGGCCTGTGACCTTCAGTTCAGAGGGCGCGATGACGCGCTTAATGCGCACCGGCGCTGCCCTCTGACTGAACAGTCACAGCCAGGAGACCGGGAAGATGGCGGCGCGCAGCGCTGGAACTGGACAGACAGGTGAGTATAGTAAGTGCTGGGGGGCCTGAGCTGGCGGCGATACCGGCACCTGACCCCCACAGCGCGCCGGTGTCCCCGCCTGCTCAGGCCCCCGGATGGTTACAGCACATAACAGGATGGGGACGCTAGATGGAGACGCAGGATGGTTGCAGCACCTTCCAGGATGGGGACGCAGGATGGGGACGCAGGATGGTTGCAGCACATACCAGGATGGGGACGCAGGATGGTTGCAGCACATACCAGGATGGGGATGCAGGATGGAGACGCAGGATGGTTGCAGCACCTTCCAGGATGGGAATGCAGGATGGGGACGGAGGATGGTTGCAGCACATACCAGGATGGGGACGCAGGACGGGGACGCAGGATGGTTGCAGCACCTTCCAGGATGGGGACGCAGGATGGGGACGCAGGATGGTTGCAGCACATACCAGGATGGGGATGCTGGATGGAGACGCAGGATGGTTGCAGCACATACCAGGATGGGGACGCAGGATGGGGACGCTGGATGGTTGCAGCACATACCAGGATGGGGACGCTGGATGGAGACGCAGGATGGTTGCAGCACATACCAGGATGGGGACGCGGGATGGGGACACAGGATGGTTGCAGCACATACCAGGATGGGGACGCAGGATGGGGACGCAGGATGGTTGCAGCACATACCAGGATGGGGACGCAGGATGGTTGCAGCACATACCAGGATGAGGACGCTGGATGGAGACACAGGATGGTTGCAGCACATACCAGGATGGGGACGCAGGATGGGGACGCAGGATGGTTGCAGCACATACCAGGATGGGGGCGCAGGATGGGGATGCAGGATGGTTGCAGCACATACCAGGATGGGGACGCAGGATGGGTGCAGCACATACCAGGATGGGGACGCAGGATGGGTGCAGCACATACCAGGATGGGGACGCAGGATGGGGTCGCAGGATGGGTGCAGCACATACCAGGATGGGGACGCAGGAGGGGGACGCAGGATGGGTGCAGCACATACCAGGATGGGGACGCAGGATGGGTGCAGCACATGACAGCATGGGGACGCAGGATGGGTGCAGCACATACCAGGATGGGGACGCAGGATGGTTGCAGCACATACCTGGATGGGGACGCAGGATGGGGACGCAGGATGGTTGCAGCACATACCAGGATGGGGATGCAGGATGGTTGCAGCACATACCAGGATGGGGACGCAGGATGGTTGCAGCACATACCTGGATGGGGACGCAGGATGGGGACGCAGGATGGTTGCAGCACATACCAGGATGGGGACGCAGGATGGGGACGCAGGATGGTTGCAGCATATACCAGGATGGGGACGCAGGATGGGGACGCATGATGGGTGCAGCACATACCAGGATGGGGACGCAGGATGGGGGCAGCACATACCAGGATGGGGACGCAGGATGGATGCAGCACATGACAGGATGGGGACGCAGGATGGGTGCAGCACATACCAGGATGGGGACGCAGGATGGGGACGCAGGATGGGTGCAGCACATACCAGGATGGGGACGCAGGATGGGTGCAGCACATGACAGCATGGGGACGCAGGATGGGTGCAGCAAATGACAGGATGGGGACGCAGGATGGGTGCAGCACATACCAGGATGGGGACGCAGGATGGGTGTAGCACATGACAGGATGGGGACGCAGGATGGGTGCAGCACATACCAGGATGGGGACGCAGGATGGGGACGCAGGATGGTTGCAGCACATACCTGGATGGGGACGCAGGATGGGGACGCAGGATGGTTGCAGCACATACCAGGATGGGGATGCAGGATGGTTGCAGCACATACCAGGATGGGGACGCAGGATGGTTGCAGCACATACCAGGATGGGGACGCAGGATGGGTGCAGCACATACCAGGATGGGGACGCAGGATGGGTGTAGCAAATGACAGGATGGGGACGCAGGATGGGTGCAGCACATACCAGGATGGGGACGCAGGATGGGTGTAGCAAATGACAGGATGGGGACGCAGGATGGGTGCAGCACATACCAGGATGGGGACGTAGGATGGGGACGCAGGATGGTTGCAGCACATACATGGATGGGGCGCAGGATGGGGACGCAGGATGGTTGCAGCACATACCAGGATGGGGACGCAGGATGGTTGCAGCACATACCAGGATGGGGACGCTGGATGGAGACGCAGGATGGTTGCAGCACATACCAGGATGGGGACGCTGGATGGAGACTGTTGTGATTAGGCAATTCAGTACCACAGTGAACATAGAGGTCAGAGCACATACAGTGATCTGACAATAATCCAAAAACATAGAACGAGCTCTGAGACGTGGGAACTCTGTTGACCGCAATCCCTAATCCTATCCAACAACACTAGAGGCAGCCGTGGATTGCGCCTAACGCTACCTATGCAACTCGGCACAGCCTGAGAAACTAGCTAGCCTGAAGATAGAAAATAAGCCCACCCTGCCTCAGAGAAATACCCCAAAGGAAAAGGCAGCCCCCCACACACAATGACTGTGAGTAAGATGAAAAGACAAACGTAGAGATGAAATAGATTTAGCAAAGTGAGGCCCGACTTTCTGAACAGAGCGAGGACAGGAAAGGCAACTTTGCGGTCAACACAAAACCCTAAAAACCACGCAAAGGGGGCAAAAAGACCCTCCGTACCGAACTAACGGCACGGAGGTACACCCTCTGCGTCCCAGAGCTTCCAGCAAACAAATAGATAAGCTGGACAGAAGAAAAGCAAACAAAATAGCAAAGGAAAACTTAGCTATGCAGAGCAGCAGGCCACAGGAACGATCCAGGAGGAAAACAAGTCCAATACTGAAACATAGACAGGAAGCCAGGATCAAAGCACCAGGTGGAGTTAAGTAGAGCAGCACCTAACGACCTCACCACATCACCTGAGGGTGGAAACTCAGAAGCCGCAGTACCACTTCCCTCCACCAACGGAAGCTTACAGAGAGAATCAGCCGAAGTACCACCCGTGACCACAGGAGGGAGCTCTGCCACAGAATTCACAACAGGAGACACAGGATGGTTGCAGCACATACCAGGATGGGGACGTAGGATGGGGACGCAGGATGGTTGCAGCACATACCAGGATGGGGACGCAGGATGGGGACGCAGGATGGTTGCAGCACATACCAGGATGGGGATGCAGGATGGTTCCAGCACATACCAGGATGGGGACGCTGGATGGAGACGCAGGATGGTTGCAGCACATACCAGGATGGGGACGCAGGATGGGGACGCAGGATGGTTGCAGCACATACCAGGATGGGGACGCAGGATGGGGACGCAGGATGGTTGCAGCACATACCAGGATGGGGACGCAGGATGGGGACGCAGGATGGGTGCAGCACATACCAGGATGGGGACGCAGGATGGGTGCAGCACATACCAGGATGCGGACGCAGGATGGGTGCAGCACATACCAGGATGGGGACGCAGGATGGGGACGCAGGATGGGTACAGCACATACCAGGATGGGGACGCAGGATGGGTGCAGCACATGACAGCATGGAGACGCAGGATGGTTGCAGCACATACCAGGATGGGGACGCTGGATGGAGACTGTTGTGATTAGGCAATTCAGTACCACAGTGAACATAGAGGTCAGAGCACATACAGTGATCTGACAATAATCCAAAAACATAGAACGAGCTCTGAGACGTGGGAACTCTGTTGACCGCAATCCCTAATCCTATCCAACAACACTAGAGGCAGCCGTGGATTGCGCCTAACGCTACCTATGCAACTCGGCACAGCCTGAGAAACTAGCTAGCCTGAAGATAGAAAATAAGCCCACCCTGCCTCAGAGAAATACCCCAAAGGAAAAGGCAGCCCCCCCACACACAATGACTGTGAGTAAGATGAAAAGACAAACGTAGAGATAAAATAGATTTAGCAAAGTGAGGCCCGACTTTCTGAACAGAGCGAGGACAGGAAAGGCAACTTTGCGGTCAACACAAAACCCTAAAAACCACGCAAAGGGGGCAAAAAGACCCTCCGTACCGAACTAACGGCACGGAGGTACACCCTCTGCGTCCCAGAGCTTCCAGCAAACAAATAGATAAGCTGGACAGAAGAAAAGCAAACAAAATAGCAAAGGAAAACTTAGCTATGCAGAGCAGCAGGCCACAGGAACGATCCAGGAGGAAAACAAGTCCAATACTGAAACATAGACAGGAAGCCAGGATCAAAGCACCAGGTGGAGTTAAGTAGAGCAGCACCTAACGACCTCACCACATCACCTGAGGGAGGAAACTCAGAAGCCGCAGTACCACTTCCCTCCACCAACGGAAGCTTACAGAGAGAATCAGCCGAAGTACCACCCGTGACCACAGGAGGGAGCTCTGCCACAGAATTCACAACAGGAGACACAGGATGGTTGCAGCACATACCAGGATGGGGACGCAGGATGGGGACGCAGGATGGTTGCAGCACATACCAGGATGGGGACGCAGGATGGGGACGCAGGATGGTTGCAGCACATACCAGGATGGGGATGCAGGATGGTTGCAGCACATACCAGGATGGGGACGCTGGATGGAGACGCAGGATGGTTGCAGCACATACCAGGATGGGGACGCAGGATGGGGACGCAGGATGGTTGCAGCACATACCAGGATGGGGACGCAGGATGGGGACGCAGGATGGTTGCAGCACATACCAGGATGGGGACGCAGGATGGGGACTGTTATGGCTGGCAATCAGGCAACACAGCGTGCAGTAATCAGCGCACATACAGAGATCTGGCAATAACCAAAAACAATAGGACAAGCTCTGAGACGTGGAATCTCTGTAGACTGCAGTACCTGATCTATCCTCACACAACTATAAGCAGCAGTGGATTGCGCCTATAACTACCTATGCAACTCGGCACTGCCTGAGGAGCTGACTAGCCTGAAGATAGAAATACAAGCCTGACTTACCTCAGAGAAATACCCCAAAGGAATAGGCAGCCCCCCACATATAATGACTGTTAGCAAGATGAAAAGACAAACGTAGGAATGAAATAGATTCAGCAAAGTGAGGCCCGATATTCTAGACAGAGCGAGGATAGCAAAGAGAACTATGCAGTCTACAAAAAACCCTAAAACGAAAACCACGCAAAGGGGCAAAAAGACCCACCGTGCCGAACTAACAGCACGGCGGTGCACCCCTTTGCTTCTCAGAGCTTCCAGCAAAAGTTAATAGCAAGCTGGACAGAAAAAACAGAAAACAAACTAGAAGCACTTATCTAGCAGAGCAGCAGGCCCAAGGAAAGATGCAGTAGCTCAGATCCAACACTGGAACATTGACAAGGAGCAAGGAAGACAGACTCAGGTGGAGCTAAATAGCAAGGCAGCCAACGAGCTCACCAAAACACCTGAGGGAGGAAGCCCAGAGACTGCAATACCACTTGTGACCACAGAAGTGAACTCAGCCACAGAATTCACAACAGTACCCCCCCCTTGAGGAGGGGTCACCGAACCCTCACCAGAACCCCCAGGCCGACCAGGATGAGCCACATGAAAGGCACGAACAAGATCTGGGGCATGGACATCAGAGGCAAAAACCCAGGAATTATCTTCCTGAGCATAACCCTTCCATTTGACCAGATACTGGAGTTTCCGTCTAGAGACACGAGAATCCAAAATCTTCTCCACAATATACTCCAATTCCCCCTCCACCAAAACAGGGGCAGGAGGCTCCACAGATGGAACCATAGGTGCCACGTATCTCCTCAACAACGACCTATGGAATACATTATGTATGGAAAAGGAGTCTGGGAGGGTCAGACGAAAAGACACCGGATTGAGAATCTCAGAAATCCTATACGGACCAATAAAACGAGGTTTAAATTTAGGAGAGGAAACCTTCATAGGAATATGACGAGAAGATAACCAAACCAGATCCCCAACACGAAGTCGGGGTCCCACACGGCGTCTGCGATTAGCGAAAAGCTGAGCCTTCTCCTGGGACAAGGTCAAATTGTCCACCACCTGAGTCCAGATCTGCTGCAACCTGTCCACCACAGAATCCACACCAGGACAGTCCGAAGACTCAACCTGTCCTGAAGAGAAACGAGGATGGAACCCAGAATTGCAGAAAAATGGAGAGACCAAGGTAGCCGAGCTGGCCCGATTATTAAGGGCGAACTCAGCCAACGGCAAAAATGACACCCAATCATCCTGGTCAGCGGAAACAAAACATCTCAGATATGTTTCCAAGGTCTGATTGGTTCGTTCGGTCTGGCCATTAGTCTGAGGATGGAAGGCCGAGGAGAAAGATAGGTCAATGCCCATCCTACCACAAAAGGCTCGCCAGAACCTCGAGACAAACTGGGAACCTCTGTCAGAAACAATATTCTCAGGAATGCCATGTAAACGAACCACATGCTGGAAGAACAAAGGCACCAAATCAGAGGAGGAAGACCATTCTGACTTGCTTCACATGAGACTCCCAATCATCAGAGAAGATCAAAATGTCATCCAAGTAAACAATCAAGAATTTATCCAGATACTCACGGAAAATGTCATGCATAAAAGACTGAAAAACAGATGGAGCATTGGCAAGTCCAAACGGCATCACCAGATACTCAAAATGACCCTCGGGCGTATTAAATGCCGTTTTCCATTCATCTCCTTGCCTGATTCTCACCAGATTATACGCACCACGAAGATCTATCTTGGTGAACCAACTAGCCCCCTTAATCCGAGCAAACAAGTCAGAAATCAATGGCAAGGGATACTGAAACTTAACAGTGATCTTATTAAGAAGGCGGTAATCAATACACGGTCTTAGCGAACCATCCTTCTTGGCTACAAAAAAGAACCCTGCTCCCAATGGTGACGACGATGGGCGAATATGTCCCTTCTCCAGGGACTCCTTCACATAACTGCGCATAGCGGTGTGTTCAGGTACGGACAAATTAAATAAACGACCCTTAGGGAATTTACTACCAGGAATCAAATCGATAGCACAATCACAATTCCTATGCGGAGGTAGGGTATCAGACTTGGACTCTTCAAATACATCCTGAAAGTCCGACAAGAACTCTGGGATGTCAGAAGGAATGGATGACGAAATAGACAAAAATGGAACATCACCATGTACTCCCTGACAACCCCAGCTGGTTACCGACATAGAGTTCCAATCCAATACTGGATTATGGGTTTGTAGCCATGGCAACCCCAACACGACCACATCATGCAAATTATGCAGTACCAGAAAGCGAATAACTTCCTGATGTGCAGGAGCCATGCACATGGTCAGCTGGGCCCAGTACTGAGGCTTATTCTTGGCCAAAGGTGTAGCATCAATTCCTCTCAACGGAATAGGACACCGCAAAGGCTCCAAGAAAAATCCACAACGTTTAGCATAATCCAAATCCATCAGATTCAGGGCAGCGCCTGAATCCACAAACGCCATGACAGAATACGATGACAAAGAGCACATTAAGGTAATGGACAAAAGGAATTTGGACTGTACAGTACCAATAACGGCAGAGCTATCGAACCGCCTAGTGCGTTTAGGACAATTAGAAATAGCATGAGTAGAATCACCACAATAGAAACACAGTCTGTTCAGACGTCTGTGTTCTTGCCGTTCTACTTTAGTCATAGTCCTGTCGCACTGCATAGGCTCAGGTTTACTCTCAGACAATACCGCCAGATGGTGCACAGATTTACGCTCGCGCAAGCGACGACCGATCTGAATGGCCAAGGACATGGACTCATTCAAACCAGCAGGCATAGGAAATCCCACCATTACATCCTTAAGAGCTTCAGAGAGACCCTTTCTGAACAAAGCCGCTAGTGCAGATTCATTCCACAGAGTGAGTACTGACCACTTTCTAAATTTCTGACAATATACTTCTATATCATCCTGACCCTGGCATAAAGCCAGCAGATTTTTCTCAGCCTGATCCACTGAATTAGGCTCATCGTAAAGCAATCCGAGCGCCAGGAAAAACGCATCGACACTACTCAATGCAGGGTCTCCTGGCGCAAGAGAAAACGCCCAGTCCTGTGGGTCGCCGCGCAAAAAAGAAATAATAATCAAAACCTGTTGAATAGGATTACCAGAAGAATGAGGTTTCAAGGCCAAAAATAGCTTACAATTATTTCTGAAGCTCAGGAACTTAGTTCTGTCACCAAAAAACAAATCAGGAATCGGAATTCTTGGTTCTAGCATCGATTTCTGATCAATAGTATCTTGAATCTTTTGTACATTTACAACGAGATTATCCATTGAGGAGCACAGAGCCTGAATATCCATGTCCACAGCTGTGTCCTGAAGCACTCTAATGTCTAGGGGAAAAAAAAGACTGAAGACAGAGCTAAGAAAAAAAAATGATGTCAGGATTTCTTTTTTCCCTCTATTGGGAATCATTGGTGTGGCTCCTTGTACTGTTATGGCTGGCAATCAGGCAACACAGCGTGCAGTAATCAGCGCACATACAGAGATCTGGCAATAACCAAAAACAATAGGACAAGCTCTGAGACGTGGAATCTCTGTAGACTGCAGTACCTGATCTATCCTCACACAACTATAAGCAGCAGTGGATTGCGCCTATAACTACCTATGCAACTCGGCACTGCCTGAGGAGCTGACTAGCCTGAAGATAGAAATACAAGCCTGACTTACCTCAGAGAAATACCCCAAAGGAATAGGCAGCCCCCCACATATAATGACTGTTAGCAAGATGAAAAGACAAACGTAGGAATGAAATAGATTCAGCAAAGTGAGGCCCGATATTCTAGACAGAGCGAGGATAGCAAAGAGAACTATGCAGTCTACAAAAAACCCTAAAACGAAAACCACGCAAAGGGGCAAAAAGACCCACCGTGCCGAACTAACAGCACGGCGGTGCACCCCTTTGCTTCTCAGAGCTTCCAGCAAAAGTTAATAGCAAGCTGGACAGAAAAAACAGAAAACAAACTAGAAGCACTTATCTAGCAGAGCAGCAGGCCCAAGGAAAGATGCAGTAGCTCAGATCCAACACTGGAACATTGACAAGGAGCAAGGAAGACAGACTCAGGTGGAGCTAAATAGCAAGGCAGCCAACGAGCTCACCAAAACACCTGAGGGAGGAAGCCCAGAGACTGCAATACCACTTGTGACCACAGAAGTGAACTCAGCCACAGAATTCACAACAGGGGACGCAGGATGGGTGCAGCACATACCAGGATGGGGACGCAGGATGGGTGCAGCACATACCAGGATGGGGACGCAGGATGGGTGCAGCACATGACAGGATGCGGACGCAGGATGGGTGCAGCACATACCAGGATGGGGACGCAGGATGGGGACGCAGGATGGGTACAGCACATACCAGGATGGGGACGCAGGATGGGTGCAGCACATGACAGCATGGGGACGCAGGATGGGTGCAGCATATGACAGGATGGGGACGCAGGATGGGTGCAGCACATACCAGATGGGGACGCAGGATGGGTGCAGCACATGACAGGATGGGGACGCAGGATGGGTGCAGCACATACCAGGATGGGGACGCAGGATGGGGACGCAGGATGGTTGCAGCACATACCAGGATGGGGACGCAGGATGGTTGCAGCACGTACCAGGATGGGGACGCTGGATGGAGACGCAGGATGGTTGCAGCACATACCAGGATGGGGACACAGGATGGGGACGCAGGATGGTTGCAGCACATACCAGGATGGGGACGCAGGATGAGGACGCAGGATGGTTGCAGCACATACCAGGATGGGAACGCAGGATGGGGACGCAGGATGGGTGCATCACATACCAGGATGGGGACGCAGGATGAGTGCAGCACATACCAGGATGGGGACGCAGGATGGGTGCAGCACATGACAGGATGGGGACGCAGGATGGGTGCAGCACATACCAGGATGGGGACGCAGGATGGGGACGCAGGATGGGTGCAGCACATACCAGGATGGGGACACAGTAAGGGTGCAGCACATGACAGGATGTGGACGCAGGATGGGTGCAGCACATGACAGGATAGGGACGCAGGATGGGTGCAGCACATGACAGGATGGGGACGCAGGATAGGTGCAGCGCATGACAGGATGGGGACGCAGGATGGGTGCAGCACATGACAGGATGGGGACGCAGGATGGGTGCAGCACATACCAGGATGGGGACGCAGGATGGGTGCAGCACATGACAGGATGGGGGCGCAGGATGGTTGCAGCACATGACAGGATGGGGACGCAGGATGGGTGCAGCACATGACAGGATGGGGACGCAGGATGGGTGCAGCACATGACAGGATGGGGGCGCAGGATGGGTGCAGCACATGACAGGATGGGGACGCAGGATGGGTGCAGCACATGACAGGATGGGGATGCAGGATGGGGACGCAGGATGGGTGCAGCACATACCAGGATGGGGACGCAGGATGGGTGCAGCACATGACATGATGGGGACGCAGGATGGGTGCAGCACATGACAGGATGGGGACGCAGAAGGGGTGCAGCACATGACAGGATGGGGACGCAGGATGGGTGCAGCACATACCAGGATGGGGACGCAGGATGGGTGCAGCACATACCAGGATGGGGACGCAGGATGGGTGCAGCCAGCACATGACAGGATGCGGACGCAGGATGGGTGCAGCACATACCAGGATGGGGACGCAGGATGGGGACGCAGGATGGGTACAGCACATACCAGGATGGGGACGCAGGATGGGTGCAGCACATGACAGCATGGGGACGCAGGATGGGTGCAGCATATGACAGGATGGGGACGCAGGATGGGTGCAGCACATACCAGATGGGGACGCAGGATGGGTGCAGCACATGACAGGATGGGGACGCAGGATGGGTGCAGCACATACCAGGATGGGGACGCAGGATGGGGATGCAGAATGGTTGCAGCACATACCAGGATGGGGACGCAGGATGGTTGCAGCACGTACCAGGATGGGGACGCTGGATGGAGACGCAGGATGGTTGCAGCACATACCAGGATGGGGACACAGGATGGGGACGCAGGATGGTTGCAGCACATACCAGGATGGGGACGCAGGATGAGGACGCAGGATGGTTGCAGCACATACCAGGATGGGAACGCAGGATGGGGACGCAGGATGGGTGCATCACATACCAGGATGGGGACGCAGGATGAGTGCAGCACATACCAGGATGGGGACGCAGGATGGGTGCAGCACATGACAGGATGGGGACGCAGGATGGGTGCAGCACATACCAGGATGGGGACGCAGGATGGGGACGCAGGATGGGTGCAGCACATACCAGGATGGGGACGCAGTAAGGGTGCAGCACATGACAGGATGTGGACGCAGGATGGGTGCAGCACATGACAGGATAGGGACGCAGGATGGGTGCAGCACATGACAGGATGGGGACGCAGGATAGGTGCAGCGCATGACAGGATGGGGACGCAGGATGGGTGCAGCACATGACAGGATGGGGACGCAGGATGGGTGCAGCACATACCAGGATGGGGACGCAGGATGGGTGCAGCACATGACAGGATGGGGGCGCAGGATGGTTGCAGCACATGACAGGATGGGGACGCAGGATGGGTGCAGCACATGACAGGATGGGGACGCAGGATGGGTGCAGCACATGACAGGATGGGGGCGCAGGATGGGTGCAGCACATGACAGGATGGGGACGCAGGATGGGTGCAGCACATGACAGGATGGGGATGCAGGATGGGGACGCAGGATGGGTGCAGCACATACCAGGATGGGGACGCAGGATGGGTGCAGCACATGACAGGATGGGGACGCAGGATGGGTGCAGCACATGACAGGATGGGGACGCAGAATGGGTGCAGCACATGACAGGATGGGGACGCAGGATGGGTGCAGCACATACCAGGATGGGGACGCAGGATGGGGACGCAGGATGGGTACAGCACATACCAGGATGGGGACGCAGGATGGGTGCAGCACATGACAGCATGGGGACGCAGGATGGGTGCAGCATATGACAGGATGGGGACGCAGGATGGGTGCAGCACATACCAGATGGGGACGCAGGATGGGTGCAGCACATGACAGGATGGGGACGCAGGATGGGTGCAGCACATACCAGGATGGGGACGCAGGATGGGGACGCAGGATGGTTGCAGCACATACCAGGATGGGGACGCAGGATGGTTGCAGCACGTACCAGGATGGGGACGCTGGATGGAGACGCAGGATGGTTGCAGCACATACCAGGATGGGGACACAGGATGGGGACGCAGGATGGTTGCAGCACATACCAGGATGGGGACGCAGGATGAGGACGCAGGATGGTTGCAGCACATACCAGGATGGGAACGCAGGATGGGAACGCAGGATGGGTGCATCACATACCAGGATGGGGACGCAGGATGAGTGCAGCACATACCAGGATGGGGACGCAGGATGGGTGCAGCACATGACAGGATGGGGACGCAGGATGGGTGCAGCACATACCAGGATGGGGACGCAGGATGGGGACGCAGGATGGGTGCAGCACATACCAGGATGGGGACGCAGTAAGGGTGCAGCACATGACAGGATGTGGACGCAGGATGGGTGCAGCACATGACAGGATAGGGACGCAGGATGGGTGCAGCACATGACAGGATGGGGACGCAGGATGGGTGCAGCGCATGACAGGATGGGGACGCAGGATGGGTGCAGCACATGACAGGATGGGGACGCAGGATGGGTGCAGCACATACCAGGATGGGGACGCAGGATGGGTGCAGCACATGACAGGATGGGGGCGCAGGATGGTTGCAGCACATGACAGGATGGGGACGCAGGATGGGTGCAGCACATGACAGGATGGGGACGCAGGATGGGTGCAGCACATGACAGGATGGGGGCGCAGGATGGGTGCAGCACATGACAGGATGGGGACGCAGGATGGGTGCAGCACATGACAGGATGGGGATGCAGGATGGGGACGCAGGATGGGTGCAGCACATACCAGGATGGGGACGCAGGATGAGTGCAGCACATGACAGGATGGGGACGCAGGATGGGTGCAGCACATGACAGGATGGGGACGCAGAATGGGTGCAGCACATGACAGGATGGGGACGCAGGATGGGTGCAGCACATGACAGGATGGGGGAGCAGGATGGGTGCAGCACATGACAGGATGGGGACGCAGGATGGGTGCAGCACATGACAGGATGGGGACGCAGAATGGGTGCAGCACATGACAGGATGGGGGCGCAGGATGGGTGCAGCACATGACAGGATGGGGACGCAGGATGGGTGCAGCACATGACAGGATGGGGACGCAGGATGGGTGCAGCACATGACAGGATGGGGACACAGGATGGGTGCAGCACATGACAGGATGGGGACGCAGGATGGAGCAGCACATACCAGGATGGAGACCATATACCATTATAAATGCTCGCCACCCGAGCGTAGAACGGGTTCAATAGCTAGTATATATATATATATATATATATATATATATGTGAATTACATTGTTATGTGTTTTTTTCTATTTTTATATGGTATCCCTATTGGTAGATGGTTAATTAATTTGGTGGGCCTAAGGGTATATAATGGTGGTTGGAATGTTTTGTACTGTACTTGACAAAGGTCTTCTGACCGAAATGTTGCCACAGGAGGCAGAATAAAATGTGAGCTGCTTTTTCACTATCCGGTGTGGCGCTGTCCCTTTCTTAAGCTTGGATTTGGACTTGTTATCTGGGATGGACCCCCTGGTGAGGACGTGCGCCCTTATGTCCATAGAGATGATGTGATTATACGGTGTGGCCTTACTATTTTCTTTGAAGAAAACAGGACTTAGTCCCTGGAGTCTCTGATAGCCGCTGATTAATGCTGGTTACAATAGCTTGACCTGGAACAGCAGCAGTAACCAGACATACAGCAGACGTCTCTGCTGAGCAGTATGATTTTACTGTATGAGGCATATGAATTGCCTGCTTTTCAAAGGACACTGGTGTGTAAAAATCGGACTGCAGTTGCATTGTCCAAGTACTGTACGATTTTTTTCTTGCACCCATAGGCTTGCATTGGCGAGTCTCAGCTGAGTTGTGGTGACAATCGCAGAATGCTGCGATTTTACACACGCGCTGAATACGCCAGAGAAAATAAATGGTGATGTGAGCTTCCCCATAGATTAACACTGGTCCGAGTGCTATGTGATGTTTTCTCGCATAGCACTTGCCCATATTCTATGGTAGTATGACTCCGACCTTACTCCTATCATCCGACACCTGCTTCTGCTAATAACAGTGACAGCAGGAGCGGCAGATGGGAGTATTCATCAGTCGCCTCATGCACTATAAATAAATAAACGGCATGGGTTCCCCTGTATTTTTGATTACCAGCCAGGCAAAACGTACAGCTGAGGTTTGCAAACATCAGCTATCAGCTTCAGCAAGACGGGTTATCAAGAATAGAGGGGTCCCCATGCTATATTTTTATTTAAATAATTTAAAAAATGGCATGTGTTCCCCCCATTTTTGATTTCCAGACTTGCTAAAGCAGACAGCTGGGGGCTGGTTTTCTCAGACTAGTAAGGTGCTTTGGATATAGGCTCCTCCAGCTTAAAAATAGTAACCCGCAGCTGCCCAAAAAAGGTATATCTATTAGATGTGCCAATTCTGGTGCTTTCCCCGGCTCTTCCCACGTGCCCTGTAGCGGTGGCAAGTGGGGTTCATATTTGTAGGATTGATGTCACGTTTGTATTGTCCGGTGACATCAAGCCCATGGATTACTAATGGAGAGGCATCTATAAGACACCTATCCATTACTAATCCTATGATTGTATTGTAAATAAAGACACAGCCAGAATAAAGTCCTTTATAAGAAATAAGACTAAACACAGTGTTCCATTTTATTTAAAAATAACAAACACAGATATACTCACTAGTGTTGAGCTTTCCGATACCGCAAGTATCGGGTATTGGCTGATATTTGCGGTATAGGAATTCCGATACCGAGTCCCGATACTTTCAGTATATCGGATACCGGAATCGGAAGTTCCCATAATTCTAAGAGCCTGAATTCAGCCAATGAGGAATGATTAGAAGTGTGGGCACATTCCATTCTGCATGGTAGGCATGTAACTACTAGCATGGCTGTGATTGACTGCTGAAATGATGTCATGATGCACTATAAAAGTCAGCACCGCCATTTTGGGCTCACTCTGCTGTGAATTCAGTTAAGGACAGGACGCTGTGTTCTGACTGAGGGCCAGTTTAGAGATAGCGATTTGCTTCATTGTGCTTTACCCAGGCTAATTTAGCAACCGCTGTGTGAGAACCTTGCTTTTGCCTTGCAGCGCTGTTCACAGCTGTCTGCAAGGTCTCTGTGTGTGTAATTACAGCTCACTCTGTAGTCTGTCTGCAGCCACCGCTGGTTGTAGTCAGCTCAGGATGCGTCACTGCCTCATATTGTTCAATCCATTGTCCTTTTTTGCAATTAGTGCAGCCTGCTGCACATTTTTTTAAATTTATCCTATTAGCGGCTTTCCATCCATATCCTGCTAGATTGTGGAAAAACACTATATAGGATTACATAGAGAAGCTTGTTTTGGCCTTGCAGCACCGTTTACGGCTGTCTGCACGGTCTGTGTGTGAGTGCAGCTCACTCTGTAGTCTGTTCTGCTGTCACAGCCGGTTGTAGTCAGCTCAGGGTGCATCACTGCCTCATACCATTCCATTGTCTGTTTCTCAATTAGTGCAGTCTGCTGCACATTTTTTTCAAATTTATCCTATTAGTGGCTTTCCCTCCGTATCCTGCTAGATTGTTGAAAAACCCTATATAGGATTGCATAGAGGAGCTTTTTTTGGCCTTGAAGCACCGTTCACAGGTGTCTGCAAGGTGTGGCAGCTCACTCTGTAGTCTGGTCTGCAGCTACCGCTGGTTGTAGTCAGATCAGGGTGCATCACTGCCTCATACCGTTCCATTGTCCTTTTTTCAATTAGTGCAGCCAGCTACACATTTGTTCAAATTTATCCTATTAGTTGCTTCCCATCCGTATACAGCTAGATTGTGGGAAAACACTATAGGATTGCACAGAGGAGCTTTTTTTGGCCTTGCAGCACCGTTCACGGCAGTATGCACGGTTTCTTTGTGAGTGCAGCTCATTCTGTAGTCTGTTCTACCGCCACAGCCGGTTGTAGTCAGCTCAGGGTGCATCACTGACTCATATCATTCCATTGTCCGTTTCTCAATTAGTGCAGCCTGCTGCACAATTGTTCAAATTAATCCTTTTAGTGGCTTTCCATCCGTATCCTGCTAGATTGTGGAAAAACACTATATAGGAGTACATAGAGGAGCTTTTTTTGGCCTTGCAGCGCCGTTTACGGCTGTCTGCACAGTCTGTGTGAGGGCAGCTCACTCTGTAGTCTGTTCTGCAAAAAAAAAAAAATAATAAAGTTCACCAAACACACCACTTTACAGTTGTGTAGGCCACATTAGCTCATATAAAAGTCTAGTCCACACTTTAGAAAATTAGTGTTTCTTATACCTGTTAGGAGATGTTCAGGAATAAGCACACTAAGCCCTTAGTACTTTTCTGTCTATCTTTATCAGTCTACAAAGATGAAGAAGGCAGGGAGTAAGGCACGTGGGCATGGGCGTGGAGCAGGGAGAGGACATGGGGATTCTGTGCCTCCTGCGGGCACTGGTGACTCATCATCACTCAGTTTCAGCAGGGAACAGTCTTTCATGCGCAGCTTTGTAGGAGATCGCCGTACCTCGCTGCTGTGGAAAGAACAAATTGAAGCCGTTGTCGGATGGATGGCAGCTAAGGTATCGACTTCAATTAGTGCCACATCCTCTCAGGCACAGAGCACTGGAGAGTACCCATCTGTCTCTTCACCACCTGCCAAATTGCCCAGGCAGTCAGAGAGCCCAGGACAGGAGCCATCCCTACTTCTGTTCTCTGAATCTCTTGGCTTGGAAAGAGGGGGCCAGCCAAGCATCTTTGGAGAAATGGAAAAAGAGGCAGTATGCAGTGATGCCCAACAGCTTTGTCTCTCTGATTCTGAAGAGGCGGGTGGGCCAGTGAGCCCTGCTGTCCATGGTGCTGATATCAGGTTAGATCTACTATAGTCTATGATCCCTGCTGTCCATGGTGCTGATATCAGGCTAGATCTACTATATTCTATGATCCCTGCTGTCCATGGTGCTGATATCAGGTTAGATCTACTATAGTCTATGATCACTGCTGTCCATGGTGCTGAAGTCAGGTTAGATCTGCTATAGTCCATGATCCCTGCTGTCTATGGTGCTGATATCAGGTTACATCCACTATATTCTACGATCCCTGCTGTCCATGGTGCTGATGTCAAGTTAGATCTACTATAGACTATGATCCCTGCTGTTCATGGTGATGATATCAGGTTAGATCTACTATATTCTATGATCCCTGCTGTCCATGGTGCTGATGTCAGGTTAGATCTACTATATTCTATGATCCCTGCTGTCCATGGTGCTGATATCAGATTAGATCTACTATAGCCTATGATCCCTGCTGTCCATGGTGCTGATATCAGGTTAGATCTACTATAGTCTATGATCCCTGCTGTCCATGGTGCTGATTTCAGGTTAGATCTACTAGATTCTATGATCCCTGCTCTGCATGGTGCTGATATCAGGTTAGATCTACTATATTCTATGATCCCTGCTATCCATAGTGCTGATATCAGGTTAGATCTACTATAGTCTATAATCCCTGCTGTCCATGGTGCTGATATCAGGTTAGATCTACTATAGTCTATGATCCCTGCTGTCCATGGTGCTGATATCAGGCTAGATCTCACACCTCACACCTCAGATCTCACACCTCACACCTCAGCACACCTCAGTACGCATTTGATGATGAGACTCAGGTGCCACTTTTTGGTGCGTACTGTGCTGCCGAGACTACCCAGGAGAAGCAGTTGGTGGAAGAGGGTAGTGTAGATGATGAGGCCCTTGACCCATCGTGGCGTGAGGTACAGGAATGTGGTGGGAGCAGCTCTGAGGAAGAGATTCCCCGAACGGCCCAAAAAGGGAGAGGGAGGGGGAAGACTGCAGTGCCTGTGGCCTCCACTTCGACACCCATTCGAAGCATGGCTCTTCCAAACGCTAAAACGGGAGCTCCCAAGACTTGCAGTGCCTGGTCCTTTTTGACACAGTTGCAGATGACATTTGCTTAGTCAAATACAAGGTGTGTCATCAGAAAGTCAAAAGAGGGAAAAGTGTCAGCAAACTCAATCCCACAAATATATGGAAACATGTGCAGACCAAGCAAGCGATGGAGTTACCAAAACACACTGAAGACCTAGGCCAACCTACAGCGGCACCTACCACCTCCTCAGCTCGTGTTGTTGCCTCTTCCTCCAGCTCACACACAGCTGGTTCGGCTTCCTCACAGGATTGCCATGGAAGAACCTCTGGCGATCGGCCTACACTCTGCTTCTCCTGGATTCCCTGGGCTCCAACACCGCCAGTCGCTGCTCAGAAATGCCATTTACACAGATAAAAACACTCGCTCCTGTGTTAGTAGGGTTCAGTAACATCAGCTGCTCCCCTGCTGTGTATCCGGCAATTGCTCCTGCTACCTCCACAATCACACTACTTCAGATATTAAACTTGCTCCAATTAGGCCTCGGCCTACACCTTGATTGACTCTGGGCTCCAACACCGCCAGTTGCTGCTCGGAAGTGCCATTTGCACAGAGAAAAACACTTGCTCCTGTGTTAGTGGGGTTCAGAAACGTCAGCTGCTCCCCTGCTGTGTATCCGGCAATTGCTCCTGCTACCTCCACACTCACACTACTTCAGATATTAAACTTGCTCCAATTAGGCCTCGGCCTACACCCTGATTGACCCTGGGCTCCAACACCACCAGTAGCTGCTCAGAAGTGCCATTTGCACGGAGAAAAACACTCGCTCTTGTGTTAGTGGGGTTCAGTAACGTCAGCTGCTCCACTGCTGTCTGTTGTGAGTTCTGTTTTTGGGCTCCCTCTGGTGGTTACTGATGGTACTGGGTGATTTGTGTTCTGCTGTCTCTGGTGTCCACCTGTTCTATTAGGATTTGGGAGTTTCCTATTTAACCGGGCTTTCTTGTCATTTCCCCGCCGGCTATCAAGGTTATCAGAGTGTTTTGTTACCTCAGATTCTGGCTTCAGTATTCTTCAGGACAAGCTAAGTTTTTGATTTTCTTTTTCCACGTTTTGCTTTATTTTTTGTCTTGTCCAGCTTGCATTTAATTGTTTCTTTGTTGCTGGTTGCTCTAGTGGGCTGTAATTGCTCCTCATGTTCCATGAGTTGGAACATGAGTTCAAGTAATTACAGGATGGTTTTTTTGAAGGGTTTTTTGCTGACCGCGCAGTTTACTTTTGTATCCTCTGCTATCTAGTTTTAGCGGGCCTCATTTTGCTGAATCTGTGTTCATACTGTGTATGTGCCTTCCTCTCATTTCACCGTCATTATATGTGGGGGGCTGCTATTTCTGTGGGGTATTTCTCTGGAGGCAAGAGAGGTCTGTGTTTCTTCTAATAGGGGAAGTTAGATCTTCGGCTGGTGCGAGACGTCTAGGATCAACGTAGGCACGTTCCCCGGCTATTGTGTGTTCAGGTTTAGGGTCGCGGTCAGCTCAGGTTCCATCACCCTAGAGCTCGTTGGTGCTTGTCCTTTTGTGATTCCCTGCCATTGGAATCATGACAGTATAGCCGGCCCAAAATGTTTGGGCTGAAGTAGGAGGAAAAGTAGTCTGAGGAAGTTTTTGTTTTTTTTTTTTTCTCTCCTCTGAGGTTGCTGCCTAGCCTTAATTGCAGCCTGGCTGATTTTTTTTTGTTTCCTCCTCTTAATCCTTGAATGGCTCTGACCTTAGCTGTTTATCATGGACGTCCAGAGTTTAGCTTCCAGCTTGAATAATCTTGCTGCTAAGGTTCAAAATATACAAGATTTTGTTGTACATGCTCCTATGTCTGAACCTAGAATTCCTATTCCAGAGTTCTTTGCTGGAGATAGATCTAGTTTTCTGAATTTTAGGAACAATTGCAAGCTGTTCCTTTCTTTGAAATCTCGCTCTTCTGGAGACCCTGCTCAGCAGGTTAAGATTATTATATCTTTCCTGCGGGGTGACCCTCAAAATTGGGCATTTGCATTGGCACCAGGGGATCCTGTGTTGCTTAATGTGGATGCGTTTTTTCTGGCATTGGGTTTGCTCTATGAGGAACCTAACCAGGAGATTCAGGCTGAAAAAGCTTTATTAGCTCTCTCTCAGGGGCAAGATTAAGCAGAAATATATTGTCAAAAATTTCGGAAATGGTCAGTGCTTACTCAGTGGAATGAGTGCGCCCTGGCTGCAAGGTTCAGAGATGGCCTTTCTGAGGCCATTAAAGATGTTATGGTGGGGTTCCCTGCGCCTACGGGTCTGAATAAGTCTATGACTATGGCTATTCAGATTGATCGGCGTTTACGGGAGCGCAAACCTGTGCACCATTTGGCGGTGTCTTCTGAACAGGCACTTGAGACAATGCAATGTGATAGAGTTCAGTCTAGAAGTGAACGGCAAAACTATAGGCGGAAAAATGGGTTGTGCTTTTATTGTGGTGATTCAGCTCATGTTATATCAGCATGCTCTAAACGCACAAAAAAGGTTGATAAGTCTGTTGCCATTAGTACGTTACAGTCTAAGTTCATTCTGTCTGTGACTCTGATTTGCTCATTATCATCCATTTCCGTCGATGCCTATGTAGATTCAGGCGCTGCCCTGAGTCTTATGGATTGGTCATTTGCCAAGCGATGTGGGTTTAGTCTTGAGCCTCTGGAAGTCCTTATTCCTTTGAAGGGAATTGACTCTACACCTTTAGCTATGAATAAACCTCAGTACTGGACACAAGTGACCATGCGTATGACTTCTGTTCATCAGGAGGTGATTCGCTTCCTGGTATTGTATAATTTACATGATGTTCTAGTACTTGGTCTGCCATGGTTACAAACTCATAATCCAGTCCTTGACTGGAAAACAATGTCTGTGTTAAGCTGGGGATGTCAGGGGGTTCATGATGATGCACCTCCGATTTCTATCGCTTCATCTACTCCTTCTGAGGTTCCTGTATTTTTGTCTGATTATCGGGATGTTTTTGAGGAGCCTAAGCTCAGTTCGCTTCCTCCTTACAGGGATTGCGATTGTGCTATAGATTTAATTCCTGGTAGTAAATTTCCTAAAGGTCGTTTGTTCAATCTGTCAGTGCCAGAGCATACTGCTATGCGGGATTATGTTAAGGAGTCCTTGGAAAAGGGACATATCCGTCCATCTTCGTCCCCTTTGGGAGCAGGTTTTTTTTTCGTGGCCAAAAAAGATGGGTCCTTGAGGCCTTGTACAGATTATCGTCTTTTGAATAAGATTACCGTAAAATATCAGTATCCTTTGCCTTTGTTGACTGATTTGCTTGCTTGCATTAAGGGGGCTAAATGGTTCACTAAGATTGATCTTCGGGGTGCGTATAATCTTATACGAATAAAGCAAGGTGATGAGTGGAAAACCGCATTTAATACGCCTGAGGGCCATTTTGAGTATTTGGTAATGCCTTTCGGACTTTCTAATGCTCCTTCAGTCTTCCAGTCCTTTATGCACGATATTTTCCGTGAATATCTGGATAAATTTATGATTGTATATTTGGATGATATTTTGGTTTTTTCTGATGACTGGGAGTCTCATGTTCAGCAGGTCAGGAAGGTGTTTCAGGTCCTGCGGGCTAATTCCTTGTTTGTAAAGGGCTCAAAGTGTCTCTTTGGAGTCCAGAAGATTTCTTTCTTGGGGTATATTTTTTCCCCTTCTACTATTGAGATGGATCCCGTCAAGGTTCGGGCTATTTGTGACTGGACGCAGCCTGCATCTCTTAAGAGTCTGCAGAAGTTCTTGGGCTTTGCTAATTTCTATCGTCGTTTTATAACTAATTTTTCTAGTGTTGTTAAGCCTTTGACGGATTTGACTAAGAAGGGTGCTGATGTTGCTGATTGGTCTCCTGCGGCTGTGGAGGCCTTTCAGGAACTTAAACGCCGGTTTCCTTCTGCTCCTGTGTTGCGTCAGCCTGATGTTTCGCTTCCTTTCCAAGTTGAGGTTGATGCTTCCGAGATTGGAGCGGGGGCGGTTTTGTCACAGAGAAGCTCCGATTGCTCGGTGATGAAGCCATGTGCGTTCTTTTCTAGAAAATTTTCGCCCGCTGAGCGGAATTATGATGTGGGTAATCGGGAACTTTTGGCCATGAAGTGGGCATTTGAGGAGTGGCGTCATTGGCTGGAGGGTGCTAGACATCGTGTGGTGGTCTTGACTGATCAAAAAAATCTGATTTACCTTGAGTCTGCCAGGCGTCTGAATCCTAGACAGGCTCGTTGGTCACTGTTTTTCTCTCGTTTCAATTTTGTGGTTTCATACCTGCCAGGTTCAAAGAATGGGAAGGCGGATGCTCTTTCTAGGAGTTTTGTGCCTGACTCCCCTGGAAATTCTGAGCCCACTGGTATCCTTAGGGATGGGGTGATTTTGTCGGCCGTCTTCCCAGACTTGCGACGTGCTTTGCAGGAGTTTCAGGCGGGTAAACCTGATCGTTGTCCGCCTGAGAGACTGTTTGTTCCAGATAGTTGGACCAGTAGAGTCATCTCCGAGGTCCATTCTTCTGCGTTGGCAGGTCATCCTGGAATATTTGGTACTAGAGACTTGGTGGCCAGGTCTTTTTGGTGGCCTTCCTTGTCGAGGGATGTGCGTTCTTTTGTGCAGTCTTGTGAGGTTTGTGCTCGGGCTAAGCCTTGCTGTTCTCGAGCCAGTGGATTGTTGTCACCTTTGCCTATCCCGAAGAGGCCTTGGACGCACATTTCCATGGACTTTATTTCGGATCTCCCTGTCTCTCAAAAAATGTCTGTCATCTGGGTTGTGTGTGACCGCTTTTCTAAAATGGTTCATCTTGTACCCTTGCCTAAGTTGCCTTCCTCCTCTGAGTTGGTCCCTCTGTTTTTCCAAAACGTGGTTCGTTTGCATGGGATTCCGGAGAACATCGTTTCTGACAGGGGATCCCAGTTTGTGTCTAGATTTTGGCGGACGTTCTGTGCTAAGATGGGCATTGATTTGTCCTTTTCGTCTGCATTCCATCCTCAGACGAATGGCCAGACGGAGCGAACTAATCAGACCTTGGAAACTTATTTGAGGTGTTTTGTTTCTGCTGATCAGGATGACTGGGTTACCTTTTTGCCGCTGGCCGAGTTTACCCTTAATAATCGGGCTAGTTCTGCTACCTTGGTTTCTCCTTTCTTTTGTAATTCGGGATTTCATCCTCGTTTTTCCTCTGGTCAGGTGGAGCCTTCTGATTGTCCTGGAGTGGACATGGTGGTGGATGGGTTGGATTTGGAGTCATGTGGTGGACAATTTGAAGTTGTCCCAGGAGAAGGCTCAGCAGTTTGCTAATCGCCGTCGCCGCGTGGGTCCTCGACTTCGTGTTGGGGACTTGGTGTGGTTGTCTTCTCGTTTTGTTCCTATGAAGGTCTCTTCTCCTAAGTTCAAGCCTCGGTTCATCGGTCCTTATAGGATCTTGGAAATTCTTAACCCTGTGTCATTTCGTTTGGATCTCCCGGCATCATTTGCTATTCATAATGATGTGTTCCATCGGTCGTTGTTGCGGAGGTATGAGGTACCTGTTGTTCCTTCGCTTGAGCCTCCTGCTCCGGTGCTGGTGGAGGGAGAATTGGAGTATGTTGTGGAGAAGATCTTGGATTCTCGTGTTTCCAGACGGAAACTCCAATATTTGGTCAAGTGGAAGGGTTATGGTCAGGAGGATAATTCTTGGGTGGTTGCCTCTGATGTTCATGCTGATGATTTGGTCCGCGCTTTTCATAGGGCTCATCCTGGTCGCCCTGGTGGTTCTCGTGAGGGTTCGGTGACCCCTCCTCAAGGGGGGGGTACTGTTGTGAGTTCTGTTTTTGGGCTCCCTCTGGTGGTTACTGATGGTACTGGGTGATTTGTGTTCTGCTGTCTCTGGTGTCCTCCTGTTCTATTAGGATTTGGGAGTTTCCTATTTAACCGGGCTTTCTTGTCATTTCCCCGCCGGCTATCAAGGTTATCAGAGTGTTTTGTTACCTCAGCTTCTGGCTTCAGTATTCTTCAGGACAAGCTAAGTTTTTGATTTTATTGTTCCACGTTTTGCTTTATTTTTTGTCTTGTCCAGCTTGCATTTAATTGTTTCTTTGCTGCTGATTGCTCTAGTGGGCTGTAATTGCTCCTCATGTTCCATGAGTTGGAACATGAGTTCAAGTAATTACAGGATGGTTTTTTTGAAGGGTTTTTTGCTGACCGCGCAGTTTACTTTTGTATCCTCTGCTATCTAGTTTTAGCGGGCCTCATTTTGCTGAATCTGTTTTCATACTGTGTATGTGCCTTCCTCTCATTTCACCGTCATTATATGTGGGGGGCTGCTATTTCTGTGGGGTACTTCTCTGGAGGCAAGAGAGGTCTGTGTTTCTTCTAATAGGGGAAGTTAGATCTTCGGCTGGTGCGAGACGTCTAGGATCAACGTAGGCACGTTCCCCGGCTATTGTTATTTGTGTGTTCAGGTTTAGGGTCGCGGTCAGCTCAGGTTCCATCACCCTAGAGCTCATTGGTGCTTGTCCTTTTGTGATTCCCTGCCATTAGAATCATGACAGCTGTCTATCCGGCAATTGCTCCTGCTACCTCCACATTGACACAACAACAGATATTAAATTGCCTCAAGTGCAGGCCTCGGTCTACACTCTGCTTCTCCTGGATTCCCTGGGCTCCAACACCACCAGTTGCTGCTCAGAAGTGCCGTTTGCACAGGGAAAAACACTCGCTCCTGTGTTAGTGGGGTTCAGTAACGCCAGCTGCTCCCCTGCTGTGTATCCGGTAATTACTCCTGCTATCTCCACACTCACACTACTTCAGATATTAAACTTGCTCCAATTAGGCCTCGGCCTACACCCTGATTGACCCTGGGCTTCAACACCACCAGTTGTTGCTCGGAAGTGCCGTTTGCACAGAGAAAAACATTTGCTCCTGTGTTAGTGGGGTTCAGTAACGTCAGCTGCTCCCCTGCTGTGTATCCGGCAATTGCTCCTGCTACCTCCACACTCCCAGTACTTCAGATATTAAACTGACTCAAGTGCAAGCCTCGGCCTACACTCTGCTTCTCCTGGATTCCCTGGGCTCCAACACCGCCAGTTGCTGTCCGGAAGTGCTGTCTGCACAGTCAACACCTGCTCCAGTGATATTGGGGTTCAGTAACGCCAGCTGCTCCCTTGCTGTGTGAGAGGCAAGTTCTCCACTCAGTTTCTTGCATTGACCCTGGGCTCAATCACTGCCAGTTGCTGCCCGGAAGTGCTGTCTGCACAGTCAACAGTTGCTCCTCTGTTATTGGGGTTCAGTAACGCCAGCTGCTCCCCTGCTATGTGTGCGGCAAGTTCTCCAATCAGTTTCTTGCATTGACCCTGGACTCCAACACCGCCAGTTGCTGCCTGGAAGTGCTGTCTGCACAGTCAACAGTTGCTCCTCTCTTATTCGGATTCAGTAACACCAGCTGCCCCCCTGCTGTGTGGGCGGCAAGTTCTCCACTCAGTTTCTTGCATTGACCCTGGGCTCCAACACTGCCAGTTGCTGCCCAGAAGTGCTGTCTGCACAGTCAACAGTTGCTCCTCTGTTATTGGGGTTCAGTAATGCCAGCTGCTCCCCTGCTGTGTGTGCAGCAAGTTCTCCTCCTCCCTCTACACTAAGACTACATCCGATATTAAACTAGCTGCAATTAGGCTTAGGCCTACACTCTGCTTCTAGCATTGACCCTGGGCTCCAACACCGCCAGTTGCTGCCCGGAAGTGCCGTCTGCACAGTCAACACTTGCTGCCGTGTTATTGGGGTTCAGTAACGTAAGCTGATCCCCAGCTGTGTATCTGGCAATTTCTCCTGCTCCCTCCACAATCACACTACTACAGAAATTAAAGGTAACCTGTCCCCCCCAGGCGTTTGTACCTGAAAGAGCCACCTTGTGCAGCACTAATGCTGCATTTGGACAAGGTGGCTCTTTTAGTTATTCTCCTTGCACATGCTGAACTAAACACTTATAAAATGTGCCCACTCATACCGTGAAAGTCCCAGAGGTGGGACTTTCCTTCCTAATCAGATGTGGCACAGCCATCATTCATACCCCCTTGGCACCGTGCGCCGCCTCCTGAGCGTTGTTTGAATCTGTCCCAGAGCCAGTGCTGTTATGTTATCCCTTGGCCATGCGCAGTTAGCGCTGCCCGTCTTCTGACATCATTTGTTGTCAGGCTGACTGCACCTGTGCGGCCGCGCTGTCCGAGATCCCGCCAAGCAGAGTCTTCTGATTTATTCACACTGCGGGGCTGGGATTCATGGGCATGCGCAGTGCATATCTTCACCTCTCACTCATCTCCCTCCGCCTTTTTCAGACTGTGCGGTGTCAGCTGATTCCTAATCACCGTGGCATGAACTTAGGGATCAGCTGACGCCGCATAGTCTGAAGAAGGCAGAAGGAGATGAGTGAGAGGCGAAGATATGCACTGCACATGCTCATGAATCCCAGCCCCGCAGTGTGAATAAATCAGAAGACACTGCGAGGCGGGATCTCGGCAGGGCGGCCACACGGGTGCAGCCAGCCTGACAACAAATGATATCAGAAGACGGGCAGCGCTTTTTGCGCATGCCCAAGGGATAACATAACAGTGCAGGCTCCGGTAAAGAATCAAACAACGCCTAGGGGGCAGCACCCGGCGCCAAGGGGGTATGAATGTTGGCTGTGCTTCATCTCATTAAGAAGGAAAGTCCCATCTCTGGGATGGTTTCACGGTATGAGGGGCCACATTTTATAAGTGTTAACTTCAGTGTGTGCAAGGAGCATAAGTAAAAGAGCCACCTTTTCATTGTACAGGATTAGTGCTGCACAAGGTCGCTCTTTTAGTTGCAAACGCCTGGGGGGTTAAAGGTTCCCTTTCAACTTGCTCCAATTAGGCCTCAGCCTGCACTCTGTTTCTCATGTAATCCCTGGGCTTCAACACCGCAAGTTGCTGCTCAGAAGTGTCTTTGGCACGGGTACTCCCTCCTGCCCAGCGCGGTTCCAGCACGCCAGCTATTTCCGGGTAGTGTCAAGGTCACTTTGCCTCCAATACGTTGTCCTGTCGGGTTGTGGTCAGGTTAGCCAACTCTTTGGTGCCTGCAGTTTAGGTGCTTCCTATGAGGGCAGTGGGAACTGGCAATCAAGGCTGGTTCCATAGTGCCAATAGGACAAGCACCCCCTGTAGGACTGTGGGTTTTAGGTAACTCCGGCTGGCTCGCGGCCTACCAATTTTTTTTCTTCCTGTGGACCTTCTGCTGCCTATCTGAGTTCCAGCACCATTAGCTGGTTCGTAGGAAGACAATCTTGAATAGGTCCCCCTGGTTCCAGTACCATCAGCTGGTTCCAGGCAGAGCCTTTGGCTTAGGTGCCTCCTTCTGGGTATCCGAGTTCCACCAACGTCTGGTGGTCCTTGGTAGTGCTTTCTGGCATGGGTACCTCCTGCTTAGTAACTGGGTTCCAGTACCATCAGCTGGTCCTCGGTAGATCCATTGGCTCTTATATCTTCGGCTGCCCATCCGAGTTCCAGTACAGTCAGCTGGTTCTCGGCAGTGTCTTTGGCTCTTGTACATTCTGCTCCCCATCCTGGTTCCAGTACCGTCAGCTGGTTCCAGGCAGAGCCTTTGGCTTAGGTGCCTCCTTCTGGGTATCCGAGTTCCACCAACGTCTGGTGGTCCTTGGTAGTGCTTTCTGGCACGGGTACCACCTGCTTAGTAACCGGGTTCCAGTACCGTCAGCTGGTCCTCAGTAGTTCCATTGGCTCTTGTACCTTCAGCTACCCATCGGGGTTCCAGTACCGTCAGCTGGTTCTCGGCAGTTCCTCAGCCTTCTTGTACCTTCTGCTACATTTCCAAGTTCAAGACTCTAAAGACCACGACCCTGAAGACCATCCTGAAGACGACGACGACCCCGGAGACAATGACCCCTGAGACGACGACCCTGGAGACCAAGAAGCAGAAGAACAAGAAGCTGCAGAGCAAAAAGCAGAAGACTAAAAATCAGAGCAAAATATATTATATAAATTATAAGCAGAAGAAGACTAAGCAGTGTATGGGGAAGAGTCCGTTCCTCCTCATGGTGCCCCTGGAAAATACCTGCTGCTGCAGGCCAAACTGAACGCAGACAAATCCTGTTGTAAATCTATTGTGACAGGCAGAACGGAAGGTTCTTCAAACTTTTATAGATTACAACTACAGGACGGCCTGTCACAATTAAGAATATGATGAAGAAGAAGAATATGAAGAAGATAAAGAAGAAGTTGAATATGAAGAAGAATAATAGTTGAATAAAAAGAATATGAAGAATGTAAAAAAAAGAATAATACGAAGAAGGTGAAGAAGAAGATGAATACGGTAAGGTGAAGGAGTAGTTGATGAAAAAGATGCTGCTGCTGAGGATGATGAAGAAGATGTGGGAGAAGTAAAAAAGAAGGTGAAGAGCATGGAAGTAGTGAAACATAAATATCTGACAAAATATAAAAAATCTTAACATAGTCAATATCTTTGTAACTCCGAACGTCTTAAAAAAAATGTAATTCATGCTATTCCATTTGATTGGCCTAAACCTCAATGCCTTTAATGTCTACTCCACCTCCCCCAATGCATCCTACATTATTCTTAGTTGTTTTCCTTCATGTTGAATTAACCTACAAGGAAAGAAACGGTTTATTTTAATTCTGATATTTTTGTTCCATAGACTTGCATTGGTATCGGGTATCAGTATTGGCGATATCCGATATTTTTTGGATATCGGCCGATCCAATCCGATACTGATACTTCTGGATATCGGAAGGTATCGCTCAACACTAGTGCCGAAATGACGTTTTTAGGGATACCATTTTGGTGCAGATAGGTTCTTTTGATCGCCCTTTTTTGCAATTTAATGCAATGTCACGGCGACCAAAAAACGTAGTTTTGGCATTTCGAATTTTTTTCTTACTACTCCGTTAACCCCTTTACCCCCAAGGGTGGTTTGCACATTAATGACCGGGCCAATTTTTACAATTCTGTCCACTGTCCCTTTATGAGGTTATAACTCTGGAAGGCTTCAACGGATCCCAGTGATTCTGACATTGTTTTCTCGTGACATATTGTACTTCATGATAGTGGTAAAATTTCTTTGATATTACCTGTGTTTATTTGTGAAAAAAACTGAAATTTGGCGAAAATTTTGAAAATTTTGTGTTTTTCCAACTTTGAATTTTTATGCAATTAAATCACAGAGATATGTCAAACAAAATACTTAATAAGTAACATTTCCCACATGTCTACTTTACATCAGCACAATTTTGGAACCAAAACTTTTTTTTTGTTAGGGAGTTATAAGGGTTAAAAGTTGACCAGCAATTTCTCATTTTTACAACACCATTTTTTTTTAGGGACCACATCTCATTTGAAGTCATTTTGAGGGGTCTATATGATAGAAAATACCCAAGTGTGACACCATTCTAAAAACTGCACCCCCCAAGGTGCTCAAAACCATATTCAAGAAGTTTATTAACCCTTCTTGTGCTTCACAGGAATTTTTGGAATGTTTAAATAAAAATGAACATTTAACTTTTTTTCACAAACAATTTACTTCAGCTCCAATTTGTTTTATTTTACCAAGTGTAACAGGAGAAAATGGACCCCAAAAGTTGTTGTACAATTTGTCCTGAGTACACCGATACCTCATATGTGGGAGTAAACCACTGTTTGGGTTCATGACAGAGCTCGGAAGCGAAGTAGCACCATTTGACTTTTCAATGCAAAATTGACTGGAATCGAGATGGGACACCATGTTGCGTTTGGAGAGCCACTGATGTGCCTAAACATTGAAACCCCCCACAAGTGACACCATTTTGGAAAGTAGACCCCCTAAGGAACTTATCTAGAGGTGTGGTGAGCACTTTCACCCACCAAGTGCTTCACAGAAGTTTATAATGCAGAACCGTAAAAATAAAAAATCATATTTTTTCACAAAATTATTTTTTGCCCCCAATTTTTTATTTTCCCAAGGGTAAGAGAAGAAATTGAACCCAAAAAGTTGTTGGACAATTTGTCCTGAGTACGCTGATACCCCATATGTGGGGGTAAACCACTGTTTGGGCGCATGGGAGAGCTCGGAAGGGAAGGAGCGCCGTATGACTTTGCAATGCAAAATTGACAGTAATTGAGATGGGACGCCATGTTGCGTTTGGAGAGCCACTGATATGCCTAAACATTGAAACCCCCCACAAGTGACACTATTTTGGAAAGTAGACCCCCTAAGGAACTTATCTAGATGTGTGGTGAGCGCTTTGACCCAACAAGGGCTTCACAGAAGTTTATAATGCAGAGCCGTAAAAATAAAACAAATTTTTTTTCCCACATAAATTATTTTTTAGCCTCCAGTTTTGTATTTTCCCGAGAGTAACAGGAGAAATTGGAGCCCAAAATTTCTTGTACAATTTGTCCTGACTGCGCTGATACCCCATATGTGGGGGGGAACCACTGTTTGGGCGCATGGGAGGTCTCGGAAGGGAAGGAGCGCCATTTGGAATGCAGACTTAGATGGAATGGTCTGCAGGCGTCACATTACGTTTGCAGAGCCCCTAATGTACCTAAACAGTAGAAACCCCCCCAAGTGACCCCATATTGGAAACTAGACCCCCCAAGGAACTTATCTAGATGTGTTGTGAGAACTTTGAGCCCCCAAGTGTTTCACTACAGTTTATAATGCAGAGCCGTGAAAATAAAAAAATCTTTTTTTTTCCCACAAAAATTATTTTTTAGCTCCCAGTTTTGTGTTTTACCAAGGGTAACAGAAGATATTGGACCCCAAAAGTTGTTGTCCTATTTGTCCTGAGTACGCTGATAGCCCATATGTTGGGGTAAACCCCTGTTTGTGCACATGGGAGAGCTCGGAAGGGAAGGAGCACTGTTTTACTTTTTCAACGCAGAATTGGCTGGAATTGAGATCGGACGCCATGTCGCGTGTGGAGAGCCCCTGATGTGCCTAAACAGTGGAAACCCCCCAAATTATAACTGAAACCCTAATCCAAACATACCCCTAACCCTAATACCAACAGTAACACTAACCACACCTCTAACCCTGACACACCCCTAACCCTAATCCCAACCCTATTCCCAACCGTAAATGTAATCTAAACCCTAACTGTAACTTTAGCCCCAACCCTAACCCCAACTTTAGCCCCAACCCTAACTGTAGCCTTAACCCTAGCCCCAACCCTAACCCTAGCCCTAACCCTAACCCTAGCCCTAACTCTAACCCTAGCCCTAACCCTAGCCCTAGCCCTAACCCTAACCCTAGCCATAGCCCTAACCCAAACCCTAGCACTAACCCTAGCCCTAATGGGAAAATGAAAATAAATAAATTTTTAAAATTTTTACCTAACTAAGGTGGTGATGAAGGGGGGGTTTGATTTACTTTTATAGCGGGTTTTTTAGCGGATTTTTATGATTGGCAGCCGTCACACACTGAAAGACGCTTTTTATTGCAAAAAATATTTTTGCGTTACCACATTTTGAGAGCTATAATTTTTCCATATTTTGGTCCACAGAGTCATGTGAGGTCTTGTTTTTTGCAAGACAAGTTGACATTTTTATTGGTAACATTTTCGTGCACGTGACATTTTTTGATCGCTTTTTAATTCCTATTTTTGTGAGGCAGAATGACCAAAAACCAGCTATTCATGAAGTTCTTTTTGGGGGAGGCGTTTATACCGTTCCGCGTTTGGTAAAATTAATAAAGCAGTTTTATTCTTCGGGTCAGTACGATTACAGCGATACCTCATTTATATTTTTTATGTTTTGGCGCTTTTATACGATAAAAGCTTTTTTATAGAAAAAATAATTATTTTCCATCGCTTTATTCTCAGGTCTATAACTTTTTTTTATTTTTTTGCTGATGATGCTGTATGGCGGCTCGTTTTTAGCGCGACAAGATGACGTTTTCAGCGGCACCATGGTTATTTATATCCATCTTTTTGATCGCGTGTTATTTCACTTTTTGTTCGGCGGTATGATAATAAAGCGTTGTTTTTTGCCTCGTTTTTTTTTTTTTCTTACGGTGTTTACTGAAGGGGTTAACTAGTGGGCCAGTTTTATAGGTCGGGTCGTTATGGACGCGGCGATACTAAATATGTGTACTTTTATTTTTATTTTTTTATTTACATAAAGAAATGTATTTATGGGAATAATATTTTTTTTTCATTATTTAGGAATTTTTTTTATTTTTTTTTTACACATTTGGAAATTTTTTTTTAAAAACTTTTTTACTTTGTCCCAGGGAGGGACATTACAGATCGATGATCTTACATAGTTACATAGTTATTAAGGTTGAAGGAAGACTATATGTCCATCTAGTTCAACCCATAGCCTAACCTAACATGCCCTAACATGTTGATCCAGAGGAAGGCAAAAAAAACCCATGTGCAAAGAGTAAGCTCCACATTGGGGAAAAAAATTCCTTCCCGACTCCACATACGGCAATCAGACTAGTTCCCTGGATCAACGCCCTATCAATGAATCTAGTGTATATACCCTGTAACATTATACTTTTCCAGAAAGGTATCCAGTCCCCTCTTAAATTTAAGTAATGAATCACTCATTACAACATCACACGGCAGAGAGTTCCATAGTCTCACTGCTCTTACAGTAAAGAATCCGTGTCTGTTATTATGCTTAAACCTTTTTTCCTCCAACCGCAGAGGATGCCCCCTTGTCCCTGTTTCAGGTCTATGATTAAAAAGATCATTAGAAAGGTCTTTGTACTGTCCCCTCATATATTTATACATTAAAATGAGATCACCCCTTAGTCTTCGTTTTTCCAAACTAAATAGCCCCAAGTGTAATAACCTATCTTGGTATTGCAGACCCCCCAGTCCTCTAATAACCTTGGTCGCTCTTCTCTGCACCCGCTCCAGTTCAGCTATGTCTTTCTTATACACCGGAGACCAGAACTGTGCACAGTATTCTAAGTGTGGTCGAACTAGTGACTTGTATAGAGGTAAAATTATATTCTCCTCATGAGCATCTATGCCTCTTTTAATGCATCCCATTATTTTATTTGCCTTTGTAGCAGCTGCCTGACACTGGCCCCTGAATTTAAGTTTGTCATCCACCCATACACCCAGGTCTTTTTCATTGACAGTTTTGCCCAGAGTTTTAGAATTAAGCACATAATTACACATCTTATTACTTCTACCCAAGTGCATGACCTTACATTTATCCCCATTAAAGCTCATTTGCCATTTATCAGCCCAAGCTTCTAGTTTACATAAATCATCCTGTAATATAAAATTGTCCTCCTCTGTATTGAATACCCTGCAGAGTTTAGTGTCATCTGCAAATATTGAAATTCTACTCTGAATGCCCTCTACAAGGTCATTAATAAATATGTTAAAAAGAAGAGGGCCCAATACTGACCCCTGTGGTACCCCACTGCTAACCGCTACCCAGTCCGAGTGTGCTCCACTAATAACCACCCTTTGTTTCCTATCCCTGAGCCAGCTCTCAACCCACTTGCACATATTTTCCCCTATCCCCATTATTCTCATTTTATGTATCAACCTTTTGTGTGGCACCGTATCAAAAGCTTTTGAAAAGTCCATATACACTACATCCACTGGGTTCCCTTGGTCCAATCCGGAACTTACCTCTTCATAGAAACTGATCAAATTAGTCTGACATGAACGGTCCCTAGTAAACCCGTGCTGATACTGGGTCATGAGGTTATTCCTCTTCAGATACTCCAGTATAGCGTCCCTTAGAATGCCCTCCAGGATTTTACCCACAGTAGAGGTTAAGCTTACTGGCCTATAGTTTCCGAGTTCAGTTTTTGTTCCCTTTTTGAATATTGGCACCACATTTGCTATACGCCAGTCCTGTGGCACAGACCCTGTTATTATGGAGTCTTTAAAGATTAAAAATAATGGTCTGTCAATGACTGTACTTAATTCCTGCAGTACTCGAGGGTGTATCCCATCCGGGCCCGGAGATTTGTCAATTTTAGTGATTTTTAGACGCCGCCGCACTTCCTGCTGGGTTAAGCAGGTGACATTTAATTGGGAATTTTTATCACTAGACATTTTGTCTGCCATGGGATTTTCTTGTGTAAATACTGATGAAAAAAAGTCATTTAGCATATTGGCTTTTTCCTCATCCTCATCCACCATCTCACCCAGACTATTTTTAAGGGGGCCAACACTATCATTTTTTAGTTTCTTACTATTTATGTAGTTAAAGAATATTTTAGGATTATTTTTACTCTCTCTGGCAATGAGTCTCTCTGTCTCAATCTTTGCTGCCTTGATTTGCTTTTTACAGAATTTATTTAATTTTCTGTATTTATTTAATGCCTCCTCACTACCTACTTCCTTTAATTCTCTAAATGCTTTCTTTTTGTCCCTTATTGCGCCCCTTACAGCTCTATTTAGCCATATTGGTTTCCTCCTATTTCTAATATGTTTATTCCCATACGGTATATACTGTGCACAGGTCCTATCCAGGATGCTAATAAACGTATCCCATTTTCTCTGTGTATTTTTGTGTCTCAGGATATCGTCCCAGTTAATTGCACCAAGATCCTCTCTCATCCGTTGGAAATTAGCCCTCCTGAAGTTTAGTGTCCTTGTAACCCCTCTACTACACATCTTTTTAAAGGATACATGAAAACTTATTATTTTGTGATCGCTATTTCCCAAGTAACCCCCAACCCTTATATTTGATATGCGGTCTGGCCTGTTGGTTAATATTAGGTCTAGCAGTGCCCCCCTTCTTGTTGGGTCCTGAACCAGTTGTGAAAGGTAATTGTCTCTCATAATTGTCAAAAACCGATTACCTTTGCTGGAACTGCAGGTTTCTGTTCCCCAATCTATTTCAGGGTAGTTGAAGTCCCCCATAATAATGACTTCTCCTTGAGTCGCAGCTTCATCTATTTGCTTTACGAGGATATTCTCCATTGCTTCCATTATTTTTGGAGATTTATAACAAACCCCTATCAGTAATTTATTATTTTTTCCCCCTCCCCTTATCTCCACCCACAGGGATTCTACATTTTCATTAAATTCACCTATATTATCGCGCAGGATGGGTTTTAAGGATGATTTTACATATAGACACACCCCTCCCCCTCGCTTATCTGTACGGTCATTTCTGAACAGGCTATAGCCCTGCAAGTTAACAGCCCAGTCATGGCTCTCATCCAGCCACGTTTCAGATATCCCCACCATGTCATAATTATGCTCCAACAACATTAGTTCTAATTCGTCCATTTTGTTGGCGAGGCTTCTGGCATTAGTATACATGCACTTTATGTTCCTCTCTGTACTTCTATTTCTTAAATTATTAACTGTTCTGACCCCACCCCCCATGCCACCGCCACCCCCAACTTCCTTATTTGTGCCCAGGACTCTGTCTGCACTATCTTCCCCTCCTATAAAATGAATACCCTCCCCCCCAATTCCTAGTTTAAACACTCCTCCAACCTTCTAGCCATTCTCTCCCCCAGCACAGCTGCACCCTCCCCATTGAGGTGCAGTCCGTCCCTAGCGTAGAGCCTGTAGCCAACTGAGAAGTCGGCCCAGTTCTGCAGGAACCCAAACCCCTCTTTCCTACACCAATTCTTGAGCCACTTATTAACCTCCCTAATCTCCCGTTGCCTCTCTGGCGTGGCACGTGGTACCGGCAGTATTTCGGAAAATACCACGTTGGAGGTCCTTGCTTTCAGCTTGCAGCCTAATTCCCTGAAATCATCTTTAAGGACCTTCCACCTACCTCTAACTTTGTCATTAGTGCCAATGTGCACCATGACCGCTGGGTCCTCACCAGCCCCTCCCAATAATCTGTCCACCCGATCAGCGATGTGTCGGACTCGAGCGCCAGGTAGGCAGCACACCGTTCGACGATCCCTGTCTTTGTGACAGATTGCCCTATCTGTTCCCCTAATAATTGAGTCGCCCACTATCAGCACCTGTCTGGCCTGCCCTGCTCTCCTATTTCCCTCCTTACTGGAGCAGTCACTCCTCCGGCTTTCAGAGGACATGCCTGGCTGCAGCAGTGCTACCCCTGTACTGGCACCCCCCTCATCTGCCAACTTAGCAAACTTATTGGGGTGTTCCAGATCAGGACTAGCCTCCCTGGCACTCTTCCCTCTACCCCGCTTCCTAACTGTCACCCAGCTTGCTACTTCATTGTCCTGCAGCTCCATCCCACCATCCCCCCCCTCATCTGTCCCATTGAGCGTCTGCTCCGTGAGCAGAAGACTCCTCTCCATGTTGTCTATGGATCTCAGTGTTGCCAGCTGCACATTTAGAGTCAGAATCTGGGTTTCCAAATGCACAACGTGCTCACATCTCGCACAGCAGTATGCACCCTCGATCGGCTGCTCAAGGACTGCATACATGTGGCAAGATGTGCACTGGACGGCATTAACAATCGTGGAGCACATTTCCTAATGGGGATTGCACCAGACAGAACAGTTCAATAAAAAAAATAAATAAATACAAAGTATTAATAAAAATCAGACAGCAATTCAGTAATTCCTCCCCTGAAAACTCCCTGACTCCAAAGTCACTGAATCACAAGTCACACTTACCGCCGTCCACACTTACACTCAGGCCACACTCAGCTCGCTCACACTCGCTCTGCTGAAGATTTATAGAGATTTTTTTTTTTTTCCTAGTTCCCCTCAACAGCAATCAACCTTGCTGTTCAAATGCACTTCCAAAAAGGACTTGAGCCCCAAACAGCTGCCCCTTATAAACCCTTAACTATGAGCCCCCACCCTAAGTTAACCCTTATGAATATAGCTACCCCCAATTCAGCAACTCACACCAATTCACACAGGTATTTGTTAAAGGCTTTCCAAATACCTCTTCACTGAATCAATCTGTGCATAGCACTCTGTCAGATCACCGATCTGACTTACAGTGCTGCAGGTTTACCAAGCGCCTGCTCTGAGCAGGCACTTGGTAAGCCACCTCCCTGCAGGACCTGGATGTCGCGGCCATCTTGGATCCGGGCCTGGAGCAGGGAGGCAGGTAGGGAGATCACATCGCGTTGCTGCGGGGGTCTCAGGGAAGCACGCAGGGAGCCCCCTCCCTGCGCGATGCTTCCCTATACCGCCGGCACACCGCGATCATGTTTGATCGCGGTGTGCCGGGGGTTAATGTGCCGGGGGCGGTCCATGACCGCTCCTGGCAGATAGTGCCGGATGTCATCTGCGATAGGCAGCTGACACCCGGCAGCAATCGGCCGCGCTCCCCCCGTGACTGCTGCCGATCGCATATGACGTACTATCCCGTCGGTGGTCATAGGGGCCCCACCCCACCTCGACGGGATAGTATGTCTAATGTCAGAAAGGGGTTAAGCGATCAGGTTAATCCTTTATTTCATTAATAGATTGGGTGATTCTGAATGCAGCGATACCAAATATGCATATATTTGATTTTATTTTAGTTTTATTTTGAATGGGGCAAAAGGGGGGTGATTTAAACTTTTATATATTTTTTATTTATTTCATATTTTTTTAAACTTTTTTTTACTTTTGCCATGCTTCAATAGCCTCCATGGGAGGCTAGAAGCTGGCATAGCCTGATCGGCTCTGGTACATATCAGTGATCATCAAATCGCTCCTATGTAGCGTAATTACAGGCTTGCTATGAGCGCCGACCACAGCAAGCCAGCATCAGTAAACATAGAGGTCTGCGCGGCCGGAAGCAGTAGCTGAATGCCGCTGTCAGCCTTTGACAGCAGCATTTAACTACTTAATAGAGGCGGATGGATCGCGATTCCACTCGCCACTATTGCGCGTATATGTCAACTGTTCAAAACAGCTGACATGTCGCGGCTTTGATGTGGGCTCACCGCCGGAGCCCACATCAAAGCAGGGGATCTGACCTCGGACGTACTATCCCGTCCGAGGTCAGAAAGGGATTAAAAATATTCATAAAAAGAGAATTTCTTAAATCATAGTTTTTTTTTTCACTTGTACAGACATCATTGATAGAGTGAGACCAAAGTCTATTGTACACTACTGTGGTTAAATATTCATTGGCTTAGGTGCATTTTTCTGTGTGACACTCATAGACTGATTTTTGTTAAAGTGAAAATGTTGTGAAAGCAGATATTCTATAGCAATCTCTCTGGTGTTTTCAGATGACGTAGTTTCTGGGTCCACAATAATTTTTAAACACCCTGTTAGTGATACAGACAAATTGGTAACTAACCTCCTATATCACTGTGCTCAAGATAACTAGATGTCACAATATCACTGAGGGCACTTTACCTGGACCTAAAGAGTACTTATAGTTTTCCCAGTCACATGCCCAGAATTTAAAAGTACTTAGAATAAGTGTACCTACCAGGTTAACTATTCAAATCCCTGTGGGAATTTTGTCTCAAGGAAGAGACACACATGTCCTTCAGACGCTTTCAGAGTTCAGATAATAGAATGAAGGCAGAAATATGAAGCCCAAAGTCATAGAGTGAGAAAAGAGAACACATTTGAAAAGGAAAAACCTTCCAATCCAGAAAGGTGGAGGATTAGATAAGAAGGAATGGAAGAATGTGTTTATGAAATACAAAGTAATGACTCATAGAGCTTATCCGCATTATAGAACTAGTCCTAGATGTAACAAACAAGCGGAGGACAATACGACTTATCGTCAATGTTGTAAACAACACACCCCAAAAGAACGATACTCAAGTCAAAGTTAGTAGACAAAAATACAAAACCATTTTATTGATATAAAATACATAGACACTGTGAAATAGGAGTCAAGCAACATACCTAAAAAATGCTATGCGTGAAAACGCAGGGGGCACAAACCCTGGACACATCCCATCCCATATAGAAAGACCATATGGCTACCATACTAATTTAAAGGCATAATGCCACTGCACAGACCCATTATAGAGCCAATGCTCCAAAGAATACCTCCCACATACAGACAAAGTGTTAGCATAATAATTACCAATGGCTGGTGCAGTAAGGATGTCCAAGGGATGTGCGCCCGCCCCAACGCACGTTTCGGTGAACCACCTTCGTCAGGGGGCATGAGTAAAAAGCAGCGTCTCAGCCTCAGGTATTTTGAAGTCTTACAGGACTCTTAAGCATTTTATAAGATGGGAAAGAAAGTGTGAAGACAGGCATGGAGAGAGGAATATGACAATGCTACCGAATGTTATGCCGAGTGTTAAGCACCTAAGGAAAGTGTGCCAGTTACAGCATCTGCATTACAACCATTGATACTTCATATCTAGTACAAACCAAGCAAGAAAAGATATGCACAAAATTGGGATCAATCTAAAAAAATACACAATGTTTATTATTTTCAGTACAAAAACACAACAAGGCAGGACATACTTGTTAAAAACATTTAAAACCACAAAAAGATGGGTGATAAGCCACACATCTCCCAGGTAGATAAAGAAATACACTAACAAAGCACCTTACAATAAATAGTTAATCAGGACTAAAGTATAGAAATAGGAACACTCAAACCCCCTGCCTGTCTGCTGCCAGTTGTATGAAAGATCCCTCTAATGGAATAATCATATCCTAAATACAGAGGCATTAGTATAGGCATATTTACCATACATGCTGCGCAGGAGTCAGGTCCACAAGATAGAGGGAGACACCCCAAGAGAACCTAAGGTCACTTATCAAAACTAATTGAACACCTAATAAATAGTGTTGAGCATTCCGATACCGCAAGTATCGGGTATCGGCCGATACTTGAGGTATCGGAATTCCGATACCGAATTCCGATACTTCCCGCGTATCGGATACCGGAATCGGAAGTTCCCAGAATTCAAACTGAACGCAGCAGCCAATGAGGAATGAATGGAAGTGTGGGCACATCCTGTTTAGCATGGTGGGCATGTAAGTACTGGCAAGGCTGTGATTGGCTGCTGAAATGATGTCACTCTGCACTATAAAAAGCGCTGCCGCCATTTTGCGCTCACTCTGCTGTGATTTCAGTTAGGGACAGGACGCTGTGTTCTAACTGAGGGCCAGTTGAGATAGCTAATTGCTTTATTTTGCTTTTCCAAGGCTAATTTAGCAAACGCTGTGTTCACTGTTCAGTTCACCTTGCTCTTGCCTTGCAGCGCTGTTTTTACAGCGTTCTGCAAGGTCTCAGTGTGTGTGTGTGTGTGTGCAGCTCACTCTGTAGTCTGTGTGCAGCCATATACCAGGTTGTATTCAGCTCAGGGGGGGTTCACACTGCCTCACACAGTTCTATCCATTGTCCTTTTTTGCTCATAGTGCAGCCTGCTGCACATTTTTTCTAAAATTTCCTATTAGTGTCTTTCCACCCGTCTCCAGCCAAATAGTGGAAAAACACTAGATAGGATAACCTAGAGGGGGGTTTTTGGGCCTTGCAGCGCCGTTTACGGCTGTCTGCACGGTCTCCGTGTGAGCGCAGCTCGCCCTGTAGTCTGTGTGCAGCCACAGCCGGTTGTATTCAGCTCAGGGTTTGTCACTGCCTCATACTGTAAAATAACTTGTCCTTTTTTCAAATAGTGTAGCCTGTTGAAATTTTTTTTTTAAATTTCCTATTAGTGTCTTTCCACCCGTCTCCAGCAAAATAGTGGAATAGCACTAGATAGGATAACCTAGAGTAGGGTTTTTGGGCCTTGCAGCGCCGTTTACGGCTGTCTGCACGGTCTCCGTGTGAGCGCAGCTCGCCCTGTAGTCTGTGTGCAGCCACAGCCCGTTGTATTCAGCTCAGGGTTTGTCACTGCCTCATACCATTAAATAACTTGTCCTTTTTTTCAACTAGTGCAGCCTGTTTAAAAATTATTTAAAAAATTCCTATTAGAGTCTTTCCACCCGTCTCCAGCTAAATAGTGGAAAAACACTAGATAGGATAACCTAGAGGAGGGTTTTTGGGTCTTGCAGCGCCGTTTACGGCTGTCTGCACGGTCTCCGTGTGAGTTAACTCGCTCTGTAGCCCGATCTGCCCAAAAAAAAAAAAGTAAAGTTCACCATACACCACTTAACACTTGTGTAGGCCACATTTTATCAATAATAAAGTCTAGTCCACACTTTACAACATTAGTGTTTCTTACACCTGTTAGGAGGAGCATTTCAGGAATAAGCACACTAAGGCCTTAGTACTTTTCTGCTTATCTTTATCTGTCAACCAAGGTGAAGAGGGCAGGGAGTAAGGGTCATGGGCGTGGGCGTGGAGCAGGGAGAGGAGCAGGGAGAGGACGTGGTGATTCTGTGCCTGCTGCGGGCACCGGTGACTCACCATCACCCAGTTTCAGCAGGGAACAGTCCTTCATGCGCAGCTTTGTCGGAGAGCGCCGTGCACTGCTGCTGCGTGAAGATCAAATTGAAGCCGTTGTCGGATGGATGGCAGCTAACGCATCGACTTCAATTAGTGCCACATCCTCTCAGGCACAGACCACTGGGGAGCAGCCATCTGTGTCTTCACCACCTGCCAAATTGGCCAGGCAGTCAGAGAGCCCAGGACAGGAGCCGTCTCTACTTCTGTTCTCTGAATCTCTTGGCTTGGAAACAGGGGGCCAGCCAAGCAGTATTGGAGAAATGGAAGAAGAGGCAGTGTGCAGTGATGCCCAACAGCGTTGTCTCTCTGACTCTGAAGAGGCAGGTGGGTCAGTGCCTGCGGTGACCACAGCGCAGTACGCATCTGATGATGAAACTCAGGTGCCGCTTTCTGGTGCGTACTGTGCTGCCGAGACTACCCAGGAGGAGCAGTTGGTGGCAGAGGGTAGTGGAGATGATGAGGTTCTTGACCCATCGTGGCGTGAGGAACAGGAAGGTGGTGGGAACAGCTCAGAGGAACAGATTCCCCTAACGGGCCAAAGAGGGAGAGGGAGGGGGAAGACTGCGGAGCCTGTAGCCTCCACTTTGGCACCAGTTAGGAGCCTGTCTCTTTCAAAAGCCAAATAGGGCGCTCCCAAGACTTGCAGTGCCTGGTCCTTTTTTGACACAGTTGCAGATGACATTTGTTTTGTCAAATGCAAGCTGTGTCATCAGAAAGTAAAAAGAGGTAAAAGTGTCAGCAACCTCAATACCACAAATATGTGGAAACATGTGCGGACCAGGCACGCGGTGGAGTTCCAAAAACACACTGAAGACCTAGGCCAACCAACAGCGGCAGCTACCACCTCTTCAGCTCGTGTTGCTTCTTCCTCCAGCTCACGCACAGCTGGTTCGGCTTCCTCCTTGGATCGCTGTTATGGCTGGCAATCAGGCAACACAGCGTGCAGTAATCAGCGCACATACAGAGATCTGGCAATAACCCAAAACAATAGGACGAGCTCTGAGACGTGGAATCTCTGTAGACTGCAGTACCTGATCTATCCTCACACAACTGGAAGCAGCAGTGGATTGCGCCTATCCACTACCTATGCAACTCGGCACTGCCTGAGGAGCTGACTAGCCTGAAGATAGAAATACAAGCCTGACTTACCTCAGAGAAATACCCCAAAGGAATAGGCAGCCCCCACATATAATGACTGTTAGCAAGATGAAAAGACAAACGTAGGAATGAAATAGATTCAGCAAAGTGAGGCCCGATATTCTAGACAGAGCGAGGATAGCAAAGAGAACTATGCAGTCTACAAAAAACCCTAAAACGAAAACCACGCAAAGGGGCAAAAAGACCCACCGTGCCGAACTAACAGCACGGCGGTGCACCCCTTTGCTTCTCAGAGCTTCCAGCAAAAGATAATAACAAGCTGGACAGAAAAAACAGAAAACAAACTAGAAGCACTTATCTAGCAGAGCAGCAGGCCCAAGGAAAGATGCAGTAGCTCAGATCCAACACTGGAACATTGACAAGGAGCAAGGAAGACAGACTCAGGTGGAGCTAAATAGCAAGGCAGCCAACGAGCTCACCAAAACACCTGAGGGAGGAAGCCCAGAGACTGCAATACCACTTGTGACCACAGAAGTGAACTCAGCCACAGAATTCACAACAGATCGCCATGGAAGAACCTCTGGCACTGTTGTCCAGAGACCTAGTGTAATTCCACCCACAGCACCACGTTCCCAGTCATCCTCACACTCCCAGCCTAGTCTACAGCCATCGGTAGTACAGGCATGGAAGAAAAGGCGGCCATTCTCGGCAAACCACCCCCGAGCACAGGCTCTGAATGCAGGCATTGCCAAACTTCTGTCCCTGGAAATGCTCTCATTCAGGCTGGTGGAGACTGATAGCTTCCGTGACTTGATGGCATTGGCAGTCCCACAGTACAAGGTGCCCAGCCGCTTTTACTTCAGCAGGCAAGCTGTCCCTGCCCTGCACAAGCATGTGGAGGGACAAATCAAACATGCGCTACTGAACGCCGTCAGTAGCAAGGTCCACCTCACCACCGATGCGTGGACCAGTCAACATGGACAGGAGCGATACCTTTCCGTCACTGCCCATTGGGTTAATGTTGTTGAGCCTGGTACAGACCGTGCGACTGGCGCAGGACGTGTCCTGCCCACTCCAAGGATTGCAGGAATCCAGTCTGTACGCATTGACTCCTCCTCTTACACCAGTTCCTCAGATTCCTCGCTGCAGGATCCGTCACAGTCCACCTCCACATGGGCCCGTGAACGTTTACCTGTTACGAATGACATGAGCACAGCCGTGGCCAAACGTCAGCAGGCCGTCTTGAAATTAGTTTCTTTGGGGAATCGAAGCCACACAGCGCAGGAGCTCTGGAATGCCCTAAAGCAGGAGAGCGATGTGTGGTTTGTGCCAGCGAATCTCCAGCCAGGCATGGTAGTGTGTGACAATGGCCGAAATCTGGTGGCAGCTTTAGGCCTTGGCAACCTCACTCACATCCCATGTCTGGCACATGTGCTCAATTTGGTTGTGCAGAGTTTTCTGAGGGACTATCCGGATCTTGATGCACTTCTGCACAAGGCCCGCCTAGAGTGTGCTCACTTGCGGCGTTCCAGCTTGGCAAGATCACGCATTGCTGCTCTGCAGCGTTGGTTTCGCCTTCCTGAACATCGCATCATATGTGATCTACCTAACAGGTGGAATTCCACGTTACATACAGTGGGGCAAAAAAGTATTTAGTCAGTCAGCAATAGTGCAAGTTCCACCACTTAAAAAGATGAGAGGCGTCTGTAATTTACATCATAGGTAGACCTCAACTATGGGAGACAAACTGAGAAAAAAAAATCCAGAAAATCACATTGTCTGTTTTTTTAACAATTTATTTGCATATTATGGTGGAAAATAAGTATTTGGTCAGAAACAAAATTTCATCTCAATACTTTGTAATATATCCTTTGTTGGCAATGACAGAGGTCAAACGTTTTCTGTAAGTCTTCACAAGGTTGCCACACACTGTTGTTGGTATGTTGGCCCATTCCTCCATGCAGATCTCCTCTAGAGCAGTGATGTTTTTGGCTTTTCGCTTGGCAACACGGACTTTCAACTCCCTCCAAAGGTTTTCTATAGGGTTGAGATCTGGAGACTGGCTAGGCCACTCCAGGACCTTGAAATGCTTCTTACGAAGCCACTCCTTCGTTGCCCTGGGGGTGTGCTTTGGATCATTGTCATGTTGAAAGACCCAGCCACGTTTCATCTTCAATGCCCTTGCTGATGGAAGGAGGTTTGCACTCAAAATCTCACGATACATGGCCCCATTCATTCTTTCATGTACCCGGATCAGTCGTCCTGGCCCCTTTGCAGAGAAACAGCCCCAAAGCATGATGTTTCCACCGCCATGCTTTACAGTAGGTATGGTGTTTGATGGATGCAACTCAGTATTCTTTTTCCTCCAAACACGACAAGTTGTGTTTCTACCAAACAGTTCCAGTTTGGTTTCATCAGACCATAGGACATTCTCCCAAAACTCCTCTGGATCATCCAAATGCTCTCTAGCAAACTTCAGACGGGCCCGGACATGTACTGGCTTAAGCAGTGGGACACGTCTGGCACTGCAGGATCTGAGTCCATAGTGGCATAGTGTGTTACTTATGGTAGGCCTTGTTACATTGGTCCCAGCTCTCTGCAGTTCATTCACTAGGTCCCCCCGCGTGGTTCTGGGATTTTTGCTCACTGTTCTTGTGATCATTCTGACCCCACAGGGTGGGATTTTGCGTGGAGCCCCAGATCGAGGGATATTATCAGTGGTCTTGTATGTCTTCCATTTTCTAATTATTGCTCCCACTGTTGATTTCTTCACTCCAAGCTGGTTGGCTATTGCAGATTCAGTCTTCCCAGCCTGGTGCAGGGCTACAATTTTGTTTCTGGTGTCCTTTGACAGCTCTTTGGTCTTCACCATAGTGGAGTTTGGAGTCAGACTGTTTGAGGGTGTGCACAGGTGTCTTTTTATACTGATAACAAGTTTAAACAGGTGCCATTACTACAGGTAATGAGTGGAGGAAAGAGGAGACTCTTAAAGAAGAAGTTACAGGTCTGTGAGAGCCAGAAATCTTGATTGTTTGTTTCTGACCAAATACTTATTTTCCACCATAATATGCAAATAAATTGTTAAAAAAACAGACAATGTGATTTTCTGGATTTTTTTTTCTCAGTTTGTCTCCCATAGATGAGGTCTACATTTGATGTAAATTACAGACGCCTCTCATCTTTTTAAGTGGTGGAACTTGCACTATAGCTGACTGACTAAATACTTTTTTGCCCCACTGTATGTTGGAGCGGTTGTGTGAGCAGCAGCAAGCAGTAATGGAGTACCAGCTGCATCAGGCGCAAAAAAGTCGCAGTCAGCGCCGCTCAGACTTCACAACCACAGAGTGGGCCACTATGAAGGACGTCTGCCAGGTTTTGCGTCCTTTTGATCATTCCACGCGGATGGCAAGTGCAGATGATGCACTAGTCAGCATGACTGTCCCCCTTATCTGCTTGCTTCAAGAAACCCTGCAAGGGATAAGGGATGATGTGGAAGAGGTGGAGGATGAGGAGTCACCTTTTCCATCAGGTTCTGGACAGTCAGTGCCACGTGGTTCCTCACAAAGGGGTCGGCAGGGGACCCTTTGTGAGGAGGATGAGGAGGAGTCAATGGACGAGGAAGAGCTACATCCAGAGGAGGGAGTTCCACCATTGTCCAGCGGTCAGTGTGTACAGCGAGGGTGGGGTGATGAAGAGCGGGCAGAGATCATGTCTCAAGCAGGGGACAGCGTTTCTGGGCCAGTTGGCAGTCTGCAGCACATGGTTGAGTTCATGTTGCAGTGCCTGAGAGACGACCGCCGCATCGACCACATTCTCAACGTGCCTGATTATTGGGTAAACACCCTCCTCGATCCTCGCTACCGTGACAATGTCCAAAACCTCATCCCGGCGTTGACACGGGAGCGTAAAATGCGGGAGTACCATGACACACTGGTGAATTCCATCATCTTCTCCAGTCCAACTGAGAGGAGTGCTGCTAGTGCTTTACAAAGCAGCTCAATGCGTCGAGGCAGTGGAGGAGGAGGCTCTGCACAAAGAGGGAGCAGAAGCAGTGCCTCTGCCCAAGGCAAGCCAAGTATGGCACAACTGTGGAAAACTTTTGTGTGCCCGCCCCAAATGTCTACACCATCACTGGCGGCTCCAGTCAGCAGGAGGCAACGGTTCCGTCAGATGGTGACAGACTACATGGCTTGCCCTCTTAGTGTACTCCCAGACGGCTCTTCCCCGTTCAAGTTTTGGGTCTCTAAGCTGGATACATGGCCAGAGCTAAGCCAGTATGCATTGGAGGTGCTGGCTTGCCCTGCGGCTAGTGTCTTATCGGAACGTGTCTTTAGTGCCGCAGGTGGTGTACTAACAGACCGTCGCATGCGACTATCCTCCGATAACGTTGACCGGCTTACTTTCCTGAAAATGAACCAGGCCTGGATCTCGCAGGAATTTGCCACTCCTCTGCCTGATTAAGTAATTGGGTGTCATCCAGGTCTCCTGATGTGTTCATCTTTCTACCACCTGAACTGCTATTCCTGGGCTCCAACACCGCCAGTTGCGGCTCAGAAGTGCAGGCTGCACAGTCTAAACATATGACCCAGTGTTATTGGGTTTCAGTAACGTCAGCTGATCCCCAGGTGTGTAGCCGGCAATGTGTCCTGCAACCGCCACGCTGGCACAACAACCTAAATGTAAGGGAACCTGTCCTCCACCCCCTCGGCGTTTGTTACTGAAAGAGCCATCTTGTGCAGCAGTAATGTTGCACAAGGAAAAGGTAGCTCTTTTATTTTAGCTCCTTGCACACGCAGAACTTAACACTTATAAAATGTGTTCACTGATACCGTTATACCGTCCCGGAGCTGGGACTTTCCTTCATAATGTGACGCAGCACAGCCGTCATTCCTACCCCCTTGGTGCCATGCGCTGCCTCCTCAGCGTTGTTTTAAGCTGTCACGTAGCCTGTGCTGTTCTGTTATCCCTTGGCCATGGCCAGTTTGCGCTGCCTGTATTCTGACATAATTTGGTGTCAGGATGGCTGCGCCTGTGCGCCCGCGCTGCCCGAGAACCCGCCTCGCAGTGTCTTCTGATTGAATCACACTGTGAGCCTGGGATCCATGGGCATGCGCAGTGCATATATTCACCTCGGGCTCTCGCCCATCTCCCTCCGCCTTCTTTAGACTGTGCGCCGTCAGCTGATCCCTAATAGCATGCCACGGCCGTGACGCCGCACAGTCTGAAAAAGAGGGAAGGAGGGGAGTGAGAGTCGAGGATATGCACTGTGCATGTCCATGGATCCAAGGCCCGCAGTGGGATTACAATAGACGACACTGCGAGGTGAGATCTGGAGCAGCGTGGACGCACAGGCACTGACAGCCTGACACCAAATTATGTCAGAAGACAGGCAGCGCTAATTGGGCATGGCCAAGGGATAACAGAACAGCGCAGGCTCCGTGACAGCTTAAAACAACGCTGAGGAGGCAGCGCACGGCACCAAGGGGATAGGAATGACAGCTGTGCTGCGTCCCATTACGAAGGAAATTCCCACCTCCGGGACGGTTTTACGGTATAAGGGGACACATTTTTAGTGTTTACTTCTGTGTTTGCAAGGAGCATAATTAAAAGAGCAACCTTTTCCTTTTGCATCCTTAGTGCTGCACAAGATGGCTCTTTCAGCTACAAACGTCTTTGGGGGGGTTAAAGGTTTTCTTTCAACTTGCTCCAATCAGGCTTCGGCCTACACTCTGTTCCTCTGCCCCTCCTGCTGTCCCTGGGCTCTAACACCGCCAGTTGGTGCCTGGAAGTGCTGTCTGCACAGTCAACAGTCGCTCCTCTGTTATTGGGGTTCAGTAACGTCAGCTGATCCCCAGCTGTGTGTGCGGCAATACCTCCAATCTGCTCCTCCTGCTGTCCCTGGGCTCTAACACCGCCAGTTGGTGCCTGGAAGTGCTGTCTGCACAGTCAACAGTCGCTCCTCTGTTATTGGGGTTCAGTAACGTCAGCTGATCCCCAGCTGTGTGTGCGGCAATACCTCCAATCTGCTCCTCCTGCTGTCCCTGGGCTCTAACACCGTCAGTTGGTGCCTGGAAGTGCTGTCTGCACAGTCAACAGTCGCTCCTCTGTTATTGGGGTTCAGTAACATCAGCTGATCCCCAGCTGTGTATCCGGCAACATGTCATGCGACCGCCACGCTGGCACAACTAAAATGTAAGGGGACCTGTCCCCCCCCCCTAGGCGTTTCTTACTGATAGAGCCACCTTGTGCAGCACTAATACTGCACAAGGAAAAGGTCGCTGAACTACACACTCATGTAATGTGTCCCCTCACACCGTCCAACCGTCCCGGAGGTGGGACTTTCCTTTGTAATGTGACGCAGCACAGCCGTCATTGCTACCCCCTTGGCACCGTGCGCTGCCTCCTTAGCGTTGTTTGATTCCGTCATGGACCCTGCGTTGTTATGTCATCTCTTGGCCACGCACAGTTTGCGCTGCCCGTCCTCTGACATCATTTGTTGTCGTCCTGGCTGCGCCTGTGCGTCCACGCTGCCCGAAATCCCACCTCACAGTGTCGTCTAATGTGATCCCACAGTGGGCCTGGTATCCATGGCCATGCGCAGTGCATATACTAGCCTCTCACTCCCCTTCTTCACGCTTCTTCAGACTAGGCGGCGTCAGCTGATCCCTAATAGCATGCCACGGCCGTGACGCCGCACAGTCTGAAGAAGCAGGAAGGAGGTGAGTGAGAGGCGATGATATGCACTGCGCATGCCCATGGATCCCTGGCCCGCAGTCGGATTACATTAGATGACACTGCGAGGTTGGATCTCGGGCAGCTTGGACGCACAGGCACTGCCAGCCTGACACCTAAATGATGTCAGAAGACGGGCACCGCTAACTGTGCATGGCCAAGGGATAACATTACAGCACGGGTTCCGTGACAGAACCAAACAACGTTGAGGAGGTGGCGCACGGCACCAAGGGGGTTGGAATGACGGCTGTGCTGTGTCACATTACAAAGGAAAGTCCCACTTCCGGGACGGTTTGACGGTGTGAGGGGACACATTATATGAGTGTGTACTTCAGCGTTTGCAAGGAGCATAATTTTAGGAGCCACCATATTCCATGTGCAGTATTACTGCTGTACAAGATGGCTCTTTCAGCAACAAATGCCTGGGGGGGGTTAAAGGTTCCCTTTCAACTTGCTCCACTGCAGGCTTTGGCCTACACTCTGCTCCTCTTTGATTCCCTGGGTTTCAACACTGTCAGTTGCCACCTGGAAGTGTTGTCTACACAGAAAAAACACTAGCTGATGTGTCAGTGGGGTTCAGCACCGCCAGCTGTTCCCCTGCTGTGTAGTCGGCAACGTGTCCAGCACAAGCCACACTGGCACAACAGAACAAAAGCTGCCACCAGTGCAGGCTTCGGCCTACACTCTGCTCCTCTCCTCCTCCTGCTGACCCTGGGCTCTAACACCGCCAGTTTTTGCCCGGAACTGCTAGCTGCACAGAGAAAAACACCAGCCAATGTGTTAGTGGGGTTCAGCACTGCCAGCTGTTCCCCTGCTGTGTAGCCGGCAACGTGACCTGCAAACGCCACACAGGCACATGAACTGAAATTAAAGGGACCCTGCCACCCACCCCAAGGTGTTTCTATGTATAACAGCTACCTTGTATAGCAGTAATGCTGCATTTGTACAAGGTGGCTGACTTTTTCTCCTTGCCAACGTGGAACTCAACACGTACAAAATGTGTCTCATTGAGACCATTCCACTGTCCCTGAGGTGTGACTTTCCTTTCTAATGGTACGCAGCACCACCCTTGGTAGCGCTGCCCGTCTTCTGACATCATTGGTTGGCTGCCTGTGCCTGTGCGTCCGCCCTGCCCGACACAACCCCCCTCGTTGTCTCATATATTTTGGCTGCGAGGGTGTGATTGATGGGCATGTGCAGTGCATATGTTCGCCTGTCTTAACTCATCTCCTTCCGCCTTCTTCAGACTGTGCGGCCTCATGGTCGTGGTAGGCGATAAGGGATCAGATGAGGCCGCCCAGTCTGAAGCAGGTGTAAGGACATGTGTGAGCGGCAAACATATTTACTGCACAAGGCCACGAATCCCAGCCACGCAGTGTGATTTTTTGAAAACACACTGCGGGTCTGGGATTCATGGCCATCGCTAACCGCAACAGCAGACATGAAATGAGGTCAGAAGACAGATAGCGCTCACAGCGCATGGCCAAGGGATAACAAGAGCGCAGACTCTTGTACAGCAAATAACAACGCTCAGGAAGCTGCGCCCATGCACCAAGGTGTTATTTTGGACACCTGTGCTGCGTCTCCTTAAAAAGACAAGTCACGCCTCCACTACTGTTTGACAGTATAATGGGCTAAATAGTGTACGTGTTTTATTCAGCGTGTGCAAGGAGCAAAATTAATAGAGCAACCTTTTACTTGTGCAGCATTAATGCTGCACAAGGTGTGGCTCTTGTACCTTGCAACACCTGAGGGGGGTTAAAGGTTACCTTTGAAATTGGTTCAACTAGGCTTCGGCCTACACTCTGCTCCTCTCCTCCTCCTGCTGACCCTGGGCTCTAACACCGCTAGTTTTTGCCCGGAAGTGCTAGCTGCACAGAGAAAAACACCAGCCAATGTGTTAGTGGGGTTCAGCACCGCCAGCTGTTCCCCTGCTGTGTAGCCGGCATCGTGTCCAGCACAAGCCACGCTGGCACAACTGACCAAAAGCTGCCACCAGTGCAGGCTTCGGCCTACATTCTGCTCCTCTCCTCCTCCTGCTGACCCTGGGCTCAAACACCGCCAGTTTTTGCCCGGACATGCTAGCTGCACAGAGAAGAACACCAGCCAATGTGTTTGTGGGGTTCAGCACTGCCAGCTGTTCCCCTGCTGTGTAGCCAGCAATGTGACCTGCAAACGCCACGCAGGCACATGAACTGAAATTGAAGGGAGCCTGCCCCCCACCCCCAGGTGTTTCTATGTATAACAGCCACCTTGTACAGCAGTAATGCTGCATTTGAACAAGGTGGCTGACTTTTTCTCCTTGCCCACGTGGAACTCAACACGTACAAAATGTGTCTCATTGAGACCATTCCACTGTCCCTGAGGTGTGACTTTCCTTTCTAATGATATGCAGCACCCCCCTTGGTAGCGCTTCCCGTCTTCTGACATCATTGGTTGGCTGGCTGCGCCTGTGCGTCCGCCCTGCCTGAAACAATGCTCCTCGTTGTCTTACTTATTTTGACTGCGAGGGTGTGATTGATGGGCACAAGCAGTGCATATCTTCGCCTGTCTTTACTCATCTCCTTCCGCCTTATTCAGACTGTGCGGCCTCATGGCCGCGGCATGCGAGAAGGGATCAGCTGAGGCCGCCCAGTCTGATGCAGGTGTAAGGACATGAGTGACAGGCGAAAAAATTTACTGCGCAAGGTCACGAATCCCAGCCCCGTAGTGTGACTTAAAGAAAAGACACTGCGGGTCTGGGATTCATGGCCATCGCTAACCGCACCGGCCAACACGAAATGAGGTCAGAAGACAGGCAGCGCTCACAGCGCATGGCCAAGGGATAACAAGAGCGCAGACTCCTGTACAGCAAATAACAACGCTCAGGAAGCTGCGCCCATGCACCAAGGTGTTATTTTGGACACCTGTGCTGCGTCTCCTTAAAAAGACAAGTCACGCCTCCACTACTGTTTGACAGTATAATGGGCTAAATAGTGTACGTGTTTTATTCAGCGTGTGCAAGGAGCAAAATTAATAGAGCAACCTTTTACTTGTGCAGCATTAATGCTGCACAAGGTGTGGCTCTTGTACCTTGCAACACCTGAGGGGGGGTTAAAGGTTACCTTTGAAATTGGTTCAACTAGGCTTCGGCCTACACTCTGCTCCTCTCCTCCTCCTGCTGCCCCTGGGCTCTAACACCGCTAGTTTTTGCCCGGAAGTGCTAGCTGCACAGAGAAAAACACCAGCCAATGTGTTAGTGGGGTTCAGCACCGCCAGCTGTTCCCCTGCTGTGTAGCCGGCATCGTGTCCAGCACAAGCCACGCTGGCACAACTGACCAAAAGTTGCCACCAGTGCAGGCTTCGGCCTACACACTGCTCCTCTCCTCCTCCTGCTGACCCTGGGCTCAAACACCGCTAGTTTTTGCCCGGAAGTGCTAGCTGCACAGAGAAAAACACCAGCCAATGTGTTAGTGGGGTTCAGCACCGCCAGCTGTTCCCCTGCTGTGTAGCCAACATCGTGTCCAGCACAAGCCACGCTGGCACAACAGACCAAAAGCTGCCACCAGTGCAGGCTTCGGCCTACACTCTGCTCCTCTCCTCCTCCTGCTGACCCTGGGCTCAAACACCGCTAGTTTTTGCCCGGAAGTGTTAGCTGCACAGAGAAAAACACCAGCCAATGTGTTAGTGGGGTTCAGCACCGCCAGCTGTTCCCCTGCTGTGTAGCCGGCAACGTGACCTGCAAACACCACGCAGGCACATGAACTGAAATTGAACTGAGCCTGCCCCCCACCCCCAGGTGTTTCTATGTATAACAGCCACCTTGTACAGCAGTACTGCTGCATTTGTACAAGGTGGCTGACTTTTTCTCCTTGCCCACGTGGAACTCAACACGTACAAAATGTGTGTCATTAGAGACCATTACAATGTCCCTGAGGTGTGACTTTCCTTTTTAATGACACGCAGCACCCCCATTGTTAGCGCTGCCCGTCTTCTGACATCATTGGTTGGCTGGCTGTGCCTGTGCGTCCGCCCTTCCCGACACAACGCCCCTCGTTGTCTCATATATTTTGACTGCGAGGGTGTGATTGATGGGCACGAGCAGTGCATATCTTCGCCTGTCTTCACTCCCCTCCTTCCGCCTTCTTCAGACAGTGCGGCCTCATGGCCGTGGCAGGCGATAAGGGATCAGCTGAGGCCGACCAGTCTGAAGCAGGTGTAAGGACATGTGGCACAGTGGTTAGCACAGTGGTTAGCACAGCAGCCTTGCAGCGCTGGAGTCCTGGGTTCTAATCCCACCCAGGACAACATCTGCAAAGAGTTTGTATGTTCTCTCCGTGTTTGCATGGGTTTCCTCCGGGTACTCCGGTTTCCTCCCACATTCCAAAGACATACTGATAGGGATTCTAGATTGTGAGCCCCATTGGGGACAGTGATGCAAAAACTGTAAAGCGCTGCAGAATATGTTAGCGCTATATAAAAATAAAGATTATTATTATTATTATTATTATTATTATGTGTGAGCGGCGAACATATTTACTGCACAAGGCCACGAATCCCAGCACCGCAGTGTGGCTTTATGAATAGGCACTGTGGGTCTGGGATTTATGGCCATCGTTAACCGCACCGGCCAACATGAAATGAGGTCATAAGACGGGCTGCGCTAACAGGGTATTGCCAAGGGATAACACAAGAGCGCAGACTACTGTACTGCAAATAACAACGCTCAGGAATCTGAGCCCAGCACCTAGGTGTAAATTATGACACCTGTGCTGCGTCTTCTTAAAAAGACAAGTCACGCCCCCACTACTGTTTGACAGTATAATGGGATAAATAGTGTATGTTTTTTATTCAGCGTGTGCAAGGAGCAAAATTAAGAGAGCAACCTTTTACTTGTGCAGCATTAATGCTGCACAAGGTGTGGCTCTTGTACCTTGCAACACCTGAGGGGGGGTTAAAGGTTACCTTTGAAATTGGTTCAACTAGGCTTCGGCCTACACTCTGCTCCTCTCCTCCTCCTGCTGCCCCTGGGCTCTAACACCACTAGTTTTTGCCCGGAAATGCGAGCTGCACAGAGAAAAACACCAGCCAATGTGTTAGTGGGGTTCAGCACCGCCAGCTGTTCCCCTGCTGTGTAGCCGGCATCGTGTCCAGCACAAGCCACGCTGGCACAACCGACCAAAAGCTGCCACCAGTGCAGGCTTCGGCCTACACTCTGCTCCTCTCCTCCTCCTGCTGACCCTGGGCTCAAACACCGCTAGTTTTTGCCCGGAAGTGCTAGCTGCACAGAGAAAAACACCAGCCAATGTGTTAGTGGGGTTCAGCACCGCCAGCTGTTCCCCTGCTGTGTAGCCGGCAATGTGACCTGCAAACGCCACGCAGGCACATGAACTGAAATTGAAGGGAGCCTGCCCCCCACCCCCAGGTGTTTCTATGTATAACAGCCACCCTGTACAGCAGTACTGCTGCATTTGTACAAGGTGGCTGACTTTTTCTACTTGCCCACGTGGAACTCAACATGTACAAAATGTGTCTCATTGAGACCATTCCACTGTCCTGAGGTGTGACTTTCCTTTCTAATGATACGCAGCACCCCCTTGGTAGCGCTTCCCGTCTTTTGACATCATTGGTTAGCTGGCTGCGCCTGTGCGTCCGCCCTGCTCGAAACAACGCCCCTCGGTGTCTTATTTATTTTGTCAGCGAGGGTGTGGTTTATGGGCACGAGCAGTGCATATGTTCGCCTGTCGTCACTCATCTGCTTCCGCCTTCTTCAGACTGTGCAGCCTCATGGCCGCGGCATGCGAGAAGGGATCAGCAGAGGCCGCCCAGTCTGAAGCAGGTGTAAGGACGTGTGTGAGCGGCGAAAATATTTACTGCTCAAGGCCAAGAATCCCAGCACCGCAGTGTGACTTTATGAAAAGGCACTGTGGGTCTGGGATTTATGGCCATCGTTAACCGCACCGGCCAACATGAAATGAGATCATAAGACGGGCAGCGCTAACAGGGCATTGCCAAGGGATAACACAAGAGCGCAGACTCCTGTACAGCAAATAACAACGCTCAGGAAGCTGCGCCAAGCACCAAGGCATTATTTGGGACACCTGTGCTGCGTCTCCTTAAAAAGACAAGTCACGCCTCCACTACAGTTTGACTGTAGAATGGGCTAAATTGTGTACGTCTTTCATTCAGCGTGTGCAAGTAGACAAATTAATAGAGCAACCTTTGACTTGTGCAGCACTAATACTGCACAAGGTGTGTCTCTTGTACTTTGTAACACCTGAGGGGGGGTTAAAGGTTTCCTTTGAAATTGGTTCAACTAGGCTTCGGCCTACACTCTGCTCCTCTCCTCCTCCTGCTGCCCCTGGGCTCTAACACCGCTAGTTTTTGCCCGGAAGTGCTAGCTGCACAGAGAAAAACACCCGCCATTGTGTCAGTGGGGTTCAACAACGCCAGCTGTTACCCCACTGTGTAGCCAGCAAAGTGTCCTGCAAACGCAACGCAGACAAAAAGCTGCCTCCAGTGCAGGCTTCGGCCTACACTCTGCTCCCCCTGCTTACCCTTTGCTCCAACACCGCTAGTTTGGGCTCTAGGAAGACAAACTTTAATAGGCAACGCATCCGGGTTCCAGCACCGCCAGCTGGTTCTCGGCAGTGTTTTTGTCACGGGTACTCCCTCATGCCCAGCCTGGTTCCAGCACCGTCAGCTGTTTCCGGGTACTGTCAAACTCACTGAGACACCTATGCGTTGCCCCGTCGTGTTGCGGTCGAGTTAGCCAACTCCAGGGTGCCTCCAGTTTAGGAGCTTCCTATGTGGGCTGCGTGAATTGGTAGTCAAGGCTGGTTCTGTAGTGCCAGTAGGCTAAGCTCCCCCTGTAGGACTGTTGGGGTTCGGTAACTGCGGCTGCCTCGCGGCCTAGCTGTTCTCTCCTCTTCTGTGGACCTTGTGGTCCACCACCTGGTTCCAGCACCGTCAGCTGGTTCCGGGCCGAGCCTCTGGCTTAGGTGCTTCCTCCTGGGTATCCGAGTTCCGCCAACGCCAGGCGGTCCTTGGTAGTGCTTTTAAGCGCGGGCACCTACAGCTTAGTAACCGGGTTCCAGCACCGTCAGCTGGTCCTCGGTCGTGCCATTGGCTCTTGCACACTTGGGCGACGCATCCGGGTTCCAGCACCGCCAGCTGATTCTCGGCAGTGTTTTTGTCACGGGTACTCCCTCGTGCCCAGCCTGGTTCCAGCACCGTCAGCTGTTTCCGGGTAGTGTCAAGCTCACTGAGACGCCTATGCTTGCCCCGTCGTGTTGTGGTCGGGTTAGCCAACTCCATGGTGCCTCCAGTTTAGGAGCTTCCTATGTGGGCTGCGTGAATTGGTAGTCAAGGCTGGTTCTGTAGTGCCAGTAGGCCAAGCTCCCCCTGTAGGACTGTTGGGGTTCGGTAACTGCGGCTGCCTCGCGGCCTTGCTGTTCTCTCCTCTCCTGTGGACCTTCGGGTCCACCACCTGGTTCCAGCACCGTCAGCTGGTTCCGGGCCGAGCCTTTGGCTTAGGTGCCTCCTCCTGGGTATCCGAGTTCCGCCAACGTCAGGCGGTCCTTGGTAGTGCTTTTAAGCGCGGGCACCTACAGCTTAGTAACCGGGTTCCAGCACCGTCAGCTGTTCCTCGGTCGTGCCATTGGCTCTTGCACACTGGGGCGACGCATCCGGGTTCCAGCACCGCCAGCTGGTTCTCGGCAGTGTTTTTGTCACAGGTACTCCCTCGTGCCCAGCCTGGTTCCAGCACCGTCAGCTGTTTCCGGGTAGTGTCAAGCTCACTGAGACGCCTATGCTTGCCCCGTCGTGTTGTGGTCGGGTTAGCCAACTCCAGGGTGCCTCCAGTTTAGGAGCTTCCTATGTGGGCTGTGTGAATTGGTAGTCAAGGCTGGTTCTGTAGTGCCAGTAGGCCAAGCTCCCCCTGTAGGACTGTTGGGGTTCGGTAACTGCGGCTGCCTCGCGGCCTAGCTGTTCTCTCCTCTCCTGTGGACCTTCTGGTCCACCACCTGGTTCCAGCACCGTCAGCTGGTTCCGGGCCGAGCCTCTGGCTTAGGTGTCTCCTCCTGGGTATCCGAGTTCCGCCAACGCCAGGCGGTCCTTGGTAGTGCTTTTAAGCGCGGGCACCTACAGCTTAGTAACCGGGTTCCAGCACCCTCAGCTGGTCTTCGGTCGTGCCATTGGCTCTTGCACACTGGGGCGACGCCTCCGGGTTCCAGCACCGCCAGCTGATTCTCGGCAGTGTTTTTGTCACGGGTACTCCCTCGTGCCCAGCCTGGTTCCAGCACCGTCAGCTGTTTCTGGGTACTGTCAAACTCACTGAGACACCTATGCGTTGCCCCGTCGTGTTGCGGTCGAGTTAGCCAACTCCAGGGTGCCTCCAGTTTAGGAGCTTCCTATGTGGGCTGCGTGAATTGGTAGTCAAGGCTGGTTCTGTAGTGCCGGTAGGCCAAGCTCCCCCTGTAGGACTGTTGGGGTTCGGTAACTGCGGCTGCCTCGTGGCCTAGCTGTTCTCTCCTCTCCTGTGGACCTTCTGGTCCACCACCTGGTTCCAGCACCGTCAGCTGGTTCCGGGCCGAGCCTCTGGCTTAGGTGTCTCCTCCTGGGTATCCGAGTTCCGCCAACGCCAGGCGGTCCTTGGTAGTGCTTTTAAGCGCGGGCACCTACAGCTTAGTAACCGGGTTCCAGCACCGTCAGCTGGTCCTCGGTCGTGCCATTGGCTCTTGCACACTGGGGCGACGCATCCGAGTTCCAGCACCGCCAGCTGGTTCTCGGCAGTGTTTTTGTCACGGGTACTCCCTCGTTCCCAGCCTGGTTCCAGCATCGTCAGCTGTTTCCGGGTAGTGTCAAGCTCACTGAGACGCCTATGCTTGCCCCGTCGTGTTGTGGTCGGGTTAGCCAACTCCAGGGTGCCTCCAGTTTAGGAGCTTCCGATGTGGGCTGCGTGAATTGGTAGTCAAGGCTGGTTCTGTAGTGCCAGTAGGCCAAGCTCCCCCTGTAGGACTGTTGGGGTTCGGTAACTGCGGCTGCCTCGCGGCCTAGCTGTTCTCTCCTCTCCTGTGGACCTTCGGGTCCACCACCTGGTTCCAGCACCGTCAGCTGGTTCCGGGCCGAGCCTTTGGCTTAGGTGCCTCCTCCTGGGTATCCGAGTTCCGCCAACGTCAGGCGGTCCTTGGTAGTGCTTTTAAGCGCGGGCACCTACAGCTTAGTAACCGGGTTCCAGCACTGTCAGCTGTTCCTCGGTCGTGCCATTGGCTCTTGCACACTGGGGCGACGCATCCGGGTTCCAGCACCGCCAGCTGATTCTCGGCAGTGTTTTTGTCACGGGTACTCCCTCGTGCCCAGCCTGGTTCCAGCACCGTCAGCTGTTTCCGGGTACTGTCAAACTCACTGAGACACCTATGCGTTGCCCCGTCGTGTAGCGGTCGAGTTAGCCAACTCCAGGGTGCCTCCAGTTTAGGAGCTTCCTATGTGGGCTGCGTGAATTGGTAGTCAAGGCTGGTTCTGTAGTGCCAGTAGGCCAAGCTCCCCCTGTAGGACTGTTGGTGTTCGGTAACTGCGGCTGCCTCGCGGCCTAGCTGTTCTCTCCTCTCCTGTGGACCTTCTGGTCCACCACCTGGTTCCAGCACCGTCAGCTGGTTCCGGGCCGAGCCTCTGGCTTAGGTGTCTCCTCCTGGGTATCCGAGTTCCGCCAACGCCAGGCGGTCCTTGGTAGTGCTTTTAAGCGCGGGCACCTACAGCTTAGTAACCGGGTTCCAGCACTGTCAGCTGGTCCTCGGTCATGCCATTGGCTCTTGCACACTGGGGCGACGCATCCGGGTTCCAGCACCGCCAGCTGGTTCTCGGCAGTGTTTTTGTCACGGGTACTCCCTCATTCCCAGCCTGGTCCCAGCATCGTCAGCTGTTTCCGGGTAGTGTCAAGCTCACTGAGACGCCTATGCTTGCCTTGTCGTGTTGTGGTCGGGTTAGCCAACTCCAGGGTGCCTCCAGTTTAGGAGCTTCCGATGTGGGCTGCGTGAATTGGTAGTCAAGGCTGGTTCTGTAGTGCCAGTAGGCCAAGCTCCCCCTGTAGGACTGTTGGGGTTCGGTAACTGCGGCTGTCTCGCGGCCTAGCTGTTCTCTCCTCTCCTGTGGACCTTCGGGTCCACCACCTGGTTCCAGCACCGTCAGCTGGTTCCGGGCCGAGCCTTTGGCTTAGGTGCTTCCTCCTGGGTATCCGACTTCCGCCAACATCAGGCGGTCCTTGGTAGTGCTTTTAAGCGTGGGCACCTACAGCTTATTAACCGGGTTCCAGCACCGCCAGCTGGTTCTCGGAAGTGTTTTTGTCACAGGTACTCCCTCGTGCCCAGCCTGGTTCCAGCACCGTCAGCTGTTTCCGGGTACTGTCAAACTCACTAAGACACCTATGCGTTGCCCCGTCGTGTTGCGGTCGAGTTAGCCAACTCCAGGGTGCCTCCAGTTTAGGAGCTTCCTATGTGGGCTGCGTGAATTGGTAGTCAAGGCTGGTTCTGTAGTGCCAGTAGGCCAAGCTCCCCCTGTAGGACTGTTGGGGTTCGGTAACTGCGGCTGCCTCGTGGCCTAGCTGTTCTCTCCTCTCCTGTGGACCTTCGGGTCCACCACCTGGTTCCAGCACCATCAGCTGGTTCTCGGCAGTGTCTTTTGCTCTTGTACCTTCTGCTCCCCATCCTGGTTCCAGTACCGTCAGCTGGTTCCGGGCAGAGCCTTTGGCTTAGGTGCCTCCTTCTGGGTATCCAAGTTCCACCAACATCAGGCGGTCCTTGGTAGTGCTTTCAGGAACGGGTACCTCCTGCTTAGTAACCGGGTTCCAGTAACGTAAGCTGGTCCTCGGTAGTTCCATTGCCTCTTGGACCTTCGGCTACCCATCCGGGTTCCAGTACCGTCTGCTGGTTCTCGGCAGTGTCTTTTGTTCTTGTACCTTCTGCTCCCCATCCTGGTTCCAGTAACGTCAGCTGGATCCGGACAGAGCCTTTGGCTTAGGTGCCTCCTTCTGGGTATCAGCGTTCCGCCAACGTCAGGTGGTCCTTGGTAGTGCTTTTTAGCACGGGTACCTCCTGCTTAGTAACCGGGTTCCAGTAACGTCAGCTGGTCCACGGTAGTTCCATAGGCTCTTGAACCTTCGGGTAGCCATCCGAGTTCCAGTTCCATCAGCTGGTTCTTGGCATTTTCTCAGCCTTCTTGTACCTTCTGCTACATTTCCTGGTTGAAGACCCTAAAGTCGACGACTCGGAAGACCACCCCGATGACGACGACGGCGGCGGAGACGACGACGGCGTAGACGACGACCCTGGAGACGACGACCCTGGAGACGACGACATGGAAGACCGAGAAGCAGAAGAACAAGAGGCTGCAGAACAAAGAGCAGAAGAACATTAAGCATAACACTTAATATCAGAGCAAAAGATATTATCTAAATTATATGCAGAAGAAGACTAAGCACTAAGCAGTGTTTGGGGGTGAGTCCGTTCCTCCTCGTGGTGCCCCTGGATAAAGCCTGATGCTGCAGGCCAAACTGAACGCGGACAAATGTAACTTTTGTGACTGGCAGAACGGAAGGTGTAATCTTCAAACTTTTATAGATAACAACTACGGGAATGCCTGTCACAAATGAGAATATGATAAAGAAGTAGAATAGGAAGAATAATAACAGTTGAATAAAATGAATATGTAGAATAGGAAGAATAATAATAGTTGAATAAAATGAATATGAAGAATATAATAAAAAAAAAATAGGTAGAAGATGAAGAAGAAGATGAATAAGGTGAAGAAGAAGTTGATGTCAAAGATGCTGATGATGATGAAGATGAAAGTGTGGGAAAAGTAAAAAAAAAAGAAGGGGAAGGGCGTGGAATAGTGAAACATCAATATCTGACAAAATAAAAAAAATATTTACATAGTCAATATCTTTGTCACTCCGAACGTCTTTAAAAAAAAACAAAAACATGCTATTCTATTTGATTGGGCTAAACCTCTATGACTTTAATGTCTCCGCCACCTCCCCAAATACATCCTGCATTATTCTTAGTTGTGTTCTTTCATGTAGAATGAACCTACAAGGAAAGAAAGGGTTTATTTTAATTCCGATATTTTGGTCCTATTGACTTGCATTGGGATCGGGTATCGGTATCGGCGATATCCGATATTTTTTGAATATCGGCCGATCCAATCCGATACCGATACTTTCCGATATCGGAAGGTATCGCTCAACACTACTAATAAACCTAGATGGTCCGATGGAGATACAGCGACCGAAAATTAAGTGCCGACCTTGTGTTGATAAAAGCAAATGCCAAATTTTAATCTTTTTCATTCCTGGAGGATGTAGTTTGCTCTAGTTCTGTCTTTTGCTCCCCGAATGATGAAAAGCTCCCCATTTATAAAAGCCAGAACCAAACCCTATGACATCAGGTTTAGTAAATTTCTTCAGTTTACACTTTTAGTTTTATGTAATTGTTTACACTGTACTGTTTTGTTCATTTTTGTAATAGCTTTATATATTTTATAAGCACTGCCTACATTTTTATACTAACTGTATAAAATTTAATAACTCCATTCTTCTTGCTCTGTAAACTGCATCGCTGAAGCCATATGCTACATGTCGGGTGTCCGATCATCCCATATAAATGATTGGTGTTGGAAACTGTTTTATCTTGGGCTATTCTGAAGCTTGGCTGTGACCATACCGGAATATACTGTATATATTTTCCATGCTTTGGAACCAGATGTGTAAATACTACATGTCACTGTGAGGTCCCTTATATCCACCCTAGTAGTGAAAGCAGTGGCTGCCTTGTCCATCAATCGTCAGACAATGGTATAATTGTCTTGATGATTGGAGGCAGCGGAGGGCTGATTTGTGATTTTAGGGCAACGTTGGGGAGATATCTGAGGGATTTCTAGGCTATTCTCTTACACCAACTATTTTCATTTAACTTTCATGACACAAACGCATATAATCATCTTGATTTTCCTACCTGAGCTAATTAATATTCGCATAAATTGCCTAATTGATCTTTTAATGTTTTGTCAGTTATTAACCCTGTTGAATGCTTTAAAGGGACTCTGTCACCTGAATTTGGCGGGACTGGTTTTGGGTCATATGGGCGGAGTTTTCGGGTGTTTGATTCACCCTTTCCTTATCCTGTGCAAAGCAATCTTGCCTTGTGCAGGCGTGTACTATGGAGGACAGAGAATGAACTTCAATCCAATATTGCAGCCAGCATGCAGCCAGCGGGTAAGGAAAGGGTGAATCAAACACCCGAAAACTCCGCCCATATGACCCAAAACCAGTCCCGCCAAATTCAGGTGACAGGTTCCCTTTAAGGGTATGTGCACACGATGCAGATTTAGTGCAGAACTGCAGCAGATTTTTCTGCAGCAGAAACGCTGCAGAACTGCACTGTGATCACAGTACAATGTAAATCAATGTGAAAAAAAAAAAGCTGTGCACATGGTGCAGAAAAATCTGCGCAGAAACGCTGCAGTTTTCAAAGAAGTGCCTGTCACTTCTTTTGTGCAGTTCTGCAGCGTTTCTGCACCCCTCCATAATAGAAATCTGCAGGTGCATTTTTGATGCGTTTTTTGATGCGTTTTTGATGCGTTTTTGATGCGTTTTTTGTGCAGATTTGTGCTCAAAAAACGCATCAAAAACGCATGAAAAACGCATCAAAAACGCATGAAAAACGCATCAAAAACGCACCTGCAGATTCTGCCAGGAGATGCAGATTTAGTGCAGAACTGCAGCAGATTTTTCTGCACTAAATCTGCATCGTGTGCACATACCCTAAGGCTACAACACTGCAAGCATGAACATTCTCCAGCTATTCAGCATTATTTCATTTTAACAATAAAGTGCTCAATAAATGATTTACTAATACTGTATGTCACAGCTTGAGCAAAGCACTTAACTTTATGTGCCATCCATTAACTTTTCTTTTTGACAATTTAGTTTCATGCAGGGTAAATTACAAATGATTTTTCAAGTTTTTGAAAATACAGACAAGAATCCAGATGCATTAGTGTTTTTAAATTTTAATTGTGTCTTGTTCAAAATTGTTTTAAATCCACGTTCATACAAGATGGTGTTCTCTTTTTCAACAGAATCACTTCTCTAACAAAAAAGCAAAACACAGTGTTCTGTAATTGTATATTTTAGATGACTTTTTTTGCTAAAAAAAATCTGCTTTAACAAGAAAAGAAAAACTCACACATCTATGTATATATGGCAGACAACTTTGCCACTGGCATATAAAACTACTATTGCTGCCAATGAAAAAATAGAACTCTGCAAGAAAGGCCGTAGACATGCTGCTGCTAACATCTATCCTCAATGATTGGGTTGAGGACACTAATCTAAAACAAGAGTCTTGTAAATATCTGTATCAGTAAGCATGAGACAAAGGTCTAAAAAAAACATTAACATTGAGCATGATTTCCATGGTGTGGGCAGGAGGAGCTTATCAGATGAGGAAATTTTGTAGTACTATGATTGTTTGAACAGCACCAACATATCTAACAAGCGGCGAATAAGCCTTCTTACCTTGACAAGCCAGAGCTGGCATGTCACTCTCCACAAGGAGAAACCTTACTATTAGACCTCAGTCCAGAGCCTCTCACCTAGCCAAATCAGTTCTCATGCACTGACAATAGCCAACAGCCCAAAACACCGTGTCTGCGAATTGAGATACTAATTTGGCTTTTATCCTAAGTCATATTGCACGACTCGTTAAAGGGTTGATTGTGACTTGTAGGATCGCTACTTCCAACAGGTGGCGCTATAGAGTTAAAGTCCTCTTTTTCTCTGAAGAAGCAATTTGCATATTAAATACATTTCCAACACTGTCCTCATTCACCTTCTACATTCCATATTAGTAAGTCTTTGGAGTGTGGGAGGTACCGTAACTACAGTACCAGGAGAAAATACAAACACAAGAAGAGCATACAAATGCCTAACATACATTGTTAGTAGTGGAATCTGAACTTAGGATGTCAGATCTGCAAAGCAACAGTTGAAACTATTGAGCCAGATTAGTACAGTATATATATAGTTTTTTTCAAAATGCTTCAATATTCACTTACATTTCTACTCACTCTGAACCCAATGGGTTGCACAGGATTAGAAATGCATGTTTACTTCAGTGGAAATTCTCCTGTGATTGATAGTTGTCTATATACAGTAAGTATACACTATTGACGAGCCAATCTTCTGAAACTCAAATTTGTCAGTTGACTTGAATTTGGCTTGGAAATTGATTCACATAGAAGATATTTAATATAAACTCGGTTTTCACTTGTCATGCTGCCACTGTCTGATCCGCCATTCTGTTCCCTCAGACTTATGATAAATTTATCTATCTGCTTTTCCAGCATTTTCACTCAAAGCTATTGTTTCCAACAGCAAGCAGACACACCATAATAATACTTAAGTATCCTATAAGTATAGTATTTGGGGGATGTGGTGGATGTTATACTGTATATAGAGGGTTTATAGTGGAAATTATACAGTATATGGAGGGCTGTGGTGTTTATACTGTATTGTTGGGCTGTGGTTAACACTATTGGTTTCATGAGCATTTTTACTTAAAGTCAGCAAAATTAGGTCACAGTTCGTTAAATCATTGAGTTTCCACTAAAGCTTTTGTAAATACTTTGGCTAGGATATTAGTGCTGTATTGTGAGCGGGTGGGACTTTTTTTTTATTATTTCATAACTTAATTTGTGTACATTCTGTCAGCCAATCAGGGCTCAGAAACCATCCATAAGTAATGACACACGGTCTTCTGTCATTGGCTGCCGAAGTCACATGTCCCTGGCAATATAAAAAGCGGACATCTTGTTTTGCTGGTGCCATTTTCTCAGTGTCAGAGTGCAGAGAAGCAGTTCCTGCTAGTGCTGCAAGTGAACTTGTCAGTTAGCTAGATAGGATCCTGTCCTGTGTGAATTGATCTTCCAGCATCTAACTAGATTGTGCAAAAACTGTGTTGAGGTCTCAAGAGGCCCCATTTGCTAATCCAAATTGTTTGTGATAAAACTGTATTTCAGTGAGAAATCAGAAGGTCAAATTTCCATTTAAAAGTGGATAAGCCTAATATTGGAGTGCTTATAGGGGGTTTGGATTAGAAAATTGGACCCAATTTTCTAATCCAAATTGTTTGTGATAAAACAGTGTTTCGATAAGAAACTAGAAAACTAGATTTACACTTAAAAATCGTTAGACCTTATATTGGGGTGCAGCCAAAAGGCCCAATTTGCTGATCTAAATCATTCGTGATAAAACTGTTTTTCAGTGAGAACTCAGAAGGCTACATTTCCTCTTAAAAATCTCTAGGTATAACATTGCTCTTTAGGCACACTATTTAACCCCTTCATGACCCAGCCTATTTTGACCTTAATGACCGGGCCATTTTTTGCAATTCTGACCAGTGTCCCTTTATGAGGTAATAACTCTGGAACACTTCAACGGATCCTAGCGATTCTGAGACTGTTTTTTCGTGACATATTGGGCTTCATGTTAGTCGTAAATTTAGGTCAATAATTTTTGTGTTTATTTGTGAAAAAAATCAGAAATTTGACGAAAATTTAGAAAATTTTGCAATTTTGAAATTTGAATTTTTATTTTGTTAAACCAGAGAGTTATGTGACACAAAATAGTTAATAAATAACATTACCCACATCAGCACAATTTTGGAAGCAATTTTTTTTTTACTAGGAAGTTATAAGGGTTAAATATTGACCAGCAATTTCTCATTTGAGGAGTCTATCTGTCTGAAAATACCCAAAAGTGACACCATTCTAAAAACTGCACCCCTCAAGGTGCTCAAAATCACATTCAAGAAGTTTATTAACCCTTTGTTAGGGGTCGAGTTCCCACCTCTGCACAGGGGTAATCTCGAGCCATCTCCGCTGCGGTCTCCCATTCTTCTCCTGCCACAGTGGAGTCTGCTCAGGGGAGATGTCGGTCCCAGTGTCTCGCTCAGTCTGACTCTGTGCAAAGGGTTACTGCTACCTTTCCAGCTTCTGCCATTGCAGCCAGTACTGGGCAGCGGCGAGCAGACATTTTTGGGACTAAGTCCTGCTTTTTCCTTCTGAGCATGCCCAGGGTAAGATCTCTCGTTGGAGATCAAGGGTCACATGCTTAGATACTACAGGTAATCTCATTGGCCCTCTAGGAAGGCCCTGAAGGTGCTCAACTTCTGTGGCAGCCTCCCATTGGTCCTTCTGGGAAGCTCCTGTACTTGCTGCAGCTATAAAAGGTTTGCATGACTGCACGGCCATGCGCTACTATCAATCCAAGTATGTACTTTGTGCCAGTGTGGTTATGTGTGAATGTATTCAGGGACCGGCTGAAATAAGCCCAGAGAATACCAGCACCTCCGGTGAGGAGATTGTATGAATGTATTCAGGGACCCGGCTGAAATAAGCCCCTAGAATACCGGCACCTCCAGTGAGGAGATTGCGTGTTTACATAACCACTGATTGCTATCAGTTCGGCAGTAAGCTTGTGCTCCTGTGAGGGGGCAGTGCTTTCCTTTCACGGCTACTCTGTGAAGTAACAGAGCTAGTCTATACCACCAAACAGTGCCACCATTCACCAGCAGCAGGTTGCTCTTGCACGGTGGACCCCAGGCTGCGAACACACCAATTACAATAAATGTCTTTATTTACTCGGTGCGTTCCGCTAGCCCTAAAACCCTTCAGGTGCTTCACAGCAGCAGAAGCAACATGGAAGGAAAAAATGAACATTTAACTTTTTAGTCACAAAAATGATGTTTTAGCAACAATTTTTTTATTTCCGCAAGGGTAAAAGGAGAAACTGGACCCAAAAATTATTGTACAATTTGTCCTGAGTACGCCGATACCCCATATGTGGGGGGGAACCACTGTTTGGGTGCACGACAGAGCTCAGAAGGGAAGGAGCGCCATTTGACTTTTTGAATGAAAAATTGACTCCAATCTTTAGCGGACATCATGTCGCGTTTGGAGAGCCCCTGTGTGCCTAAACATTGGATTTCCCCCACAAGTGACCCCATTTTGGAAACTAAACCCCCCAAGGAACTTATCTAGATGTATAGTGAACACTTTGAAACCCAAGTGCTTCACAAAAGTTTATAAGGCAGAGCCGTGAAAATAAAAAATCATTTTTTTCCTCAAAAATTATTTTTTAGCAAGCAATTTTTTTTCACAAGGGTAACAGGAGAAATTGGACCCCAAAAGTTGTTGTCCAGTTTGTCTTGAGTACGCTGATACCCCATATGTGGTGGGGAACCACTGTTTGGGCGCACGGCAGAGCTCGGAAGAGAAGTAGTTTCGTTTTGAAATACAGACTTTGATGGAATGATCTGCAGGCGTCACGTTGTGTTTGCAGAGCCCCTGATGTGACTAAACAGTAGAAACCCCCACAAGTGACCCCATTTAGGAAACTAGACCCCCAAAGGAACTTATCTAGATGTGACTGGTGAGCACTTTGAACCCCAAGTCCTTCACAGAAATTTATAGTGCAGAGCCGTGAAAATAAAAAATCTTTTTTTCCACAAAAATACATTTTTAGCCCCCATTTTTCTATTTTCCCAAGTATAACAGGAGAAATTAGACTGCCGAAGTTTTTGTGCAATTTTTACTGAGTACGCAGATAACCCATATGTTTGGGTAAACCACTGTTTGGGAGCACATTGGGGCTAAGAAGGGAGGGAACACCATTTGACTTTTTGAACGCAAGATTGGCTGAAAATAAATGGTGGTGCCATGTCGTGTTTGGAGACCCCTGATGTGCCTAAACAGTGGAAACCCCTCAATTCTAACTCCAAAACTAGCCCTAACACACCCCTAACCCTAACCATAACCCTAACCACAAGCCTAACCCTAACCCACCCCGAACCCTAATCTTAACCCTATTTCCAACCATAACCCTAATTCCAACCCTATCTCTTATTCCAACCTTAATCCTAAGGCTATGTGCCTACGTTGCGGATTCGTGTGAGGATTTTTCCACATAGTTTTTGAAAAATCCGCAGGTAAAGTGCACTGCGTTTTACCTGTGGATTTACGACGGATTTCCAGCGTTTTTTGTGCAGATTTCACCTGCGGATTCCTACTGAGGAACAGGTGTAAAACGCTGCGGAATTCGCACAAAGAATTGAGTGCAGAAAATACAATGCAACATTTCTGCAAATAGAAACTATCACAGTGATCAAAATGTACCTGGAACGAATCTGCTGGCTGGCAGATTCGGCGGGCACACTGCGCATGCGCCCGCCATTTTGGAAGGTGGTGGTGCCCATGGAGCAGATGGACGGACACCGGCGGGGGACACCGGAGGGAGGTAAGTATGAGGGGGGATCTGACAGCGGGGGGGGAGATCGGACTGCGGGGGGAGTGGATAGGAGGACGGAGGAGAGTGGAGGACACCAGATGACAGGCAGGAGGGCAGGAGATCGGTGGTGCTGGCGGGGGGCAGATCGCAATCTCCAGCCATGGCTGATGCTATTGCAGCATAAGCCATGGCGGGATTGTAATATTTCACCAATATTCATTGGTGAAATATTACTATCGCTCTGATTGAAAGTGAAAGTGAAACATCACTTTCAACAGCCAATCAGAGTGATCGTAGCCATGGGGGGCGAAGCCACCCCCCCTGGGCTCAAGCACCACTCCCCCTGTCCCTGCAGATCGGGTGAAATTACAGTTAACCCTTTCACCTTGCCTGCAGAAGCGCGATCGATGCATATGCTGCGTCACAGGTCGGATTGTCACAGGTTTTCATGATGCATATGCTGCGTCAAAGGTCGGGAATGGGTTAGGAAGATAAATAGTAATTGTTCATTTAGTGACAGGTGACTGACAGATGTAAGTCTAAGGCCGGAGTCACACTCAACGTATAAAAAATCGGTCCGAACCTAGAATCGCACCAATGTTCTCCATACGGTCATCTGTGTGTAATCTGTATGCAATGCGATGATGCAATTTCCTCCCATCTAGTATCCGTATGATATCCGTATGCAATCCATATGCAATGTGATTTTAACATGAGCTTTTATATACAGCAATTCTCTGTGTACATATATACTGTGTATATATATATATATATATATATATATATATATACTATGCAAATATATATACAGTGGGGCAAAAAAGTATTTAGTCAGTCAGCAATAGTGCAAGTTCCACCACTTAAAAAGATGAGAGGCGTCTGTAATTTACATCATAGGTAGACCTCAACTATGGGAGACAAACTGAGAAAAAAAAATCCAGAAAATCACATTGTCTGTTTTTTTATCATTTTATTTGCATATTATGGTGGAAAATAAGTATTTGGTCAGAAACAAAATTTCATCTCAATACTTTGTAATATATCCTTTGTTGGCAATGACAGAGGTCAAACGTTTACTGTAAGTCTTCACAAGGTTGCCACACACTGTTGTTGGTATGTTGGCCCATTCCTCCATGCAGATCTCCTCTAGAGCAGTGATGTTTTTGGCTTTTCGCTTGGCAACACGGACTTTGAACTCCCTCCAAAGGTTTTCTATAGGGTTGAGATCTGGAGACTGGCTAGGCCACTCCAGGACCTTGAAATGCTTCTTACGAAGCCACTCCTTCATTGCCCTGGCGGTGTGCTTTGGATTATTGTCATGTTGAAAGACCCAGCCACGTTTCATCTTCAATGCCCTTGCTGATGGAAGGAGGTTTGCACTCAAAATCTCACGATACATGGCCCCATTCATTCTTTCATGTACCCGGATCAGTCGTCCTGGCCCCTTTGCAGAGAAACAGCCCCAAAGCATGGTGTTTCCACCACCATGCTTTACAGTAGGTATGGTGTTTGATGGATGCAACTCAGTATTCTTTTTCCTCCAAACACGACAAGTTGTGTTTCTACCAAACAGTTCCAGTTTGGTTTCATCAGACCATAGGACATTCTCCCAAAACTCCTCTGGATCATTCAAATGCTCTCTAGCAAACTTCAGACGGGCCCGGACATGTACTGGCTTAAGCAGTGGGACACGTCTGGCACTGCAGGATCTGAGTCCATGGTGGCGTAGTGTGTTACTTATGGTAGGCCTTGTTACATTGGTCCCAGCTCTCTGCAGTTCATTCAGTAGGTCCCCCCACGTGGTTCTGGGATTTTTGCTCACCGTTCTTGTGATAATTCTGACCCCACGGGGTGGGATTTTGCGTGGAGCCCCAGATCGAGGGAGATTATCAGTGGTCTTGTATGTCTTCCATTTTCTAATTATTGCTTCCACTGTTGATTTCTTCACTCCAAGCTGGTTGGCTATTGCAGATTCAGTCTTCCCAGCCTGGTGCAGGGCTACAATTTTGTTTCTGGTGTCCTTTGACAGCTCTTTGGTTTTCACCATAGTGGAGTTTGGAGTCAGACTGTTTGAGGGTGTGCACAGGTGTCTTTTTATACTGATAACAAGTTTAAACAGGTGCCATTACTACAGGTAATGAGTGGAGGAAAGAGGAGACTCTTAAAGAAGAAGTTACAGGTCTGTGAGAGCCAGAAATCTTGATTGTTTGTTTCTGACCAAATACTTATTTTCCACCATAATATGCAAATAAAATGATAGAAAAACAGACAATGTGATTTTCTGGATTTTTTTTTCTCAGTTTGTCTCCCATAGTTGAGGTCTACCTATGATGTAAATTACAGACGCCTCTCATCTTTTTAAGTGGTGGAACTTGCACTATTGCTGACTGACTAAATACTTTTTTGCCCCACTGTATATATATATATATATATATATATATATATATATATATATATATATATATACTGTGCAAATCTTCATAGTGGAATGCGTTGAGAAGAATAAACCATAAAAGTAATCAATGCAAATCAAAAATAATATTCCATGGAGGTCTGAATTTGGAATGATACTCAAAATCAAAGTAAAAGATCAAATTACGGGCTGATCCAACTTCAGTGGAAATGCCTCAAGACAAGGAAATGATGCTTAGTAGTGTGTGTGGCCACCCAGTGCCTGTGTTACTTCCCTACAATGCCTGGGCATGCTCGTGATGAGGCGGTGGATGGTCTTCTGAGGGATCTCCTCCCAGACCTGGACTAAAGCATCCGCCAACTCCTGGACAGTCTGTGGTGCAACGTGACGTTGGTGGATGGTGCAAGACAGGATGTCCCAGATGTGTTAAATAGATTCAGGTCTAGGGAACGGGCAGGCCAGTCCATAGCTTCAATGCCTTCATCTTGCAAAAACTGCTGACACACTCCAGCCACATGAGGTCTGGCATTGTCCTGCATTAGGAGGAACCCAGGGCCAACCACACCAGCATATGGTCTCGCAAGTGGTCTGAGGGTCTCATCTCTGTACCGCCACCCCACACCATTACTGACCCACTACCAAACCAGTCATGTTGAAGGATGTTGCAGGCAGTAGATCGCTCTCCACCGCATCTCCAGACTCTCTCACATCTGTCACATGTGCTCAGTGTGAACCTGCTTTCATCTATGAAGAGCACAGGGCGCTATAGTTGTTACAGGTTTAAATAATGACACAGCCAGAATAAATTATTTTAATGAAATACTGTAAAACACTAAGCACAGTTTCCCATCTTTATTATTCAGTTAATCCATGCCCTCGTTCTCCTGTAATAAACATAAAACAATAAAGCAACAGTATACCATACCTGTCCGGCGTTGTATCCAACTCAGTAATCCATATCTGGGGAAAACACAGTTTGCAACCAGGACGGTGCTAAGATGCAACCGCCCCAACTGCAAACTACTGGTGAATGAATGAGATGCTGCCGGTGCAGCATAAGTGACTAGCAGTGATGTCATTGATGCTGCCCTCCCTGCCAGCCTGACCGGCACTAAACTCTGGAGCGTGGGAGAATGTACAGGCATTTTCCCACGCTCCAGAGTTCAGCGTGGGTCAGGATGGCAGGGAGGGCAGCATCAGTGATGTCACCGCTAGTCACTGATGCTGTGCCCGCAGCATCTCATTCATTCACCAGTAGTTTGTAGCTGGGGTGGTCGCATCTTAGCACCGTTCGGGATGCAAACTATATTTTCTCCAGATATGGATTACTGAGTGGTACACAACTATATGGAAAGGTATGGTATATAGTTGCTTTATTATCTTATGTTTATTACAGGAGAACGAGGGAGTCGCATGGATTAGCTGAATAATAAAGATGCGAAACTGTGTTTAGTGTTTTATTTCATTAAAATAATTTATTCTTGCTGTGTCTTTATTTAATTCTGTACAACTATGGGATTCGTAATGGATAGGTGTCTTACTGACACCTCTCCTCTAGGGTTGAGCGAAACAGATCGGCACTTTTCAAAAGTCGCCGACTTTTAGCAAAGTCGGGTTTCGTGAACCCTTAAATTCAACCCTTAAATTGCCTTTAACCCTTAAATTTAATAGCTACAGGCAATTTAAGGGTTAAATCGCGGAAAAAATTGGCGTGGGTTCCCGCGCAATTTTCTCTGCCCGAGTGGTAAAGCCAGTGATTGAGGGCAGATATTAATAGCCTGGAGAGGGTCCACGGTTTTTGCCCCCCCGATCCCCGACCCCGACTTTTCAATAAGATCAGCCGATTTCACTCGACCCAACTTTTGAGAAAGTCGGGTTTCGTGAAACCCGACTCGATCTCAAAAAATGAAAAGTCGCTCAACCCTACTCTCCTCTACTAAGCCGGCTTGATGTCACTTTACAATACAAAGGTGACATCAACCCCACAACTATTACCCCACTTGCCACAGCTACAGGGCAAGTGGAAGAGAGATGCTAAGTGACGGAATTAGCGCATCATAGAAATGCACCATTTCTGGGGTAGCTGGGGGCAGATGTTTTTAGCCAGGGAGGGCAATACATGTCCTCTATTTGCACAAACAATATACTAATTGTATTGATCACTCTTATCTACATATATACCTATTCTGCATCTATTTACTGTATGTAAACCATGTCTTCTATCCTGTCAGCTCCTGCATTGATTTTACAGAAGCCGACAAATGAATTACTGGCTTATCTTCTACCTTTCTCTCTATGAAATATAAAGCTATATATATATATGTATATATATATATACATCTATTCAATGTGTATATATCTATTCTATCTATTCTATTCTAGCATGTCAGTGTGATTTTTACAGTAGCAGCTGCATATGAATGAAGTATTTGTTTCCCTCTTTTGATTGGGCAGGATACTAGACATAGGGGCCTACACAGAGACCTAGGATGGGGACTTTCAATAAAGGGACCAAAGATAGGGACATTATTAATGTAAGGGGTCCAGGATGGGAACCCTATTAAAATGGATGTTGGGGTCCAGGTTTAGGGCAACATAGGGGCCTAGGATCGGAATAGTAAATAAAGGGGCCCAGGATGGGGACATTAAATAAAAGTGCTCAGGACCTGTGACCTTATGAAATAAAATGGTGACATAATTACTGTATCGGGGTCAGGATGAGCAACATTATATGTTTATGGTGGCAAGTGGGGACATAACTACTCTAGAGTGCCGATCAGCGGACATTATTGCTGCCGTCATTTATTTTACTTTTGAGTATGCTGTCTTCCATTGGGGGATATGGGGATCTTGTTATTGTGCAAGGCGGACTATGTTGCCTTTTGTCTTCATCTGACGTAGTGTAGAAATCAGTGAAAAAGTGGGGAATGTGCTCTAGAAGTAATCAGCTATAGATAATTGTACCATTTTCGGCAGAGACTAGTCCTGGCTGGAAGAAGGGATGGCGGTCTGCACTGGATGAAGAAAAAAAGATTAAGGACTTCATCTACAGATGTCACTGGTAAGTCAGTGTGCTACCTGTACACTTGACTATACACTGTATACTATTAGACACTGTAAAATCTCAAGATTGAATATATATTTTGACTCTAATACACTATAACACCATAACCTCTATTGTATATCAAACAATGAGAAAAAGAGTACTTTCAAAATGACAATATTTTATTATATATCAAACAAGAATTCATTTACATTTACATGGGGATAGAGTACCACACATCAAAGGTAATAAAACCAGGTATGTTGTAAGTACCAATCTACACAATCAATTTGTACAATCAATTATTATAAATTTTAGTAAAATATTTTGTATATATAAATACCAAAGACACAGAAGGTTCAATATAATTATATAAATAATTTGTGCAAAATTGCTGTGCAAAGTAAAAAACCAAAATAGTGTCTCGCCCTTTATTAAAAAAGAAATATGAAGTAACCAACGGCACATGTGATGAAAGATATACAGTATAAGGACAATTTCCCTAAATGCTAGTTATAGCAAATAGGATATTTGAACCTGCTTGGTGTGTGGTACTCTAACCCCATGTAAATGTAAATTAATTCTTGTTTGATATATAATAAAATATTGTCATTTTGAAAGTACTCTTTTTCTCATTGTTTGATATACAATAGAGGTTATGGTGTTACACTGTATACTATGTAAAGCGCTCCTGTGTATAATGTCATCGATTGTCACTGTATTACCTTTACACTATATACAGAGATCATGTGTATAATGGCACTAGTCATCACTGTATTACCTGTATACTATGTATACTGGAGCTCTGTATATACTGAAATGTCACTGGTGATCACTGTATTACCGGTACAGTGACACTATACCATGTATACTATATACAGAGCTCCTGTGTATAATGCCACTGTTGATCTCTGCATTACCTGTACACTATACAGAGCAGCATGGTGGTTTAGTGGGTAGCACTCAAGCGCAGGGGTCCTGGATTCAAGTCCCACCAAGGACAACATCTACAAGGAGTTTGTATGTTCTCCCCATGCTTTGCATGGGTTTCATCTGGTTTCCTCCCACACTCCAAAGACATACTGATAGTGAATTTAAATTGTGAGCTCCATTGGGTACAGTGATGAAAATGTATGTAAAGCGCTGCAGATTAAGATAGTGCTATATAAGCAAAACATAATAAATAAATAATACACTATTTAGAGAGCTCCTATGTTAAATATTACCAGTGGTAATATTAGTATTATGTGTTTTATTAATGATCAGTATTGTCTAGTTTGGTCAATATTTGGTGGTAATATGAGGTCTGGTCATATGTGACTGTATTAATAACCTGCATGTTGTATTATTCAGTCACTATGTGGTCTGATCATGGTGTGGTACTATTTGTTCCCTGTATGTGGTATTGATCAGTTCACTATGTGGTGGTAATATGGGATCTGGTCATGGTCGTATTTGTTCCTTGTATGTAGTATTATTCAATCACTGTGTGGTGACAATATTTAGGCTGGTCACGGCATGGCGGTATTTGTTCCTTTTATGTGGTATTATTGGTCTTGGTATAATAGATTGTGTTATGTATGACTTATTTCACCTATGTATGATTTGTTCTCTCTGATATCAATAAGTGAAAAATTCCTGAGTTTCAAAAGAGATTAAATACTTGGATGTTTAACCCCTCCATGTCCTGTGACTATTACACAGTAGCAAATATGCACTTATATTGGTTCTACGATGAAACCAAGTAATCACCTTTTCTAAGGCCATGTTCACACATTCAGTACTTGGTCTGTTAGTCAAAGCCAGAAGTGGGATATAAATTCAGAAGTGATTCACATGTTTCTATATTACTTTTCCTCTGCTTAGTCCACTCTTGGTTTTGGCTTACAGATTCTGATGTAAAATACTGACCAAATATGGAACATGTGAACGTGGTCAAAGGATAAGCGATAATAAGTTATTGATTGGTGGGGCACGATTGCTGGGACCCACACCTATCTGCAGAACATGGAACTTTTATCCCCATTAGTATGGAGTGTCATGTGCAACTTGACCACTAATCCATTCACTCCCTAAGAGGCTGCTCTTGGCATTTTATGCAATTCCCCAAAGAGGATGAATGGAGCTGCGGTCAGATATCCCACCTGCAGCTCCATTGTATAATGGGGATAAAGTGGGGATAAATGTGCCCTGTTAGGGATAAAAGTTCCCCAATCTTCCGATCATTGCAGTTTCTAATGGTTGGATTGCACCGATCAATAACTTGTCACCTACCTAACCTATGCATCAATGATAACTTATTTTCATCAAACGCAAACTACCGTAATTGTATTTCCCTGTTATAGTGGTGCACATTAGATGTGCAGGAGCCTCCTGTGTTTTACCGTTGATGTTCCACTATAACAGGGATAATGTTTCACAGGTTTTTGCATATATCTGTAGGGTGGACCCCTAGAGTCCATTCTGTCTGTGGGGCCCTGGACACTTCAGTCTGACCCTGATTACATCCCTAAAAGTAAAATAAAATTAGGGAATGTAAATAATAAAAGAGTTAGTTACAGTGGGGCAAAAAAGTATTTAGTCAGTCAGCAATAGTGCAAGTTCCACCACTTAAAAAGATGAGAGGCGTCTGTAATTTACATCATAGGTAGACCTCAACTATGGGAGACAAACTGAGAAAAAAAAAATCCAGAAAATCACATTTTCTGTTTTATTAACATTTTATTTGCATATTATGGTGGAAAATAAGTATTTGGTCAGAAACAAAATTTAATCTCAATACTTGGTAATATATCCTTTGTTGGCAATGACAGAGGTCAAACGTTTTCTGTAAGTCTTCACAAGGTTGCCACGCACTGTTGTTGGTATGTTGGCCCATTCCTCCATGCAGATCTCCTCTAGAGCAGTGATGTTTTTGGCTTTTCACTTGGCAACACGGACTTTCAACTCCCTCCAAAGGTTTTCTATAGGGTTGAGATCTGGAGACTGGCTAGGCCACTCCAGGACCTTGAAATGCTTCTTACGAAGCCACTCCTTTGTTGCCCTGGCGGTGTGCTTTGGATCATTGTCATGTTGAAAGACCCAGCCACGTTTCATCTTCAATGCCCTTGCTGATGGAAGGAGGTTTGCACTCAAAATCTCACGATACATGGCCCCATTCATTCTTTCATGTACCCGGATCAGTCGTCCTGGCCCCTTTGCAGAGAAACAGCCCCAAAGCATGATGTTTCCACCACCATGCTTTACAGTAGGTATGGTGTTTGATGGATGCAACTCAGTATTCTTTTTCCTCCAAACACGACAAGTTGTGTTTCTACCAAACAGTTCCAGTTTGGTTTCATCAGACCATAGGACATTCTCCCAAAACTCCTCTGGATCATCCAAATGCTCTCTAGCAAACTTCAGACGGGCCCGGACATGTACTGGCTTAAGCAGTGGGACACGTCTGGCACTGCAGGATCTGAGTCCATGGTGGCGTAGTGTATTACTTATGGTAGGCCTTGTTACATTGGTCCCAGCTCTCTGCAGTTCATTCACTAGGTCCCCCCGCGTGGTTCTGGGATTTTTGCTCACCGTTCTTGTGATCATTCTGACCCCACGGGGTGGGATTTTGCGTGGAGCCCCAGATCGAGGGAGATTATCAGTGGTCTTGTATGTCTTCCATTTTCTAATTATTGCTCCCACTGTTGATTTCTTCACTCCAAGCTGGTTGGCTATTGCAGATTCAGTCTTTCCAGCCTGGTGCAGGGCTACAATTTTGTTTCTGGTGTCCTTCGACAGCTCTTTGGTCTTCACCATAGTGGAGTTTGGAGTCAGACTGTTTGAGGGTGTGCACAGGTGTCTTTTTATACTGATAACAAGTTTAAACAGGTGCCATTACTACAGGTAATGAGTGGAGGAAAGAGGAGACTCTTAAAGAAGAAGTTACAGGTCTGTGAGAGCCAGAAATCTTGATTGTTTGTTCCTGACCAAATACTTATTTTCCACCATAATATGCAAAAAAAATGTTAAAAAAACAGACAATGTGATTTTCTGGATTTTTTTTTCTCAGTTTGTCTCCCATAGTTGAGGTCTACCTATGATGTAAATTACAGACGCCTCTCATCTTTTTAAGTGGTGGAACTTGCACTATTGCTGACTGACTAAATACTTTTTTGTCCCACTGTATATTATTGGGCGACTGCACAATCTAAATGTAACATAGGTTAATGTGACAGAATGATTGTTTGCCTCCTATAGCATGCTATAGTGCACTGTGTTTTTTGAAAATCTCATATAGCATCATTCAAACAATGAGCTTAGAGCATTTATAGCCATATCACAGATCTATCAGTTGTTTTTTCTTGATCTACTCTACCTAGTTTTCAAGACGCCACAATTTTCAAGTCCCTCAGATGTTTAGGGTGTGTGCACGCAACATCTTTTAGTCAGAGATTTTAATCTCTTCATTACTTGCCCATTTTTTTTCACAATTGCATTCCAGGAGCCATAAAACTTTTCATTTTTTTTATTTTTCATCAACCTAACTTTAAAAGGTCTTGTTTAGAGGAATGAGCCATATTTTTTCATGGCACTATTTTCAGTTACATGTAAATTTTTATCAAACTTGGAGAGAAATAAAAAAAAGAAATTTTGCTGTTGTTTCTTTCACTTTTCATTTTGGTAAGTTATTCACGTGCTACACAGTTAACTTTATTTCCGTTTTCAGTACAATTTTGATATTAACAAATTGATATAAATTAAAATTAATATATTTTTATTTCTTTTACTACTTTTGTACAATAAAAACACTGTTGGAAAAAATAATTGCTTTTGTGTCTCCAAATTTTGAGCCATATGATTGACAATTTTCCAAAAGGATGATGATGATGATGATGATGAAGGATGATGAAGGCTGAATGAGGGCTTATTTCTAGCATGATAAAATGTAGTTTATAGCTAGCGACTGCAGAGGATCTGGAATGCTGATTATTCCTGAGTTTATTATATTCTAATATAGGGCAGCACGGTGGCGCAGTGGTTAGCACTGCAGCCTTGCAGCGCTGGAGTCCTGGGTTCAAACCCCACCAAGGACAACATCTGCAAAGAGTTTGTATGTTCTCTCCGTGTTTGCGTGGGTTTCCTCCGGGTACTCCGGTTTCCTCCCACATTCCAAAGACATACTGATAGGGAATTTAGATTGTGAGCCCCATCGGGGACAGTGATGATAATGTGTGCAAAATGTAAAGCGCTGCGGAATATGTTAGCGCTATATAAAAATAAAGATTATTATTATTATTATTCTAATACTATATATTCAATAGTGTTATTAATAATTAAGAAAGTACAATAGCTTGTAGAGATTACTTTTAACAGTAAATGAAATCCACAGAAATTCTTTACACATTATTTACACATCTCCTGAATGTTAAAATTCTTGCAGATTTTAGAAGAATCTAAAGAAATATAAATAGCTATTTGAAGTACCGCATGTACTGTTTGTTATCACACATAGTATACAGCATAGTTTTCAGGTACCTGATTTTTCCAGAAACTAATTAACTGAATTCTGAACATGTTTATCAGTAACCACATATATTTCCAAATCTAAAGAAGGTATTCAAATATATTTCCACAGTTATTTCCTTATCAGTTTATGTTCATTCCAGTCGAATTGAAAATATATATTGACTTTAGACAGCTATTATTGTTTGCACGGCTGATTTTGCACCAAACATAGTTCAGTTAAATATGCTAGAAATTTTCTAACTTTTTTAATCTGATGCTCGCATAATATTATGTAATGGCAAATCCCAAAACATTATCAGTTTTTGCTATACAAACTTCTGTATGATATATAAAAACAAGACTCTTGAGAAAACTCCAAGCAACAAGAAACTAAATTTCATGCTATTTCAGTTTTCAGCTTTTTCAGACAATATTGTCAAGAAGTTGAAAATGACAACGAAGCCTTGTCAAGATAATTTTAAGACAAGAAATGATTTGTTCAGAACTATTTGCTGCATGTCAAAAGAGATGAGGTTAAAAGTAAGTTAAGATCTTAACCCAAGTCAAGGCTGATTTGGGCCTCAAGGACGCATTTTTTTTTCTTTTTTCTTAAATCATCACTTTCTGAAAGCTCTAACTTTTTTCTATTTTGTCCATAAGTATAGTCATATGAGAGCTTCCATTAAAAGAAAGTCTGTATTTTTGTAGCATAATTTAGGATTGACTACAGCTTATAGATTATATTTTATTAACACTTCCTGGGGAAAGACAGGATTAAAAAAGGCAACACCACGATTTTTTTACCTTTAAAATTGTGTGACATTTACCATGCATCATAAATTACATGTTACCCTTAATTCAGTCTAATCTGACTATATTGATACCAAATCTGTATATATTTTTATGTTTTATTTTGTGTAATATAGACTCAACCTAGGATAAACACAAAATGATTAAATATCCTGCACTAAGTAGCTAAATAAATAGTAAAAGTACATGTAAATAACATAGGCTACAAAGATGATACTATTTTTATTAAAAAAGTATAAAAGCCATCCTAACGAAACAAGTTGTACCCAATCAGGATGGTCCCTAACCTTTGTGTTAGAAGACCTCAAAACACATGGGGCAGAGCAGGACCCAGGACTACATATTTTGCACTTGCCATGGATAGCTACAGGACTGGACTGTGAGCAAAAATCAAAAAAATGTTAACACTATGTTAGGGCTGGCGGAACACACAGAATAAATCTAAAGATTGTAATAAGGTGTGTTCGCAGCCCGGGTCCACCGTGCAGACATGGAACCTGCTGCTAAGTAATGATGGCACTATTGGTGGTACTACACGAGAGTAGACATGGGTTTCGTCACCCGGTATGAACTGATGCAAACTCTGTTGCTTCACAGAGTTGCAGGGAAACAAAGGAAATGCTGTGCCCTGTTAGCAGTCACATGGTGCAGCAGATAGACACTAGTGGGATCCCTGAAACTCACCCCCACTACACTGGTGATTGATTTCGCTCTGACCCTAGGTGGCTTTTGAGCCCATGCCTGAGGACGCCCTGAGTCAGATGCTGAGATCAAGCGGGAGTTCCCACCCTACACTGACCGGTTGTCAGGACTGATTAAAGATTACAACACAGAGAGCGTACAGCTCTGCTCTTGTGGACGCCACTAACCACCCTAACTAGGACAAGGAAAGTACACTGGTTGCGCACAGCACCGCACTGGCGGTCACTACTACCAGATGCAGTATCGTGTGCTAGATGTGCGGGAAAGCACTGTCAGGCACTAGGAAGTTTCCACCATTCGCAAGCAGTAAACAACTCTAGGGATGGGAATGATTCGGAGCTTTCATCCATCGACAGGCATACATCCACACACGTTAGCAAGTTTATACAAGCGCATGGTTGAGCGGCCATGGGAAACTTTTATAGTAGTAGTGCTCCGGGACCTTCCTGATGGTCCAATAGGAGTCGCAACAGGACCTGAGCATGTGACCCCCGACCTCCAATGGGACATTGACTCGTGGGCATGCTCAGTATGGGAAAAGCAGGACTTAGTCCCTGAAATGCCTGCTCACTGCTGATCAGTGCTGGCTACAAAGGCAGGACCTGGAAAGGCAGCAATAACTAAGCGCACAGTATCAGCTTGAGCCAGACACTGGGACCAACGTCTCCGCTGAGCAGGCTCCACTGTGGCTGGAGGAGAATGGGAGACTGCAGCGGGCATGGTTCGAGATTCCCCCTGTGCAGCGGCAGGAACTCGACACCTAACACACTACTTGCTTAAAAATTTGGGCAACTCCATTTCAATAAGCATGTTTTCCCCTGTTAAAATAACAACATTGCAGCAGAACAGTACAAAAAATGAGGAGACAGAATTCAAAAAGCATCAAACTACAATTAGATCAATGCAGCCGAATAAAATCCCAAAATAGCATGGTATCATTTAGATTTATATATATTTATAAAGTACTACACTTAATGTCTCTTTAATCCTGTGGTACCAACAACGTTTTTACGATGAATGGGAACACATTGAATTATAGGGTGACTTATGCATACATAAAAATTTGGCCTGTAACCTCCTTAAGTCTTTGCCCTCCATGCAACAGAAACACTCCTGATGCAATTGTACAATCTCACAAGCTATTATCCTTTATGCAACAGTGATATTCAATTAATGTATAGTATCATTTTATTGTACTGTTCAGCTGCAATTTTTGTTGGACACCTATAATATGAATCGCTAACCATAAAGTAATTTCAATCAAAGCATGTGGTGTCTTCAAGCCTTATCATTCAGTCTCCTATTTCTAGGTACTCACAAGTTCTAATCGTATTCTAATCATATGTGTTACACTTAACAAAAAAGTGCATCCTCTCTGGTGGGGAAGTACTGGTGCACTGAGCACTAAGCAACACCAAGGGTGCATCAAAATCCCCTCATTTGCATTTGACATTATAGTAATTTTCTCGGGCATTGTACACTCATAAAAACACTATTAAAACAGGGTGACGTACCACTATGTGAACATAGCACAAGAGATACAAAATAGTCCCCACAACAGGGGTATATTAATACTAACATGCAAAGAACAGTGAGACACCTTCAGACACCATGGCTTTGTTTTTACCGAGCCCCTGGTTTTCTATTTGTTAATCACTGTTTGAACGCTGCTGACTGGCATTATCAATTCCTTGGCTATCTTTTCGTATCGCTTTCGTGTTTTATACAGTTCAACTACCTTTTCCCATAGATCCATTGACAATTCTTTTGCTTTCCCCATGACTCACAATCCAGAAACGTCAGTGGCTGGATGAAAGATGCAAGATGCCTGGATCCCAGAAACTCGCTCAGCTTTTATGCACTCACAATATTTACAAGCAAACGGGTCACAGGTGAGGATGTTACCTTTAGTAGTCTATGCTCCCTCACAGCATCTTGTTTCGATGCCAGCAGCTGCTTGTAAGTAGCGCATGGCAGGGACTTCATGCGCTGCTTACAAGTGGAGGACAGCAGCCGGAAAACACACTGCTCCCCACTCTGGGACTATGTGCGTGTAGAGCAGCGAGTATTCATTGCTTTAAGTAGCAGGCACATGCGAAAGCCCGGCAGCTGCAGGAAGCCGGCGGCTGCAGCTAACATTGTGTCCGCAGTTAAAGAGAAATGAATATTCACTGCAATGGGCATGGAAGGCAGTGAATATTCATTTCTCTTTAGCAGCGGGCATGTGGGTAAGCTGCAGCTGCCCACTCCTGCCTCCTGTGAACCGCTGCTCCAGTGCTGCCACTTCCTCAAATCCCCGCCACAGGCAAAAAGGTACATCTGGACTATAAGAAGCACCCCTCTCATTTTCATTACAAAAAATGCATTGTCATGGTATAGGACATGGTTCATGCCCTGCTCTCTCAGAGTTAATATTGCTGATTATCTTTATACCTGGGAGGGGTATTTATACACACTTCAGATTAGGATTCCCTGTCAGCTATACTTTCATTTAGTCTGTGTGTCTGACCTCTTAAGTGTGTACTCGGTTTGCATTTGCTTGTTTTGCTCTCTGTGCTTTACTCTGCATTTTTGCTCTTTTGGCTTTCTTACCTTTGGCTCCCTTTCTGGCTATCCCTCCACCTCACCCCTCGGTTACCTCGTTATCTCCTGGTTTTATCTTGGCATGGTTAATTACTCTACAGTGTATATTGTCTCCTCTGCACCCTAGCATCTGGTGCCACCCTCAACCACCTCCTACACTGTCACGTGGTTCAGGTCCTGTTTGCTACCTGGTGAGTTCCCTGCCGCTCTGCTCTCAGCTCCCTTGCAGCGGCGCACAGCTCTCCCTGCAGCAGCAATACCCAGGAGTAGAGTTGAGCGACCTTGACCTTTTTAGAGTCGAGCCGGGTTTCGCGAAACCCGACTATCTCAAAAGTCGGGTCGAGTGAAATCGGCCGATTATGACGTAAAGTCGGGATCGACCAAAACACGAAACCCAATGCAAGTCAATGGGGCAGCATAGTCGGCAGTGAGTGGGGGCCAGGAAAACACCTAGAGTGCCCATTTTAATGTCAAAACCATCCATTCTTCTTAATGAAGCTTGTCAAGCGTAATTTACCTTATAATAATTGGAAGGCATTTGAAATTGGGGGTCATTTGGCTAAAGTTGTGGTGGGTAGGGCTGGTTCAAGTAATTAGTGGGCCCAGGAAATCTGGACCACGTCACGGCAGTGGAGCAGGGAGAGGTAAGTATTTCAACTTTGCAAGTGCTGTGAACCTGAGCAAGCAGGGGGGGCCCACTCGTTGGCATTGGCACTGGCACAGGGCCCCTCAAAGTACAGCGGTGTGTTTGCACGGCGGGGGCGCCTCCCACCGGCAGCAACACTTTTGCGTACTATGAGAGGCCCTGTGCCAGTGACGTCGCCAACTAGTATTCCTCCCCCCACCTGATGAAGGAACCTGCACTTTCATCTGCACCTTCCTCTTTGTCCCCGTGTAAGGTGGTATGGTATGCGGGAAGAGCAACCTGACTTTCAGCAGGGTCACAATGTTGTTGTGTAGCGTGCACGGGGAATGTTGCGTTATGGGTCAATGTACCAGCAGACTCATCTATCACTGGCTGGGCAATGGGCAGGATGAGGAGGAAACACAGATATAGGCCCAAATAATAAAGTGGGCTAAATGCAGTTCAAAATTGGTAACACAGGAATAACCAGGGGGCATTGCAGTGGAGGACAACTGGAATGAGAGGCTGACACAGAGAGTAGGCCCAAATCAGTAAGTAGTCGAAATGCAGTTCAAAATTGGCAACCGTAGTAAACAGGCGGCACAGCTTTGTTCAGTGGAGGAGAACAGCAAGGAGTGGCAGACACCGATAGTAGGCCCCAACCCAACTAGTAGGCCAAATGCAGTCTAACATTAACAACTACTTAACGAGCGCCTGAAAACGGAATTTCAGGACAGGGAACCAGGAGAACAGCAAGGAGCGGCAGACACTGTTAGTAGGCCCCAAACCAACTAGTACACCAAATGCAGTTGTTCCATTTAACCACAATTTAACGAGAGCCTGAAGATAGAAGCTCAGGAAAGGCAACCTGGAGAACACCTTGGAGTGGAACACACCATCTCTCTCCACCCCATACCCATTTTGTAGGCCTAATGCTGTGTAGTTTTCTACAACTACTAAATGAGAGTCGGAAGACCGAAGCAATGGCAAGGCAACCTGGGGAACACCTTGGAGTGTAACACACCATCTCTCTCCACCCGATACCCATTTTGTAGGCCTAATGCAGTGTAGTTTTCTACAACTACTAAACGAGAGTCGGAAGATCGAAGCAATGGCGAGGAAACCTGGAGAACACCTTGGAGTGTAACACACCATCTCTCTCCACCCCATACCCATTTTGTAGGCCTAATGCTGTGTAGTTTTCTACAACTACTAAACGAGAGTCGGAAGACCGAAGCAATGGCAAGGCAACCTGGGGAACACCTTGGAGTGTAACACACCATCTCTCTCCACCCGATACCCATTTTGTAGGCCTAATGCAGTGTAGTTTTCTACAACTACTAAACGAGAGTCGGAAGACCGAAGCAATGGCAAGGCAACCTGGGGAACACCTTGGAGTGTAACACACCATCTCTCTCCACCCGATAGCCATTTTGTAGGCCTAATGCAGTGTAGTTTTCTACAACTACTAAACGAGAGTCGGAAGATCGAAGCAATAGCGAGGAAACCTGGAGAACACCTTGGAGTGTAACACACCATCTCTCTCCACCCCATACCCATTTTGTAGTCCTAATGCTGTGTAGTTTTCTACAACTACTAAACGAGAGTCGGAAGACCGAAGCAATGGCAAGGCAACTTGGGGAACACCTTGGAGTGTAACACACCATCTCTCTCCACCCGATACCCATTTTGTAGGCCTAATGCAGTGTAGTATTCTACAACTACTAAACGAGAGTCGGAAGACCGAAGCAATGGCAAGGCAACCTGGGGAACACCTTGGAGTGTAACACACCATCTCTCTCCACCCGATACCCATTTTGTAGGCCTAATGCAGTGTAGTTTTCTACAACTACTAAACGAGAGTCGGAAGATCGAAGCAATGGCGAGGAAACCTGGAGAACACCTTGGAGTGTAACACACCATCTCTCTCCACCCCATACCCATTTTGTAGGCCTAATGCTGTGTAGTTTTCTACAACTACTAAACGAGAGTCGGAAGACCGAAGCAATGGCAAGGCAACCTGGGGAACACCTTGGAGTGTAACACACCATCTCTCTCCACCCGATAATCAATTTTGTAGGCCTAATGCAGTGTAGTTTTCTACAACTACTAAACGAGAGTCGGTAGACCGAAGCAATGGCAAGGCAACCTGGGGAACACCTTGGAGTGTAACACACCATCTCTCTCCACCCGATACCCATTTTGTAGGCCTAATGTAGTGTAGTTTTCTACAACTACTAAACGAGAGTCGGAAGACCGAAGCAATGGCAAGGCAACCTGGGGAACACCTTGGAGTGTAACACACCATCTCTCTCCACCCGATACCCATTTTGTAGGCCTAATGCAGTGTAGTTTTCTACAACTACTAAACGAGAGTCGGAAGACCGAAGCAATGGCAAGGCAACCTGGGGAACACCTTGGAGTGTAACACACCATCTCTCTCCACCCGATACCCGTTTTGTAGGCCTAATGCAGTGTAGTTTTCTACAACTACTAAACGAGAGTCGGAAGATCGAAGCAATGGCGAGGAAACCTGGAGAACACCTTGGAGTGTAACACACCATCTCTCTCCACCCCATACCCATTTTGTAGGCCTAATGCAGCCTACTTTCCGACAACTACTAAACGAGAGCATGAAGATCGAAGCTCAGGAAAGGCAACCTGGGGAACACCTTGGAGTGTAACATACCCTCTCTCTACACCACGGAAGGGCTGATTCTTAGGAAGGAAGGCTGTCGGAAAGAAGCAGGGCGCGTCCGAGGGTGATTATATTCTTATTAGGTATATACTCACCCTCGGAAGCGCCCTGCTTCTTTATTTGTAATGAATGTTTATTTGCAATGTGGTTTTGACTTACTCTATTTTTTTGGTAAATAATGATTTTATTATTTTCATTGTTTTGCATCTTCTTGGCAATAATATAAAGAAGACGCGACAGGACAACACTCGGTGGATGCCATATCTGTGTTTTAAATTGAAAAAAAACTTTCAGTTAACTACTTGCAGGAGAAAGTTATTGTAGCTGGTGGCCATTTTTAGTACTGTACCAGATTTTTGTTGTATGTGTTTGTTTTTAATGTTAAAATGTCTGCATTTGATATCTCTCCAGTATTTTCTTTTTTATAAGCAAAATACTTATTTTTATATTTTCTGATGTTGGTTCAAGGGGAACACGGACGGCAGTAGACAGGTCAGTGGAGGCCTAGTGGAAGGAGGGACCGCAGACAGGCTTCGAAGCCCTAACATAATAAATTGGGCTGGCTGTAGGCAATTTAAAATTGGTTCCAGGGGAACCCGGGCAGCAGTAGACAGGTCAGTGGAGGCCTAGTGGAAGGAGGGACCGCAGACAGGCTTCGAAGCCCTAACATAATAAATTGGCCTGGCTGTAGGCAATTTACAATTGGTTCCAGGGGAACACGGGCGGCAGTAGACAGTTCAGTGGAGGCCTAGTGGAAGGAGGGACCGCAGACAGGCTTCGAAGCCCTAACATAATAAATTGGGCTGGCTGTAGGCAATTTAAAATTGGTTCCAGGGGAACCCGGGCAGCAGTAGACAGGTCAGTGGAGGCCTAGTGGAAGGAGGGACCGCAGACAGGCTTCGAAGCCCTAACATAATAAATTGGGCTGGCTGTAGGCAATTTAAAATTGGTTCCAGGGGAACCCGGGCAGCAGTAGACAGGTCAGTGGAGGCCTAGTGGAAGGAGGGACCGCAGACAGGCTTCGAAGCCCTAACATAATAAATTGGCCTGGCTGTAGGCAATTTACAATTGGTTCCAGGGGAACACGGGCGGCAGTAGACAGGTCAGTGGAGGCCTAGTGGAAGGAGGGACCGCAGACAGGCTTCGAAGCCCTAACATAATAAATTGGGCTGGCTGTAGGCAATTTAAAATTGGTTCCAGGGGAACCCGGGCAGCAGTAGACAGGTCAGTGGAGGCCTAGTGGAAGGAGGGACCGCAGACAGGCTTCGAAGCCCTAACATAATAAATTGGGCTGGCTGTAGGCAATTTAAAATTGGTTCCAGGGGAACCCGGGCAGCAGTAGAGAGGTCAGTGGAGGCCTAGTGGAAGGAGGGACCGCAGACAGGCTTCGAAGCCCTAACATAATAAATTGGCCTGGCTGTAGGCAATTTACAATTGGTTCCAGGGGAACATGGGCGACAGTAGACAGGTCAGTGGAGGCCTAGTGGAAGGAGGGACCGCAGACAGGCTTCGAAGCCCTAACATAATAAATTGGGCTGGCTGTAGGCAATTTAAAATTGGTTCCAGGGGAACCCGGGCAGCAGTAGACAGGTCAGTGGAGGCCTAGTGGAAGGAGGGACCGCAGACAGGCTTCGAAGCCCTAACATAATAAATTGGGCTGGCTGTAGGCAATTTAAAATTGGTTCCAGGGGAACCCGGGCAGCAGTAGACAGGTCAGTGGAGGCCTAGTGGAAGGAGGGACCGCAGACAGGCTTCGAAGCCCTAACATAATAAATTGGCCTGGCTGTAGGCAATTTACAATTGGTTCCAGGGGAACACGGGCGGCAGTAGACAGGTCAGTGGAGGCCTAGTGGAAGGAGGGACCGCAGACAGGCTTCGAAGCCCTAACATAATAAATTGGGCTGGCTGTAGGCAATTTAAAATTGGTTCCAGGGGAACCCGGGCAGCAGTAGACAGGTCAGTGGAGGCCTAGTGGAAGGAGGGACCGCAGACAGGCTTCGAAACCCTAACATAATAAATTGGGCTGGCTGTAGGCAATTTACAATTGGCTCCAGGGGAACACGGGCGGCAGTAGACAGGTCAGTGGAGGCCTAGTGGAAGGAGGGACCGCAGACAGGCTTCGAAGCCCTAACATAATAAATTGGGCTGGCTGTAGGCAATTTAAAATTGGTTCCAGGGGAACCCGGGCAGCAGTAGACAGGTCAGTGGAGGCCTAGTGGAAGGAGGGACCGCAGACAGGCTTCGAAGCCCTAACATAATAAATTGGCCTGGCTGTAGGCAATTTACAATTGGTTCCAGGGGAACACGGGCGGCAGTAGACAGGTAAGTGGAGGCCTAGTGGAAGGAGGGACCGCAGACAGGCTTCGAAGCCCTAACATAATAAATTGGGCTGGCTGTAGGCAATTTAAAATTGGTTCCAGGGGAACCCGGGCAGCAGTAGACAGGTCAGTGGAGGCCAAGTGGAAGGAGGGACCGCAGACAGGCTTCGAAGCCCTAACATAATAAATTGGGCTGGCTGTAGGCAATTTAAAATTGGTTCCAGGGGAACACGGGCAGCAGTAGACAAGTCAGTGGAGGCCTAGTGGAAGGAGGGACCGCAGACAGGCTTCGAAGCCCTGACATAATAAATTGGCCTGGCTGTAGGCAATTTACAATTGGTTCCAGGGGAACACGGGCGGCAGTAGACAGGTCAGTGGAGGCCTAGTGGAAGGAGGGACCGCCGACAGGCTTCGAAGCCCTAACATAATAAATTGGGCTGGCTGTAGGCAATTTAAAATTGGTTCCAGGGGAACCCGGGCAGCAGTAGACAGGTCAGTGGAGGCCTAGTGGAAGGAGGGACCGCAGACAGGCTTCGAAGCCCTAACATAATAAATTGGGCTGGCTGTAGGCAATTTAAAATTGGTTCCAGGGGAACACGGGCGGCAGTAGACAGGTCAGTGGAGGCCTAGTGGAAGGAGGGACCGCAGACAGGCTTCGAAGCCCTAACATAATAAATTGGGCTGGCTGTAGGCAATTTAAAATTGGTTCCAGGGGAACCCGGGCAGCAGTAGACAGGTCAGTGGAGGCCTAGTGGAAGGAGGGACCGCAGACAGGCTTCGAAGCCCTAACATAATAAATTGGGCTGGCTGTAGGCAATTTAAAATTGGTTCCAGGGGAACCCGGGCAGCAGTAGACAGGTCAGTGGAGGCCTAGTGGAAGGAGGGACCGCAGACAGGCTTCAAAGCCCTAACATAATAAATTGGCCTGGCTGTAGGCAATTTACAATTGGTTCCAGGGGAACACGGGCGGCAGTAGACAGGTCAGTGGAGGCCTAGTGGAAGGAGGGACCGCAGACAGGCTTCGAAGCCCTAACATAATAAATTGGGCTGGCTGTAGGCAATTTAAAATTGGTTCCAGGGGAACCCGGGCAGCAGTAGACAGGTCAGTGGAGGCCTAGTGGAAGGAGGGACCGCAGACAGGCTTCGAAGCCCTAACATAATAAATTGGGCTGGCTGTAGGCAATTTAAAATTGGTTCCAGGGGAACCCGGGCAGCAGTAGACAGGTCAGTGGAGGCCTAGTGGAAGGAGGGACCGCAGACAGGCTTCGAAGCCCTAACATAATAAATTGGGCTGGCTGTAGGCAATTTAAAATTGGTTCCAGGGGAACCCGGGCAGCAGTAGACAGGTCAGTGGAGGCTTAGTGGAAGGAGGGACCGCAGACAGGCTTCGAAGCCCTAACATAATAAATTGGGCTGGCTGTAGGCAATTTAAAATTGGTTCCAGGGGAACCCGGGCAGCAGTAGACAGGTCAGTGGAGGCCTAGTGGAAGGAGGGACCGCAGACAGGCTTCGAAGCCCTAACATAATAAATTGGCCTGGCTGTAGGCAATTTACAATTGGTTCCAGGGGAACACGGGCGGCAGTAGACAGGTCAGTGGAGGCCTAGTGGAAGGAGGGACCGCAGACAGGCTTCGAAGCCCTAACATAATAAATTGGGCTGGCTGTAGGCAATTTAAAATTGGTTCCAGGGGAACCCGGGCAGCAGTAGACAGGTCAGTGGAGGCCTAGTGGAAGGAGGGACCGCAGACAGGCTTCGAAGCCCTAACATAATAAATTGGGCTGGCTGTAGGCAATTTACAATTGGCTCCAGGGGAACACGGGCGGCAGTAGACAGGTCAGTGGAGGCCTAGTGGAAGGAGGGACCGCAGACAGGCTTCGAAGCCCTAACATAATAAATTGGGCTGGCTGTAGGCAATTTAAAATTGGTTCCAGGGGAACCCGGGCAGCAGTAGACAGGTCAGTGGAGGCCTAGTGGAAGGAGGGACCGCAGACAGGCTTCGAAGCCCTAACATAATAAATTGGCCTGGCTGTAGGCAATTTACAATTGGTTCCAGGGGAACACGGGCGGCAGTAGACAGGTAAGTGGAGGCCTAGTGGAAGGAGGGACCGCAGACAGGCTTCGAAGCCCTAACATAATAAATTGGGCTGGCTGTAGGCAATTTAAAATTGGTTCCAGGGGAACCCGGGCAGCAGTAGACAGGTCAGTGGAGGCCTAGTGGAAGGAGGGACCGCAGACAGGCTTCGAAGCCCTAACATAATAAATTGGGCTGGCTGTAGGCAATTTAAAATTGGTTCCAGGGGAACACGGGCAGCAGTAGACAGGTCAGTGGAGGCCTAGTGGAAGGAGGGACCGCAGACAGGCTTCGAAGCCCTGACATAATAAATTGGCCTGGCTGTAGGCAATTTACAATTGGTTCCAGGGGAACACGGGCGGCAGTAGACAGGTCAGTGGAGGCCTAGTGGAAGGAGGGACCGCAGACAGGCTTCGAAGCCCTAACATAATAAATTGGGCTGGCTGTAGGCAATTTAAAATTGGTTCCAGGGGAACCCGGGCAGCAGTAGACAGGTCAGTGGAGGCCTAGTGGAAGGAGGGACCGCAGACAGGCTTCGAAGCCCTAACATAATAAATTGGGCTGGCTGTAGGCAATTTAAAATTGGTTCCAGGGGAACACGGGCGGCAGTAGACAGGTCAGTGGAGGCCTAGTGGAAGGAGGGACCGCAGACAGGCTTCGAAGCCCTAACATAATAAATTGGGCTGGCTGTAGGCAATTTAAAATTGGTTCCAGGGGAACCCGGGCAGCAGTAGACAGGTCAGTGGAGGCCTAGTGGAAGGAGGGACCGCAGACAGGCTTCGAAGCCCTAACATAATAAATTGGGCTGGCTGTAGGCAATTTAAAATTGGTTCCAGGGGAACCCGGGCAGCAGTAGACAGGTCAGTGGAGGCCTAGTGGAAGGAGGGACCGCAGACAGGCTTCAAAGCCCTAACATAATAAATTGGCCTGGCTGTAGGCAATTTACAATTGGTTCCAGGGGAACACGGGCGGCAGTAGACAGGTCAGTGGAGGCCTAGTGGAAGGAGGGACCGCAGACAGGCTTCGAAGCCCTAACATAATAAATTGGGCTGGCTGTAGGCAATTTAAAATTGGTTCCAGGGGAACCCGGGCAGCAGTAGACAGGTCAGTGGAGGCCTAGTGGAAGGAGGGACCGCAGACAGGCTTCGAAGCCCTAACATAATAAATTGGGCTGGCTGTAGGCAATTTAAAATTGGTTCCAGGGGAACCCGGGCAGCAGTAGACAGGTCAGTGGAGGCCTAGTGGAAGGAGGGACCGCAGACAGGCTTCGAAGCCCTAACATAATAAATTGGGCTGGCTGTAGGCAATTTAAAATTGGTTCCAGGGGAACCCGGGCAGCAGTAGACAGGTCAGTGGAGGCCTAGTGGAAGGAGGGACCGCAGACAGGCTTCGAAGCCCTAACATAATAAATTGGCCTGGCTGTAGGCAATTTACAATTGGTTCCAGGGGAGCCCGGGCAGCAGTAGACAGGTCAGTGGAGGCCTAGTGGAAGGAGGGACCGCAGACAGGCTTCGAAGCCCTAACATAATAAATTGGGCTGGCTGTAGGCAATTTAAAATTGGTTCCAGGGGAACCCGGGCAGCAGTAGACAGGTCAGTGGAGGCTTAGTGGAAGGAGGGACCGCAGACAGGCTTCGAAGCCCTAACATAATAAATTGGGCTCGCTGTAGGCAATTTAAAATTGGTTCCAGGGGAACCCGGGCAGCAGTAGACAGGTCAGTGGAGGCCTAGTGGAAGGAGGGACCGCAGACAGGCTTCGAAGCCCTAACATAATAAATTGGCCTGGCTGTAGGCAATTTACAATTGGTTCCAGGGGAACACGGGCGGCAGTAGACAGGTCAGTGGAGGCCTAGTGGAAGGAGGGACCGCAGACAGGCTTCGAAGCCCTAACATAATAAATTGGGCTGGCTGTAGGCAATTTAAAATTGGTTCCAGGGGAACCCGGGCAGCAGTAGTCAGGTCAGTGGAGGCCTAGTGGAAGGAGGGACCGCAGACAGGCTTCGAAGCCCTAACATAATAAATTGGGCTGGCTGTAGGCAATTTAAAATTGGTTCCAGGGGAACCCGGGCAGCAGTAGACAGGTCAGTGGAGGCCTAGTGGAAGGAGGGACCGCAGACAGGCTTCGAAGCCCTAACATAATAAATTGGGCTGGCTGTAGGCAATTTAAAATTGGTTCCAGGGGAACCCGGGCAGCAGTAGACAGGTCAGTGGAGGCCTAGTGGAAGGAGGGACCGCAGACAGGCTTCGAAGCCCTAACATAATAAATTGGCCTGGCTGTAGGCAATTTACAATTGGTTCCAGGGGAACACGGGCGGCAGTAGACAGGTCAGTGGAGGCCTAGTGGAAGGAGGGACCGCAGACAGGCTTCGAAGCCCTAACATAATAAATTGGGCTGGCTGTAGGCAATTTAAAATTGGTTCCAGGGGAACCCGGGCAGCAGTAGACAGGTCAGTGGAGGCCTAGTGGAAGGAGGGACCGCAGACAGGCTTCGAAGCCCTAACATAATAAATTGGGCTGGCTGTAGGCAATTTACAATTGGTTCCAGGGGAACCCGGGAGGCAGTAGACAGGTCAGTGGAGGCCTAGTGGAAGGAGGGACCGCAGACAGGCTTCGAAGCCCTAACATAATAAATTGGGCTGGCTGTAGGCAATTTAAAATTGGTTCCAGGGGAACCCGGGCAGCAGTAGACAGGTCAGTGGAGGCCTAGTGGAAGGAGGGACCGCAGACAGGCTTCGAAACCCTAACATAATAAATTGGGCTGGCTGTAGGCAATTTAAAATTGGTTCCAGGGGAACACGGGCAGCAGTAGACAGGTCAGTGGAGGCCTAGTGGAAGGAGTGGCCGCAGACAGGCTTCGAAGGCCTAACATAAGAAAAATGTCAATACAATGGTATTGACAGTGCCAGGCATTGAAGGATGTCAGCGCATAGACTAAACATTGGTGGAGCTGTGAGAGAAAATTTTGCAAGTGGTAGAGCACTGTTTGACCTGGGGGGGGGACTGTCTTGTGGCCGGCGGTACAGGCCCAGGGTCCCTCATATTACAACGGTGTGTCTGACGTTGGGTGCGCACCACCACCGCCAGACACTTTATTGTACTATGAGGGACCTAGTGGCAGTGCCGTCGACCAAAAGCGGGCACACCCACCTCTTCAGACAAACAGTACTCTCATGTGTGCTGGCGCTAAGTGGCGATACCACGGCCCCGTGTGGGGACTTTGGCCATTTAGGGAGGTGTTAACATGTCAATTGCTGGACAATCAGGTGCTGCAAATTACGAGATTGGAAAAGTCGTTCAGAATAGTCCACAGGCAAGACCTTTACATAGGAAAGCTAGGTGTCAGCCGGGCAAGGTGGGGCAAAAGATTTCGAAATCCAGTTGTGGTTCATTTTAATGAAGGTTAGATCATCTACATTTTGGGTAGCCAGACGAGTCCTTTTTTCTGTTAGTATTGAACCTGCAGCACTGAATACTCTTTCTGATAGGACACTAGCTGCCGGGCAAGCAAGCTCCTGCAATGCATATTCTGCCAATTCTGGCCAGGTGTCTAATTTTGATGCCCAATAATCAAATGGGAATGACGGTTGAGGGAGAACGTCGATAAGGGATGAAAAATAGTTAGTAACCATACTGGACAAATGTTGTCTCCTGTCACTTTGAATTGATGCTGCAGTACCTGTCCTGTCTGCGGTCATAGCAAAATCACTCCACAACCTGGTCAGAAAACCCCTCTGGCCAACGACACTTCTGATTTCTGCCCCTCTAACACCTCTGGTCTGCTGGCCCCTGCAGCTCGTGTTAGAACGATCACGGGCGCTGTGTGCAGGGAATGCCAGAAGCAAACGGTCAACAAGAGTTGATTGTTTGGTTGCTAATATTAGTTCCAAGTTCTCATGTGGCATTATATTTTGCAATTTGCCTTTATAGCGAGGATCAAGGAGGCAGGCCAACCAGTAATCGTCATCGTTCATCATTTTTGTTATGCGTGTGTCCCTTTTGAGGATACGTAAGGCATAATCCGCCATGTGGGCCAAAGTTCCAGTTCTCAAATCTGTGGTTGTGCTTGGTTGAGGGGCAGTTTCAGGCAAATCCACGTCACTTGTGTCCCTCCAAAAACCAGAACCCGGCCTTGCTGCGCCAACAATTTCCACTGGCCCCGGAAAAGCGTCCTCATTAAAAATATAATCATCCCCATCATCCTCCTCGTCCTCCTCCTCCTCTTCGCCCGCTACCTCGTCCTGTACACTGCCCTGGCCAGACAATGGCTGACTGTCATCAAGGCTTTCCTCTTCCTCAGCTGCAGACACCTGATCCTTTATGTGCGTCAAACTTTGCATCAGCAGACGCATTAGGGGGATGCTCATGCTTATTATGACGTTGTCTGCACTAACCAGCCGTGTGCATTCCTCAAAACACTGAAGGACTTGACACATGTCTTGAATCTTCGACCACTGCACACCTAACAACTCCATGTCTGCCATCCTACTGCCTGCCCGTGTATGTGTATCCTCCCACAAAAACATAACAGCCCGCCTCTGTTCACACAGTCTCTGAAGCATGTGCAGTGTTGAGTTCCACCTTGTTGCAACGTCTATGATTAGGCGATGCTGGGGAAGGTTCAAAGAACGCTGATAGGTCTGCATACGGCTGGAGTGTACGGGCGAACGGCGGATATGTGAGCAAAGTCCACGCACTTTGAGGAGCAGGTCGGATAACCCCGAATAACTTTTCAGGAAGCACTGCACCACCAGGTTTAACGTGTGAGCCAGGCAAGGAATGTGTTTCAGTTGGGAAATGGAGATGGCAGCCATGAAATTCCTTCCGTTATCACTCACTACCTTGCCTGCCTCAAGATCTACAATGCCCAGCCACGACTGCGTTTCTTTCTGCAAGAACTCGGACAGAACTTCAGCGGTGTGTCTGTTGTCGCCCAAACACTTCATAGCCAATACAGCCTGCTGACGTTTGCCAGTAGCTGCCCCATAATGGGAGACCTGGTGTGCAACAGTGGCAGCTGCGAATGGAGTGGTTGTGCGACTGCGGTCTGTGGACGAGGTCTCGCTTCTGCAGGAGGACGAGGAGGAGGAGGAGGGGGTGCGAGTGGCTACAGCCAACTGTTTCCTAGACCGTGGGCTAGGCAGAACTGTCCCAAACTTGCTGTCCCCTGTGGACCCTGCATCCACCACATTTACCCAGTGTGCCGTGATGGACACGTAACGTCCCTGGCCATGCCTACTGGTCCATGCATCTGTTGTCAGGTGCACCTTTGTGCTCACAGATTGCCTGAGTGCATGGACGATGCGCTCTTTAACATGCTGGTGGAGGGCTGGGATGGCTTTTCTGGAAAAAAAGTGTCGACTGGGTAGCTCGTAGCGTGGTACAGCGTAGTCCATCAGGGCTTTGAAAGCTTCGCTTTCAACTAACCGGTAGGGCATCATCTCTAACGAGATTAGTCTAGCTATGTGGGCGTTCAAACCCTGTGTACGCGGATGCGAGGCTAAGTACTTCATTTTTCTAATCATAGTCTCATGTAGGGTGAGCTGGACTGGAGAGCTGGAGATCGTGGAACTAGCGGGGGTGCCGGTGGACATGGCAGACTGAGAGACGGTGGGAGATGATATTGTTGCCGCCGGTGCCCTAGATGCAGTGTTTCCTACTACGAAACTGGTGATTCCCTGACCCTGACTTCTTTGGCCTGGCAAAGAAACCTGCACAGATACTGCAGGTGGTGCAGAAAATGGTGGCCCTACACTGCCGGAAGGGATGTTGCGTTGATGAATAGCTTCATTGGCCGAGGGTGCTACAACCTTAAGGGACGTTTGGTAGTTAGTCCAAGCTTGCAAATGCATGGTGGTTAAATGTCTATGCATGCAACTTGTATTGAGACTTTTCAGATTCTGTCCTCTGCTTAAGGTAGTTGAACATTTTTGACAGATGACTTTGCGCTGATCAATTGGATGTTGTTTAAAAAAATGCCAGACTGCACTCTTTCTAGCATCGGATACCTTTTCAGGCATTGCAGACTGAGCTTTAACCGGATGGCCACGCTGTCCTCCAACAGGTTTTGACTTTGCCACGCGTTTTGGCCAAGATACGGGCCCGGCAGATGGAACCTGTTGCGATGTTGATGCCTGCTGCGGCCCCTCCTCCTCCGCTTCAGAACTGCTGCCGCCTGCACCCTGTTCCCCCAATGGCTGCCAATCGGGGTCAAGAACTGGGTCATCTATTACCTCTTCTTGTAGCTCGTGTGCAACTTCGTCTGTGTCACCTTGTCGGTCGGTGGTATAGCGTTCATGATGGGGCAACATAGTCTCATCAGGGTCTGATTCTTGATCAGCACCCTGCGAGGGCAATGTTGTGGTCTGAGTCAAAGGACCAGCATAGTAGTCTGGCTGTGGCTGTGCATCAGTGCACTCCATGTCAGATTCAACTTGTAATGGGCATGGACTGTTAACTGCTTCACTTTCTAAGCCAGGGACGGTATGTGTAAAGAGCTCCATGGAGTAACCCATTGTGTCGCCTGCTGCATTCTTCTCTGTTGTTGTTTTTGCTGAAGAGGACAAGGAAGCGACTTGTCCCTGACCGTGAACATCCACTAACGACGCGCTGCTTTTACTTTTACCAGTTTCACGAGAGGAGGCAAAAGAGCTAGAGGCTGAGTCAGCAAGATAAGCCAAAACTTGCTCTTGCTGCTCCGGCTTTAAAAGCGGTTTTCCTACTCCCAGAAAAGGGAGCGTTCGAGGCCTTGTGTAGCCAGACGACGAACCTGGCTCCACAGCTCCAGACTTAGGTGCAATATTTTTTTCCCACGACCACCTGATGCTCCACCACTACCACTACCCTCATTACCAGCTGACAATGAACGCCCCCGGCCACGACCTCTTCCACCAGACTTCGTCATTGTTTTAAAAACGTTACCAAACTAACGGTATTTGTTGCTGTCACACAACTTACACGGTGAGCTATAACTTCAGTATGATTTAGCTACCCCTTTACAGGTGGGTGAGACCACAACGAAAATCAGGCACAATGTTACACACTCTGTTATTGGTGGCAACAAATGAGAGAGATGCCACACACGCAGGACTGTCACTGAAGCGCAAATGTAAATATTAATCTCCCACTGATTTGTGTTTTTTTTTTTAAAAAGGAGACTTTAGGAAAAAAAAAAAATGATTTTTTAAGGAAGAATTTATAAACCAAATAAAATGAAATGATTTTTTCAGGGAGAATTTAGAAAACAAATAAAACATAAAATAGCCTTTCTAGGGCCCAGTGAGTGAGAGAGGACGCACACAGGAGTCAGGAGTGGCACACAAGCCCAGAGGCCAATATTTATCTCCCACTGATTGATTAAGTGATTTTTTCAGGTAGATTTTGGAACCCAAATCAAGCAAAAAAATTAATAGGCTTTCTATGGCCCACAATTGGAGAGAGAGAGATGGCACACCCAGGAGTCAAGACTGACACACAAGCAGAAAGGGCAATATTAATCTCCCACTGATTTTTTTTTTTTTTTTTTTTTTCAGGGAGACTTTAGAAAAAAAAATACAAAAAAATGATTTTTTTCAGGAATAATTTAGAAACCAAATAAAATAAAATGATTTTTCAGGGAGAATTTAGAAAACAAATAAAACAAAAAATAGGCTTTCTAGGGCCCACTGAGTGAGAGAGGACGCACACAGGAGTCAGGAGTGGCACACAAGCCCAGAGGCCAATATTTATCTCCCACTGATTGATTAAGTGATTTTTTCAGGTAGATTTTGGAACCCAAATCAAGCAAAAAAATTAATAGGCTTTCTATGGCCCACAATTGGAGAGAGAGAGATGGCACACCCAGGAGTCAAGACTGGCACACAAGCAGAAAGGGCAATATTAATCTCCCACTGATTTGTTTTTTTTTTATTTTTTCAGGGAGACTTTAGAAAAAAAAAAATACAAAAAAAATGATTTTTTTTCAGGAATAATTTAGAAACCAAATAAAATAAAATGATTTTTTCAGGGAGAATTTAGAAAACAAATAAAACAAAAAATAGGCTTTCTAGGGCCCACTGAGTGAGAGAGGACACACACAGGAGTCAGGAGTGGCACACAAGCCCAGAGGCCAATATTTATCTCCCACTGATTGATTTAGTGATTTTTTCAGATAGATTTTGGAACCCAAATCAAGCAAAAAAATTAATAGGCTTTCTATGGCCCACAATTGGAGAGAGAGAGATGGCACACCCAGGAGTCAAGACTGGCACACAAGCAGAAAGGGCAATATTAATCTCCCACTGATTTTATTTTTTTTTTTTCAGTGAGACTTTAGAAAAAAAAAAAAAAATAGATTTTTTCAGGAATAATTTAGAAACCAAATAAAATAAAATGATTTTTTTAGGGAGAATTTAGAAAACAAATAAAACAAAAAATAGGCTTTCTAGGGCCCACTGAGTGAGAGAGGACGCACACAGGAGTCAGGAGTGGCACACAAGCCCAGAGGCCAATATTTATCTCCCACTGATTGATTTATTGATTTTTTCAGGTAGAATTTAGAACCCAAATCAACCAAAAAAATAAATAGGCTTTCTATGGCCCACTATTTGTGAGAGAGATGGCACGCTCAGGACTGGCACACAAGCCCAGAGGCCAATATTAATCTCCCACTGATTGATTTATTGATTTTTTCAGGTAGAATTTAGAACCCAAATCAACCAAAAAAATAAATAGGCTTTCTATGGCCCACTATTTGTGAGAGAGATGGTACGCTCAGGACTGGCACACAAGCCCAGAGGCCAATATTAATCTCACACTTTTTTTTTTTTTTCCAGGGAAAATTTATAAACCCAATAAAAAAATAATAAATAGGCTTTCTATGGCCCACTATCTGAGAGAGAGAGATGGCACGCTTAGGACTGGCACACAAGCCCAAAGGCCAATATTAATCTCCCACTGATTGATTTATTGATTTTTTCAGCTAGATATTGGAACCCAAATCAAGCAAAAAAATAAATAGGCTTTCTATGGCCCACTGAGAGATGGCACACACAGGAGTAAGGAGTGGCACACAAGCCCTGAGGCCAATATTTTTCTCCCACTGATTGATGTAGTGATTTTTTCAGGTAGATTTTAGAACCCAAATCAAGCAAAAAAATAAATAGGCTTTCTATGGCCCACTGAGTGAGAGATGACACAGACAGGGATGGCACTCTAGCAGAAATGCCAATCTTAATCTCCCACAAAAAAAAAAGGAACTGTCCTTCAATTACTATCTCCCTGCAGTAATCTCAGCCAGGTATGGCAGGCAGCAATAAGGAGTGGACTGATGCACAAATTAAATAAAAAGTGTGGACAAACAAACAAGATAGCTGTGCAGAAAGGAAGGAACAAGAGGATTTGTGCTTTGAAAAAAGCAGTTGGTTTGCACAGCGGCGTACACACAGCAATGCAGCTATCAGGGAGCCTTCTAGGGCAGCCCAATGAGCTACAGCGCTGAGGGAAAAAAAAAATGTAGCTTCCACTGTCCCTGCACACCGAAGGTGGTGTTGGGCAGTGGAAATCGCTACAGCACAAGCGGTTTGGTGGTTAATGGACCCTGCCTAACGCTATCCCTGCTTCTGACGAAGCGGCAGCAACCTCTCCCTAGGCTCAGATCAGCAGCAGTAACATGGCGGTCGGCGGGAACGCCCCTTTATAGCCCCTGTGACGCCGCGGACAGCAAGCCAATCACTGCAATGCCCTTCTCTAAGATGGTGGGGACCAGGACCTATGTCATCTCGCTGCCCACACTCTGCGTTTACCTTCATTGGCTGAGAAATGGCGCTTTTCGCGTCATTGAAACGCGACTTTGGCGCGAAAGTCGCGTACTGCATGGCCGACCCCGCACAGGGGTCGGATCGGGTTTCATGAAACCCGACTTTGTCAAAAGTCGGCGACTTTTGAAAATGTTCGACCCGTTTCGCTCAACCCTACCCAGGAGTCGTGACATGCATCTTATAGCTCAAAAGTATGGTACATCATTAGATCAGCCTACGATAGTCTATCTTACATGAAAATGTCCCATAAGAGTGGCAGAGCATAAGAGCATATGCCGAATGTTACGTGGTGCTGGGCAATGACAAAACCCCACTGTGATTTTCTCTTTCCTCCCCTTACCTCTCACTATGTTTTTCAGCGTTAATTGATGCTTTCACTCTTTACATATATTCCTTGTTACTATTTTATTGGCTTTACAAATTAAATTGTATTCCCCTGTTCTCCTTTATTGCTTATCTTTGTCACATATTATTCATTTTTTTAAAGTCCACCTTATACGGGCCATATTTGTCATATATGTCATTGGTACTTTGATAATAGTTTGCCCATTATATTTGCCTTTATGGTAACAACATGCTGCTGAGGTTTTAATACTTTCCTGGATAGCAGACTTTCCTAAAGGATGGCTGGTGTTGGATCACTATAGTTATACACCCCTTCTCCAGATCCCCAGGCTTTAACATACTTGCTTTATATGGTGTATGTATATGGTGTCAGCATTAACTAACTTTACTTTTACAATATCTCCACTAGGTTATAAAATGTTTCCATAAGCAATGTCTATTGACAGCACTATTATCTGTGATCAGGCTTAGATCTTAGTTTCGGCCCTGGATACCTTAGCACCTTTACCTGTATGTATCCCACTGTTCTAGCAGACCATTAATTTGCATGTTAGTATTACTAAACCCCTGATGTGGGGAGGGACTATTTTGTATCCCTAGTGCTGTGTTCAGTTACTGATACTTCTCCCTGTTTTTAATAGTGTTTTTACTATGATTTTTAATAGAGGATCAGTCCCCTAAATAGCTAGTGTAATAAGCATTTTGAGGGTGATTGACTCCCTTTAAATATATAAATCACCCCATCACCACAAGTAGAGCAGTACATGTGGGATACAGTGTTTGCCCCATTTGGGTCATTTATGACAAAGTGAAAGGATCTGCTATTTAGTGTATGCCTGATAAATGCAGGTCCTGCTGCTGAATCAAAAGAATGGGACCCATTGGTGGCTTCCAAAAAAAGGAAAGGTGGCTGCACATGTGCGACTTGCTCCATTCATTTCTAATAGGATCCTGGCAGGACCTGTATGTATCAAACACAGATGATATATCCCATCAATATGCCATAAATGTTGCATATGGGACAAACCCTTTAATTAGGACTGATATACACTTGGACTTTCAGTCAGGGATAACTGTACGCAAGCATAGCCCATTTTACCCCCATAGCACTGTAAGGGGGTTGCCATGAACATGTTATGTATAATGTTTATTTATACTCTTAAATGGTGTATTGTTTCCAGTTATTAGGGAGAGTGTAGTTCCCTAGTTTGCCCACTAGATAGGGGATAGAGAGATTTAGCCGGCAGATGGTTCATGTGTGAGGAGATAGTGACAGTTTGGGTTCAGAACAGCTGAGCATTTGAATCCATTGGGCGGGAGCACCCTGTCAGGGCAGTCAGCACTGCATAAGTCCAAGGTCCAGTCAGGCAGCATCAGGGCCAAGAAGGCCATAAGAGAGAAGGAGGGCATTGCTAGAGTCACTGACAGTGCAGTATAAGTGGGACTGCAGCTGTAGGTGCTAGAAAAGAACTAAGCACTACGGACAGGTCACTAAGAATATGGTGGCTTGCTAAGCGGATGGATGTACTCGGGACCAGGGCGAAATGGTTTAGAGGAATCCCTACTAAAGAAAGACTGGGCACAGAGGATGCTGGAGGACTGGAAAGCACGGTCGTCCCAGAAGCGGGTTTAGTAAAGATGAAGGAAAAGCAGAGAAAGAGAAGAAGCCGTGTTAAGTGAAGCCAGATATATATGCTGACAAGGAGAGAGAAGAGACAGGGACAGAAAAGGAATTGTGTATGGTAAAGCCTGCTGTCAATGCTGAAGAGAACCATTACGTGTCTATTTCTAGTAAAATTCATTGTTCAAGGGATCAACGGGACTGTGACTCTGTTTATTCTGCTTTGGCTGAGGAAGGCATGCAGATTTTTATAGGAAGCCCCGAGAGGAATGGAGCAGGACACTTCGGGTGGAAGAAGTTGGAAGTCCTGCTACATGGGTTGGCATGAGGAAAGCACCCGAGAAATGGTGTCAAGAATGTGGTCCATGCAACCTGAGACAGAAAGACCATGATAGCCAGAGGGCTCCCCTACAGCCCATAGTCATGAAACATCCACTTGAGCTGGTAGCCTTGGACCACGTAAAGCTGGCTTCAAGACGGACAGGCTATGTCTACGCCCTCACCATAGTAGACCACTACTCCCGGTTTCTGGTAGTAGTGCCAGTGAAGGATCAGACGGCGAAAGACGGCAGCCAAAGCATTTAAACAACAATTTTGACGACCGCACGGTTACCCTGAACTAGGGCTTACCGACCAAGGCCCAGCCTTTGAAGCAGAAGTGTTCAAGGAGTTCTGTAACCTGTACGGCTGCAAGTTGGAAACTTGGGCTGAAAGGTGGCAGATGAGGTTTAACAATGATAAATGTAAGGTTATACACATGGGAAGAAGGAATCAATGTCACCATTACACACTGAACGGGAAACCACTGGGTAAATCTGACAGGGAGAAGGACTTGGGGATCCTAGTTAATGATAAACTTACCTGGAGCAGCCAGTGCCAGGCAGCAGCTGCCAAGGCAAACAGGATCATGGGGTGCATTAAAAGAGGTCTGGATACACATGATGAGAGCATTATACTGCCTCTGTACAAATCCCTAGTTAGACCGCACATGGAGTACTGTGTCCAGTTTTGGGCACCGGTGCTCATGAAGGATATAATGGAACTAGAGAGAGTACAAAGGAGGGCAACAAAATTAATAAAGGGGATGGGAGAACTACAATACCCAGATAGATTAGCGAAATTAGGATTATTTAGTCTAGAAAAAAGACGACTGAGGGGCGATCTAATAACCATGTATAAGTATATAAGGGGACAATACAAATATCTCTCTGAGCATCTGTTTATACCAAGGAAGGTGACGGGCACAAGGGGGCATTCTTTGCGTCTGGAGGAGAGAAGGTTTTTCCACCAACATAGAAGAGGATTCTTTACTGTTAGGGCAGTGAGAATCTGGAATTGCTTGCCTGAGGAGGTGGTGATGGCGAACTCAGTCGAGGGGTTCAAGAGAGGCCTGGATGTCTTCCTGGAGCAGAACAATATTGTATCATACAATTATTAGGTTCTGTAGAAGGACGTAGATCTGGGGATTTATTATGATGGAATATAGGCTGAACTGGATGGACAAATGTCTTTTTTCGGCCTTACTAACTATGTTACTATGTTACTATGTTACCTGTGTGTCATCTCCCCTGTATATAGTATATATCTGTGTGTCATCTCCTCCTGCATATAGTATATACCTGTATGTCATCTTCTATATATAGCATATACCTGTATGTCATCTCCTCCTGTATATAGTATATACCTGTAGGTAATCTGCTCCTGTATATAGTATATACCTGTGTGTCATCTCCTCCTGTATATAGTATATACCTGTATGTCATCTCCTCCTGTATATAGTATGTACCTGTATGTCATCTCCTCCTCTATATATTATATACCTGTGTGTCATCTCTCCTGTATATAGTATATATCTGTGTGTCATCTCCCCTGTATATAGTATATACCTGTGTGATCTCCTGTATTAGACCTCGTTCACACGTTATTTGCTCAGTATTTTTACCTCAGTATTTGTAAGATAAATTGGCAGCCTGATCCCCAGCCAACAGGAAGCCCTCCCCCCTGGCAGTATATATTAGCTCACACATACACATAATAGACAGGTCATGTGACCGACAGCTGCCGTATTTCCTATATGGTACATTTGTTGCTCTTGTAGTTTCTCTGCTTATTAATCAGATTTTTATTTTTGAAGGCTAATACCAGACTTGTGTGTGTTTTAGGGCGAGTTTCGTTTGTCAAGTTGTGTGTGTTGAGTTGTGTGTGGCGACATGCATGTAGCGACTTTTGTGAGATGAGTTTTGTGTGGCAACATGCGTGTAGCAACTTTTTGTGTGTCGAGTTGCATGTGACAGGTTAGTGTAGCAAGTTGTGTGCAGCAAGTTTTGCGCATGGCGAGTTTTGCGCGTGGTGAGTTTTATGTCTGGTGCCTTTTGAGTCTGTGCAAGTTTTGTGTGAGGCAACTTTTGCATGTGTTGCAAATTTTGTGCATGTGGCAATTTTTCCGCGTGTGCAAGTTTTGCGTGTGGCGAGTTTTCCATGAGGTGAGTTTTGCACTTGTGGCGAGTTTTGCGTGAGCCTAGTTTTTGCATGTGGCGAGTTTTGCGCGTGGCGAGTTTTGAGCGGCGACTTTTGTGTTTCGACTTTTATGTGGCAAGGTTGGTGTATGTGTGGTGAAATGTGTGCTGAGGGTGGTATATGTGTTCAAGCACGTGGTAGTGTGTAGCGCATTTTGTGTGTGTGTTCATATCCCCATGTGTGGTGAGTATCTCATGTCGGGGCCCCACCTTAGCAACTGTACGGTATATACTCTTTGGCGCCATCGCTCTCATTCTTTAAGTCCCCCTTGTTCACATCTGGCAGCTGTCAATTTGCCTCCAACACTTTTCCTTTCACTTTTCCCCATTATGTAGATAGGGGAAAAATAGTTTGGTGAATTGGAACGCGCGGGGTTAAAATTTCACCTCACAACGTAGCCTATGATGCTCTCAGGGTCCAGACGTGTGACTGTGCAAAATTTTGTTTCTGTAGCTGCGACGCCTCCAACACTTTTCCTTTCACTTTTTTCCCCATTATGTAGATAGGGGCAAAATTGTTTGGTGAATTGGAAAGCGCGGGGTTAAAATTTCACCTCACAACACAGCCTATGACGCTCTCAGGGTCCAGACGTGTGACTGTGCAAAAATTTGTTGCTGTAGCTGCGACGCTTCCAACACTTTTCCTTTCACTTTTTTCCCCATTATGTAGATAGGGGCAAAATTGTTTGGTGAATTGGAACGCGCGGGGTTAAAATTTCGCCTCACAACATAGCCTATGACGCTCTCGGGGTCCAGACGTGTGACTGTGCAAAATTTTGTGGCTGTAGCTGCGACGGTGCAGATGCCAATCCCGGACATACACACACACACACACATACACACACACATTCAGCTTTATATAGTAGATATATGTATATAAAGAGAGAGAGAGAGTAAAAAAAGAAAAAGCAGCACAAAAAAATTGAAAAAAAGTGGACTTTATTGCCTGAACGGTGTGGTCGTTCAGGCAATAGAGTCCACTTTTTTTCAATTTTTTTGTGCTGCTTTTTCTTTTTTTACTCTATGTTTGGAGACCATTGGATTGCTGGTTGGGAGAGCCTTGCACAACATGTGAGTTAGTACTGGATGCTGTTCCAATTTTTTCTGTGTGTGTATATATATATATATATATATATATATATATAAAGCGTCCCCAGACACACGGCCACGAGTTACTCGGTACCGGTCCTTTCTGCTCGGTTATGCGGTTGTCACGGTGTCTGGACCCGGTCGTGACCCTTCTAAGAGGCGTCCAATAAAGGTGATGATACAGTCTGTCAGGGGTTTGTGACGCCACCTGTGGTGTTCGGTCGGGGTGACCGACGCTGCTGTGGGGTCCGCTGGGGTGATGGAATGGCAGCTGGATGGTATACCTTCCCACAGGTGAAGTATGTCCCCAGGGCTTCCCAGTAAGGTAGATGGTGATGGTGTGAGGTGCAGGCAATAACGAGGACACAAGGTTGCAGTCTCTTTACCTCTTTACTGAAGGCTTCAATATCCTCAGTCCAGAGCACGTTCAACCGGGCTATCAGAGACCGGCCGGTCCGATGGGCACATCCAGAGTTTCCCTCGCAGATGGAAATCGTTGCCTACCAATAGCGCCTGTGTGTTGTAGTCCTATCCTGCTGAGCATTCGGAATAGTCCTCACAACTGCTGCTCTCGTTCGTTCGTTCTCTACAGCTTTCTCTCTCTCTCGTTCTTTGGTTCCAGATGTTGCTAGTTTCTAACGTCCCCCAGATATGTTATGGCTAGGACGCCACCCGTTTGACGGGAAGGCTTGGAGGTCTTCCGGGACCCTAGAGACGCCCCTCTCCCAATGTTGCCCCCTATGTCTTCATAGGTGTAGAAGGTAGACAGCCAACCTATGATTAACTGTCCAGCGGAATTTGAAGTAAGGCCTGAAGTCAGTTACTCCTACGGTGATCTGGCCACCGACTACGCGCCTCAGTAAGATGTTGCCTCTCTTTCTCGGCACGACTCTTACTGGCTCTCCTTTGTGCTGATCTCGTTTACACTGTTCCACAATATTCTTCCCTTCGTGTCTCTCTCCTGGATACCGCCGCAGGGTGTGCAGTCGCGGTTCCATTACGTTCTGTTCTGTTCGCTAGGCACCTGCCAGGTTCCCACGCCTGACAGGGACCCCCCTGTGCCTTCTCCCTGCAACACCCCCTGCCACGGGATGTTGCCTTGTTCCAACCCAGTCAGCTTCTGACTAACTTCCTCCCCAGACCCTAGTTTTACCAGTGTGAGGAGTGGCCCAATAAATAAAGCCTTTTTCTCCCCCTAGTGGCCGGAGTAGGAAGTGTAATGTGTTCTGGTGATACCTGGTCAGGAGAACTCCTTAGTGCTATCAGACTTACCATCACTCCCCTTAGCGGCAGAGCGCTATACTGCAATGACAAGGTCTCTGGGGCGCTGCATATATATATATATATATATATATATATATATATACATATATACTGTATTCTTTCCTGCCTCTGTCTTGCTTGGGACAAACTCTTCTCTACATATTCTTGCATTTTGTAATATTGCTGCTGCCGCTTTGTATCTCAGTCTGCATCTGGTAATGTTGTCTCAGGTGTTAAAACTCCCATGTCCAAGTCAATGGGTAACTTGCCATGTCTTGCCCTCATCAGGTAGGCGGGTGTACAGTTGGTGGAGTTCACCGTGATGTGGTTATATAAGTCTTCAACAGGTCTATTACTACCTGGTTCATTTTCTCACATAACCCGTTGGTCTGGGGATGATATGGCATGGTTCTTATTTTCTTGCAGCCGTACAGGTTACAGAACTCCTTGAACACTTCTGCTTCAAAGGCTGGGCCTTGGTCGGTAAGCCCTAGTTCAGGGTAACCGTGCGGTCGTCAAAATTGTTGTTTAAATGCTTTGGCTGCCGTCTTTCGCCGTCTGATCCTTCACTGGCACTACTACCAGAAACCGGGAGTAGTGGTCTACTATGGTGAGGGCGTAGACATAGCCTGTCCGTCTTGAAGCCAGCTTTACGTGGTCCAAGGCTACCAGCTCAAGTGGATGTTTCATGACTATGGGCTGTAGGGAAGCCCTCTGGCTATCATGGTCTTTCTGTCTCAGGTTGCATGGACCACATTCTTGACACCATTTCTCGGGTGCTTTCCTCATGCCAACTCATGTAGCAGGACTTCCAACTTCTTCCACCCGAAGTGTCCTGCTCCATTGTGGTACGCTTCTAAGATCATTGGCACATCCAATACCTAATAGGAATATACTCTCCCTTGGACGCGCCCTGCTTCTTTCCGGCAGCCTTCCTTACTAAGAATCAGCGCTTGAATGACCTTCGGTGATGTCGCGGCTTGTGATTGGTCGCGCGAGCGGCCACATGGGCTGTCGCGTGACCAATCACAAGCCGCGACGTCATCTAAGGTCCTTCACGCGCTGATTCTAAGGAAGGAAGGCTGCCGGTGAGAACCAGGGCGCGTCAGAGGGTGAGTATAGCAATATTTTTTATTTTAATTCTTTATTTTACACTTAAATATGGATCCCAGGGCCTGAAGGAGAGTTTCCTCTCCTTCAGACCCTGGGAACCATTGGAAACCCAATGCACTGCATTGGGTTTCGTGTTTCGGCCTACCCCGACCCCGACTTTTTTATAGGATCGGCCGATTTCACTCGACCCGACTTTTGAAAAAGTCGGGTTTCGTGAAACCCGACCCGATCCTATAAAAGTAAAAGTCGCTCAACCCTACCGCCTGGTATTTGATGGCAAACTCGTAGTTGGACAGCCGAGACATCCATGGCTGCTTCAACACACCTAGCTTCGCCGTTTCAAGGTGGGTCAGCAGATTATTATCAGTATAAATGGCAAACTTTGCTGAGGACAGGTAGTGTTTGAGGCGCTCTGTTACCACCCAGACGATGGTGAGAAACTCCAGTTTAAAGGAACTATAGTTGTTGGGGTTCCTTTCCGTGGGACAAAGCTTCCTGCTGGCATAGGAAATCAGTCTCTCTCTCTGCCTTGCTGTACCTGGGACAGCACTGCTCCCAATCGCACGTTGCTGGCATCCGTATATAGTATAAAGGGTTGACCATAGTCGGGGTAGGCCAGAACTTTGTCTCCCGTAAGTGCCATCTTCAACCAAGTGAAGGATTCTTCTTCTCTTTTACGCCACTTGAACGGAGGACTCGGATTCTTGGCCTTCTTGGACAGGCCTATTATGAGGTCCTGCATGTGTGCCACAATTTTGGTGAAACCCTTTATGAATCTCCTGTAGTAACCTACCAGCACGAGGAACTGCCGCACTTCCTTGATAGTGGAGGGTCTTGGCCAGTTCTTGATCACGGTGGCTTTTTTAGGGTCTGGTGCCACACCTTTGGCACTCGCCACGTGACCTAGGTACTGCACCTTGGGCTTCAACAGGTGGCACTTGGACGGCTTTACTTTCAGGCCAAAACTAGATAAGGCCCCAAATACCTCAGCCAGGTGCTCCAGGTGGTCTTCATACGTCTTTGAGTAGACGATGACATCATCCAGATACAACAAAAAGGTTTCAAAGTTTTTATGTCCTAGGCAGCATTCTATTAACCGCTCGAATGTTCCCGTTGCATTGCAGAACCCAATTGGCATGCAGCTGAACTCGCAGAGGCCCATTGGTGTCGTAAAAGCTGTATTCTCTCTGTCTGCTTCTGCCATGTAAACCTGCCAATACCCACTTGTGAAAGTGGAAAAATAGTTAGCAGATCTCAGTGCAGCTAATGATTCCTTAATTTGTGGTAATGGGTAGGCATCTTCATGTGTAATGTGGTTAATCTGCCTGTAGTCAACACACATCCTCATTGTACCATTTTCATTCTAATGAGAACTAATGGAGCTGTCAAGGTACTGCAATGATCTCTGATGACCCCAGCCTCCTTCATCTTCCGTAACATACCCTTGATACACTAATAGTGAGCTGGGGTACAGGCTGGTACCTCTCTTTAATGGGTGGATGATCTCCAGTGGGGAAATGGTATTGGACCCCTTTTACCTGCCCAAAGTCTAGAGGGTGTTTGCAAAAGACCCGCTCATATTCTTGAACCACCCAGCAAACCCCATGCTTTTGGTGTGAAGGGGTGGAGTCAGTACCTATATGTAGTTTCTGAAACCAATCTTCCAGCTGCCCCTCAGAGCCATTGTCCCTTGCCTGGTTGGACGGAAGCAAGGGTTCCACAGCCTTTATTGCATTATTACTGACAGTAAACAGCTTAGCAAGGTTGACATACTGAGGTAAATGGACCTCTTTCTCCCCACAATTCAGGATGTGTATCGGTACCCTCCCATTGCGGACATCAACTACCTCTTTGGCTGTCAGGATGGTGGGTCTAATATCAGAGTACATGGGTTCTACCAGAGCCTGGTAATCTTGACCCCTGAGGCCTATTGCTGCCCGACACCAAATCAATAATTCACTCCCAGGGGGTATTGCAATGAGGAATGGATCACTCACTCTGACAATGCCGACTTCTCCACAAGACAGCTCTAACTGTTGTCTCTGCATGAGGGCTCTGATTTTCTTTTGCAGGACATGCTGCTTACTGGAACTGGCAGCTTTGGCTACCTGTTGTAACAAAACAATAATTTCTCCAAGATAATTCTCTTTTACTTTGGTGCCTAGAGTAATCATAGGATGGCAATCGTGTCTGTCAATATCAACTATAATCAAGCCTTGCGACTACAATTCTACTCGGCCAACCTTGATAGTCACCTTCTTATACCCCACCTGAGGCAAGGGCTGACCACTGCTGGCAAAGATGTTAGTGTTCATCTGGGCTGTGAGTAAAGTCTGAATCAGCCCAATACCATTTAAAAAGGATATATGTCATCGTTGTCACCTTGGAGCCAGTATCCAATAAAGTGTTCATTGGGATGCCATCAAGCACAATGGACAGGAACGGCCGTCCTTATCTCACCAACTTTGTGGGCCCGGTCTTCTTACTTCTGGGGGTTGGCCCTCTGCCCCAGGGGATGCTTGTTTAAATTACAGAATCTTGCGATGTGCCCCGCCTTGTTGCAGTGGCAACACATAGGTTGTCTGTTCTGGTCATAGCGATCGTTGTCTCTCCCTCCGGTCGGTGGGATTCTCCTCTGCCATCACCACGGGACATCATCTGGACTAGAGGCCAGCTGGATCTTCTCCTTTGGGGACACTTGCATGGACTGCATGGTTTTGGTTAGCGCAGCCACACTTTTGGTTTGCTCCTGGACCTGGAGACATAGGTCAGCAGAGGATTCATTATCTAGGGTCTGCGTGTCGACATTCATGGGTGCCGGGGAAAAGGATGCCGCCTCCTGGTTCTTGCATCACCTGGATGGCCTGGTCTTTAAATCATGCGAAGTTGAGGTCAGGGTTTTGCAGGGCCATAATGCTCAGCTGTGTCCGGTGACCGGTAGACAGGAGCCCCTCAGTAAACTCCTTGGTTAGCAATCTGTCCTTGTCTCACACACTGTCAGGGTCTACCTGTTTAATGGCCTGCAGCAGTTCTTGCAGGTTTAGGGCATAGTCCCGTGCACTGTCCTGCGCCCTTTGTTTGCACCATAGAATTTCATTTTAATCTCCGCTGCTGTGTGAGTGTCAAAAGTATCCTTCAGCTGGGCCAGGATTTGCCTAACAGTTCTTTTGTCGGTGTCCGGCCAGGACTTCACCTCCCTCTGGGCCGCAACGGTTAGCTGACCAATAAGGATGCTGACTTTTTGGCTCTCTGATAGGGGGTACACTTCAAATAAACAATGCAGTCTCTCCTTAAAGTCGCTCAGGGTGTGCGACTCCACTGAGTACTGAGGTAGCCAGGCCGCCCCTGGGATTTATGGCTGCGCCTGTGTCCGCTGCTGGATCCTTTCCTAGATTGGGCATCTCCTTCCCTCCTAGTGAACCTCAGCCAAGCTCTGGGTATCATAAGCGGCTGCTCTGTAGTCGGGATGGATTGATCTCCCAGGGGTTTCCAAGTCGGGCCTCCTGCTTTCTGCATGTCGTGTGGCACAGTAATCGCGGCTATTGTACAGCTCAATAAATTTTATGGCATACAGTACCGGTAATACCGCGCTACGAGATCCTGTTCGTGGTGCCGAAAAAGACATGCCCATTAGAGCCATGGGGTACTCGGAACCCGGTCGGACAGTTCATTGGGAAGTCACAGGGCCGTGACCTGACTGTGCCATAAAATGGGGAATATGTATATGGGATTTAATGTGACGTCACCTGTGGTGTTTGGCAACGGATGGCCGATGCTGCTAAAGGAGACCGCTGGGGATGGGATGGTTCTGCTCCCCACAGGTGGAGTGGGGCCCCATGGCTACCGGTTCCATTTATGTCAGGCTTTGTGTACCTTGTGGTGCAGGACTCAGGGTGCAAGTGATCACTGAATCACACAAGGGCTGTAGTTTTCTTTTCCTTTACTTGATGCTTGATAGTACAGACCGGGGTACTGGTAACAGATTGTAATGTAGAACTGGGCAGCCTGGAAGCAATTTTTGGATACACCTGGCCAAGTAGGTATGGAGGCCTTCCTTCTGCGCTGTCCTTCCTTTTCCCTTGCTGACTAACAGCTCACCCTCCTGCTGCTAACATCTCTCTCTGTTTTTAAAAACTAACCGTTGCCCGCATGGCAGGCAGCTCGAGCCTATCACAGGTGCTGCTCCTTTGTGTTTGCTCAAGACTTTGATATGCTGCTGTGCCGCCGGGTATTAAATCCGGCCAGGAGACCTGCAGTCCCCTGCACTCCGGATTTAGCTGCCCGGACTTCAGTAACCATGCAACCATGGACTCTGGTATCCGATTCCTAGTGCTCAGCTCTGGGAAGAGTTTAATCACAGCTCCACTCCCCAGGTTCTGCTCCACTTCTTTCCTACTGACTAGGGTTGAGTGACTTTTACTTTTTCAGGATCGAGTCGGGTTTCGCGAAACCCGACTTTGTCAAAAGTCGGGTCGGCTTAAATCGGCCGATCATTGCGAAAAGTCGGGGGGCCAACTGAAACACGAAACCCAATGCAAGTCAATGGGGAATAAAAGTTAGCAGTGAGTGGAGGACAGAAAAACACCTACAGAGCCCATTTTAATGTCAAAAACATCAATTCTTGTTACTTAAGCTTGTAAATCTTAATTAACCTTATAATAATAGTTAGGTATTGAAAATTGGGGGTCATTTGGTTAAAGTTGTGGGGGGGGAGGGCTGGCTCAATTTTTTCTTGGGCCCAGGAAATGTGGAATACGTCACGGCGGTGGAGCAGGGAGAGGTAAGTATTTCAACTTTGCAAGTGCTGTGATCCTGAGCAAGCAGGGGGGGCACACTCGTTCGCATTGCCACTGGCACAGGGCCCCTCAAAGTACGGCGTTGTGATTGACGGCGGGGGCGCCTCCCACGGCAGAGACACTTTTGCGTACTATGAGGGGCCCTTTGCCAGTGACGTCGCCAATGAATATGCCCCCCCCACCTGTTGAAGGAACCTGCACTTTCATCTGCACCTTCCTCTTTGTCCCCATGTAAGGTGGTATAGTATGCGGGAAGGGGAACCTGACTTTCAGCAGGGTCAGATTCAGGCTGTGTAGAGTGCAAGGGGAATGTAGTGGTCTGTGTCAATGTACCAGCAGACTCATCTAGCAGTGGCTGGGCAATGGGCAGGAATGAGGAGGAAACACAGATATAGGCCCAAAATAAAAAAGTAGGCTAAAAGCTGTTAAAAATTGGTAACAGGAGTAAACAGGCGGCATTGGTTTGTTCAGTGGAGGAGAACAACAATCAGCGGCAGACACCGCTAGTAGGCCCAACCAAGCAAGTAGGCCAAATGCATTTTCATATTCTAAATATAGGCCGAAAGCCTGAAGATTGAAGTTCAGCTTTGTGTAGTAGAGGAAAACAAGAGGCAGCAGCAGACAATGTTACTAGGCCCAAACCAAGAACTAGGCCAAATGTAGTTTAATATAAAAAATATTTAAACGAAAGCCTGAAGATTGAAGCGCAAGAAAAATAAACCAGGAGAACGCCAAGGAGCGGCAGACACCGTTAGTAGGCCCCAACCCAACAAGTAGGGCAAATGCAGTTTAATATTTGAAACGGGACAACAGTTGAAGTTCAGCTTTGTTCAGTGAAGGAAAAAAAGGATGCAGCGGCAGACACCGTTATTACGCCCAAATAATAAAGACAGTGGTAGTAGGCGCAAAGTATTAAATGGAGTCCAGGGCCCCTGTATATTTTAACTATCATCTATCATTTCAAATAATTCGTATTGGCAGTGCCATTTCAGGTTTTACCTGCACAGACTACACAGTGGTGGAGCTAGGAGAGGTAGTATTGCAAGTGGTAGAGCACAGTTCAATCTGGGGGGGTAACACTCTCTCATGGGCGGCGGTACTGGCACAGGGCCCCTCATATTACGACGGTGTAATATGAGTTGTGGTCCAATGTCACCCCCCAAAAATGAGGAAGTCTGGTGGAAGAGGCCGTGGGCGGGGGTTGCCAGCTAGTACTGATGGTGCTGGTGGTGTTGCATCTCATGGTAGTGGCAAAAGCACAGTAGCACCTAAGGCTGGAGGTGTTCAGCCTGCGTCATCGTCTGGCTACACAAGGCCTCGAAGGCTCCCTTACCTGGGAGTAGGAAAACAGCTTTTAAAGCCGGAGAAGCAGGAAAAAGTGTTGTCTTTCCTTGCTGACTCACTCTCTAGCTCTTTCGCCTCCTCTTCCTAAAGTTCTAAATGTAAGAGCAGCCAGTAATCAGTGGATGCTCCCGGTCAGGAAAAAGACGTTTCCTTGTGTCCTTCTCCCAAACCAAAAGTGAAGGATGCAGCAGGCGACACTACAGGTTACTCCATGAAGCTCTTTACACATACCGTGCCTGGGTTCGAAAGGGAAATTGTACACTGCCAATTACAAGAAGAATAGGACATGGAGTGCACTGATGCACAGCCACAGCTAGATTGTGATGCTGTTCCATTGACTGTGATCACTACATTGCCCTCGCAGTTTACTGAGCCAGAATGTGACCCTGATGAGACTATGGTGCCCTGTCCCGAACGCTATAGCACCTTACACGGTGACACTGAGGAAGGTGCACATGACATTGAGGAGGAGGTGATAGATGACCCAGTTGTTGACCCAGATTGGCAGCCATTGGGGGAAGAGGGTGCCGCTGCCACTAGCTCAGAAGCGAAGGAGGATGATCCGCATCAGCCATCTACATTGCAACAGCTGTCATCTGGCAGGCCTGTATCAGGCCAAAAATGTTTGCGAAAAGCAAAAACAGTGTTAGGAGAGCGTGGTCATTCGGTGAAAGTAGCACAGCGCACAATGCCTGAAAAGGTTTTCGATAGTAGGAAGAGTGTAGCGTAGCAATTTTTTCACCAAGATCAGAATGATCAGTCAAAAGTTATCTGTAAGAAATGCGCCAAGACCTTTAGCAGAGAGAAGAATCTTCAAAATTTAAATACAACGTGCATGCGTAGACATTTAACCACCATGCACTTGCAAGACTGGACTAACTACGAAACGTCCCGTACCGTTGGTTCACCTGCTCGGAGTGAAGGTAGTCAGCAATGCTACATTGCTTCCCTCACTGTAAGCCCACCGGTTAGGACACCACCAGCAGCAAATGTGAAGGTATCGTCGTAAGGCCAAAGCAGTCAGGGAATCACAAGGTTATTGGTAGGAAAGACTATATGTTGGGCAACAACAAGAATACCATAACAAACTCTCTCTCAATCCGCCATGTCCACCACCACCACCACCGCTAGTTCTGCCATATGCAGCTCTCCAGTGCAGCTCACCCTACAAGAGACTCTCGTTAGGAAAAGAAAGTAGTCATCCTCTCATCCACGTACACAGGATTTGAATGCCCACATTGCTATACTAATCTCATTACAGATGATGCCCTACCGTTTGGTTGAAAGCGAAGCTTTCAAAGATCTGATGGCCCACGCAGTACCACGCTATGACCTACCCAGTCGACATTTCTTTGCGAGAAAAGCCATCCCAACCCTCCACCAGCATGTCAAAGACCGCATTGTCCATGCCTTGAGGCAATCAGTCAGTGGAAAGGTGCACCTCACAACAGATGCATGGACCAGTAGGCATGGCCGGGGACGTTATGTGTCCATCACGGCGCACTGGGTTAATGTGTAGGATGCAGGGTCCACAGGGGGCAGCCATAGTGCGACAGTTCAGCCTATCCCACAGTCTCAGGAAAAAGTTGGCATACGGCGTTCGCAACTCCTCCTCCTCCTCCAGAAGCGAAAGATCGTGCACAGAGCGCAGTCGCCCTACCACTCCATCCGCAGCTGCCAGTGTTGCACACGGGGTGTCCCATTATCGAACAGCTAGTGGTAAGCGTCAGCAGGCTGTGTTGCAAATGAAGTGTTTGGGCGACAACAGACACACCGCAGAAGTACTGGTGGAGTACTTGCAGCAACAAACTTAGTCATGGCTGGGCAGTGTACATCTTGAGGCAGGCAAGGTATTCAGTGATAATGGAAGGGATTTTATGGCTGCCATAGCCCTTTCAGAACTGAAGCACATACCTTGCCTGGCTCACACCTTTAACCTGGTGGTGCAGGGCTTCCTCAAAAATTATCCAAAGTTACCAGCCCTGCTGCGAAGACTTTGCTCGCACATCCGCCGGGTGCCCATACACTCCAACCGTATGCTGAACCATCAGCGATCGCTGAATCTTCCCCAGCACCGCCTAATAATCGACGTTGCAACAAGGTGGAACTCCACACTGCACATGATTCAGAGGCTGTGCGAACAGAGGCGTGCTGTTATAAATTTGTGGGAGAATACACGGGCAGGCACTTGGATGGCAGACATGGAGTTGTCTGGTGTGCAGTGGTCAACGCCATCATAAGCATTAACATCCCACTTATGCGTCTGCTGATGCAAAGTTTGACGCACATTAAGGAGCAGGCGTCTGCAGCCGAGGAGGAGGGAAGCCTTGATGACAGTCAGCCATTGTCTGCTCAGGGAACTGTACAGGACGAATTGGCGGACGAAGAGGATGAGGAGGAGGATGATGGGGATGAATATGTATGGGAGGAGGATGATTCTCAGGTGGCAATAGAAACTGGTGGCATTGCAAGTTCTGGTACAGGTTTATTGCGGGACACTTGTGATGTTGATTTGCAAGAAAGTGGGCCTCAACCCAGCAGAAACAGTTAATTCACACCTGGAACATTGGCCCACATGGCTGAGTATGCCTTGCGTATCCTAAAAAGGGACCCCCGCATTTTTAAAATGATGACGACAACCGGTTGGCCTGACTCCTGGATACAAGATATAAAGGAAAACTGCAAAATATCATGCCACATGAGAACCTAGGTCAAATATTGGCTACCAAACAAGCAACTCTTGTAGACCGTTTGGTTCAGGCATTCCCAGCACACAGCGCCGGTGATGGTTCTCACACGAGCTGCAGGGGGCAACATGGCAGAGGTGCTAGAGGTGCAGAAATCTGAAGTGGCGTTGGACAGAGGGGTGTTACGACAAGGTTATGGAATGATTTCGCAATGACCGCTGACACGACAGGGACAGCTGCATCGATTCAAAGTGACAGGAGACAGCATTTGTGCAGTATGGTTACAAACTACTTTTTCGCCCTCATTGATGTTCTCCCTCTCAGGTCATTCCCCTTTGTTTACTGGGCATCTAAACTAGACACCTGGCCTGAATTGCCAGAATGTGGATTACAGAACCTCGATTGCCCTGCTGTCAGTGTGCTTTCAGAAAGAATGTTCAGTGCTGCTGGTTCAATACTGACCGAAAAAAAGACACGTCTGGCTACCAAAAATGTTGATGATCTAACCTTCATTTAAATTAACCAATCATGGATTTCACATTCTTTTGCCCCACCTTCCCCTGCTGACACGTAGCTTGCCTGAAAGATGACTTGCTTTTGGGGAGAGACACAGAACCCCAACTTTTGCCCTGTGGTATAACACAACACTATGAACGTGGAAGAAAGTGTCTGTCTGATATACGACGCACTAGCAGTACAGCTGAATATACACTGTGTGAGAATTTGAATCTCCATTTTTGGGGGGGAGACACTGAACCCTAACTCTGGCCCTGTGGGATAACACAACACTATGAACGTGGAAGAAACTGTCTGCCTGATATACGACGCACTAGCAGTACAGCTGAATATAAACTGTGTGAGAATTACTATCTCATTTTTGGGAGGAGACACTGAACCCTAACTCTGGCCCTGTGGGATAACACAACACTATGAACGTGGACGAAAGTGTCTGCCTGATATACGACGCACTAGCAGTACAGCAGAATATACACTGTGTGCGAATTTTAATCTCCCTTTTTTTGGGGGGGAGACACAGAAGCACAACTCTGGCCCAGTGGTATAACAGTAAACTATGAACGTGCCAGAAAGTGGCTGCCTGATATATAGGACACACTAGCAGTACAGCAGAATATACACTGTGTGCGAATTTTAATCTCCCTTTTTTTTGGGGGGGAGACACAGAAGCACAACTCTGGCCCAGTGGTATAACAGTAAACTATGAATGTGCCAGAAAGTGGCTGCCTGATATACGACACACTAGCAGTACAGCTGAATATAAACTGTGTGAGAATTACTATCTCATTTTTGGGGGGAGACACTGAACCCTAACTCTGGCCCTGTGGGATAACACAACACTATGAACGTGGACGAAAGTGTCTGCCTGATATATGACGCACTAGCAGTACAGCAGAATATACACTGTGTGCGAATTTTAATCTCCCTTTTTTTGGGGGGGAGACACAGAAGCACAACTCTGGCCCAGTGGTATAACAGTAAACTATGAACGTGCCAGAAAGTGGCTGCCTGATATATAGGACACACTAGCAGTACAGCAGAATATAAACTGTGTGCGAATTTTAATCTCCCTTTTTTTTGGGGGGGAGACACAGAACCACAACTCTGGCCCAGTGGTATAACAGTAGACTATGAACGTGGCAGAAAGTGGCTGCCTGATATCTACGACACACTAGCAGTACAGCTGAATATACACTGTGTGCAAATTTTAATCTCGCTTTTTTTGGGGGGGAGACACAGAAGCACAACTCTGGCCCAGTGGTATAACAGTAAACTATGAACGTGGCAGAAAGTGGCTGCCTGATATATACGACACACTAGCAGTACAGCAGAATATACACTGTGTGCGAATTTTAATCTCCCTTTTTTTGGGGGGGAGACACAGAACCACAACTCTGGCCCAGTGATATAACACAACATTATGAACGTGCCAGAAAGTGGCTGCCTGATATATACAACACACTAGCAGTACAGCTGAATATACACTGCGAGAGAATTTTAATCTCCCTTTTTTGGGGGGGGAGACACAGAACCACAACTCTGGACCAGTGGTATAACAGTAAACTATGAACGTGGCAGAAAGTGGCTGCCTGATATATAGGACACACTAGCAGTACAGCAGAATATACACTGTGTGCGAATTTTAATCGCCCTGTTTTTGGGGGGGAGACACAGAACCACAACTCTGGCCCAGTGGTATAACACAACACTATGAACGTGCCAGAAAGTGGCTGGAATTATTATTTTAAAAAAAATAAATAAATAACAAGCTCCCTACAATGAGCTCAGGACAAGTATGGCAGCAATAAAAAGGACTGCTTAACACAAAAATGTGGACAAATAAACAAGATAGGTAACTGTGCAGAAAGGAGCAACAGGAATTTTGCTTTAAAAAAGCAGTTGGTTTGCACAGCACCGTGCACACAGCTATGCAGCTGCTGCACTAAAATACGACCTCCACTGTCCCTGCACAAAAAGGTGGTGTGGGACAGTGAAAATCGCTCCAGCACAAGCGGTTTGGGGGATTATATTTCCTCCCTAACTCTGTCCCTGCTTCTGACTAACTGCAGCAACACCTCTCCCTATGCTCAGATCGGCAGAAGTAAGATGGCGCTCGGCGTGCACACCCCTTTATACCCCCTGTGACGCCACAGACAGCAAGCCAATCACTGCCATGCCCTTCTCAAAGATGGTGGGGACCCAGACCTATGTCATCACGCTGCCCACACTCTGCGTCCTCCTTCATTGGATGAAAAACGGCGGTGACAGCGTCATATGAAACGCGACTTTGGCGCTCTGATCGTGTACCGCATGGCCGATCCCACTGTAGGATCGGTTCGGGTTTCATGAAACCCGACTTTGCCTAAAAGTCGCCGATTTATGAAAATGACCGATCCGTTTCGCTCAACCCTACTACTGACACCTGTTAAGGAAACCCCTCCTTGCTTCCAAGCATGACATTACTCCCTGTGAGGAAGACAATGCCATTGTAGCAACCGGACTCATGGGGTGCCACACATACATATACCGTACATATATACAAAGTATATACATACACACATATATACCGTACATGCACACACATATACCGTACATACACACACATACACATACCATGCATACACCACACATACTGTACATACATATACCACACATACACACACCATACATACATGCACACATACCGTACGTACATACACACATATACCGTACATACAGACATACACGTACATACACAGATACACCATACATACTTACCCAATACATACAAATAACATACATACACACACTTATATACACATATAGTAAACACATACCATACACATATGCATACACATATACAGTATATAGACACATACATACACAGATGTACAGACACATAAATATACACACACATACTGTATATACTGTATACTGTACATGTAAGGAGTATGAAAAGCAGGGACGGATTGCGATGGATTGCTAAAAACGCAAGTGTGAAAGTAGCCTTAGAAACATCGGCCTTTCTATTATTTATCTAATATATTTATAGATAGATATATCTATAGATACATAGATGCATCTTTCCATATATCTGGCTGCTTTCACACATCAGGTTTTTGCCATCAGGCACAATCCGGCAAGTTTAGAAAAAAACGGATCCGTTTTCTACCATTTTCTACCGCACATGCGCCGCAGAAACTCCGCCCCCTCCTCCCCGTACTTCAGAATGGGCAACAGATGCGTTGAAAAATTGCATCCGCTGCCCACGTCGTGCACAAATTTCACAACGTGCGTTGGTACATCGGCCTGACGCATTGCGACGGACTCGTACCGACGCAAGTGTGAAAGTAGCCTTAATGAGCATTGAATTTAAAAAAAAAATGAAAATTGGTGTAGGCTCCCGCGCAATTTTCTGCGCCAGAGGGGGAAAGCCGACGGCCGGGGGCCAATATTTATAGCCTGCTATGAATATCAACCCACAGCTGTCTGCGTAGCCTTTACTGGCTATTAAAATAGGGGGACCCCCCAAAAAATGACGTGGGGTCCCCCTATATTTTATAGCCAGAAAGACTATGCAGACAGCTGCAGGCTGATATTCATAGCCTAGAGAGGGGCCATGGATATTGCCCCTCCCGGCTACAAATACCAGTCCGCAGCCGCCACAGAAATGGCGCATCTGTAAGATGCGCCAATTCCCGCACTTAGCCCCTTTCTTTCCACTCCCATGTAGCGGTGGGATATGGGGTAATAAGGGGTTAATGTCACTTTGCTATTGTAAGTTGACATTAAGCTGGGTTAATAATGGAGAGGCGTCAATAAGACGCCTATCCATTAGGGTTGAGCGAAACGGGTCGGCAATTTTCAGAAGTCGCCGACTTTTGGCAAAGTCGGGTTTCATGAAACCCGACCTGACCCCTGTGTGGGGTCGGCCATGAAGTCGGCGATCTTCTGAATCTGGAATCAAAATTCCGATACCGATTCCCGATATGTTTAAGATATCGGGAATTGGTATCGGAATTCAGATTTAAGTGTAAAATAAAGAATTAAAATAAAAAATATCGCCATACTTACCCTCTGACGCGCCCTGGTACTAACCGGGAACCTTCCTTCCTTAGAATCAGCCTTCCAGGACCTTGCGGTGACGTCGCGGTGATGTCGCGGCTTGTGATTGGTCGCGCGGCCGCCCATGTGACCGCTCGCGCGACCAATCACAAGCCGCGACGTCACCGCGACGTCACCGAAGGTCCTGGAAGGGCTGATTCTTAGGAAGGAAGGCTGCCGGAAAGAAGCAGGGCGCGTCCGAGGGTGAGTATATACCTAATAGGAATATACTCACCCTCGGACGCGCCCTGCTTCTTTCCGGCAGCCTTCCTTCCTAAGAATCAGCCCTTCCAGGACCTTCGGTGACGTCGCGGCTTGTGATTGGTCGCGCGAGCGGTCACATGGGCGGCCGCGCGACCAATCACAAGCCGCGACGTCACCGCAAGGTCCTGGAAGGCTGATTCTAAGGAAGGAAGGTTCCCGGTTAGTACCAGGGCGCGTCAGAGGGTAAGTATGGCGATACTTTTTATTTTAATTCTTTATTTTACACTTATATATGGATCCCAAGGCCTGAAGGAGAGTTTCCGCTCCTTCAGACCCTGGGAACCATTGGAAACCCAATGCACTGCATTGGGTTTCGAGTTTCGGCCGACCCCGACTTTTTTATAGGATCGGCCGATTTCACTCGACCCGACTTTTGAAAAAGTCGGGTTTCGTGAAACCCGACCCGATCCTATAAAAGTAAAAGTCGCTCAACCCTACCGCCCGGTATTTGATGGCAAACTCGTAGTTGGACAGCCGAGACATCCATGGCTGCTTCAACACACCTAGCTTCGCCGTTTCAAGGTGGGTCAGCAGATTATTATCAGTATAAAAGTAAAGGTCGCTCAACCCTACTATCCATTATTAATCCAATAGTAATAAAGGGTTAATAAAACACACACACATTAGGAAAAAAGTATTTTAATATTCTTCATTTTACCATACTTACCATACTTCAGCACCTGCAAAAAACGTAAAATAATAAACCGTATACTACCTGTCCGCCGTAGTCCAATTAATAAGGAGTGTCCCACGACGATCTCCCCTATAGAACAGTGACATCGGGTGATGTCACTGCTCTAAAGGACACTCAGTGACACACTGACAGGAGACAATGGCTCCTGCAGTGCATCACTGAGAGGTTACCTTAGGACAAAGTCTCACTTTATGGCGATTGCTGCGTGGGAAAATTTCTCATACAGCAATGCCAAAAGTGAGAATAGGGACTATTTTTTTACAGCGGCGGAGGAATACAGTGTGGAAGGATACCTTCCTCCCGTTATTGTGTTTCTGGAGCCCCTAGAGAGCGGTCGCAACAGCTGATGCTGCCGTTCTCTACGGGAGATCGTCGTGGGACACTCGTGGATTTCTGCGGAAAGGGAGTATATTGGTTGTTTGTTATTTTAATCTTTTTTACAGATGACACTGGCTTCGGGGATCAAAGTGACAAGTAATGGTGAGTATGAACTCTATGTTTAATGTACTGTATGTCTGTATGTATGTATTGTATGTAATGTATGAATGTATTGTATGTAGTATTTAAGTAGTACTGTCCCATCATTGGCTAAAGTCTCAATCACTGTCACTGTTGCAGGCATCGTCCGATGGGACTTGTAGTCCCATCGGACGATGCCTGCACAGACCCCGGCAGCCCGCAGAGAGCCCGGCAAGCCCGCACAGAGCCCCCGCAAGCTGCACAGATGCCTGGCAAGTCCGCACAGAGCCCCCGCAAGCTCGCACAGAGCCCTGGCAAGCCCGCACAGAGCCCTGGCAAACCTGCACAGAGCCCCCGCAAGCCACACCGAGCCCCGGCAACCCACACAGAGCCCACAGCAAGCCGGAACAGAGCCCCCGCAAGCCACACAGAGCCCCGGCAAGCCCGCACCGAGCCCCCGCAAGCCACACAGAGCCCCGGCAAGTCCGCACAGAGCCCCGGCAAGCCCGCACAGAGCCCTGGCAAGCCCACACAGAGCCCGGAGATGCCCTTACAGATCCCCGGCAGGCCCGCACAGACCCCGCCCGCACACAGACACGCACAGTGTCCGCCCACGCACCGTGTTAGGAGTCGAGTTTCCTCTGCTGCACAGGGGGAATCTCGATCCGTGTCTGCTGCAGTCTCCCATTCTGCATCGGCCGCAGTGCAGCCTGCTCAGCGGAGACGTCACTCCCAGCGTCTCGCTGGGACTGATACTGTGCAAAGGGTTACTACTGCCTCTCCAGGCTCTGCTATTGTACCCTGCACTGATCTGCGGCGAGCAGGCTTTTCTGGGTCTAAGTCCTGCTTTGCACACACTGAGCATGCCCAGGGCAAGATCTCTCAGTGGAGATCAAGGGTCACATGCTCAGGTACTGCAGCAATTCCATTGGTCCTTCTTTGAAGGGTCCTGTACGTGCTGCAGCTATTTAAAGCTCGCATGGCCGCATGGCCATGCGCTAGTATTAAATGTGTTTTGGCTTATGCCAGTGGATACTATACCACTCAGTTCTATGTGGTGTGAAGCTGTTAGCATTGGGACAGTACACTCAGGCAGGCAGCTAGCGTCAGTGGGGGCAATTAGCCTAGTTAGGGCATTAGATTTGTGTACAGCGCGACTCTGTGAGGAAACAGAGTTCACTACCAGTTCACACGGGGTGAAGCCTAACCCACGTGTGAGCACAGAGTCCTTATGCCTTTACTTAGCAGCAGATATTTCTGCACGGTGGATCCCGAGCTGCGAACGCAACTTGTAGCTATCTACCTATTACTTGGTGCGTTCCGCTAGCCTAACACATCGCCCACACTCTTCCCCCCGCTGGAACAGGATGTAGAAGGACAGGAAGGGCTTATTTACATTCCGATATTTGTGTCCCATTGACTTGCATTGGTATCGGGTATCGGTATCGACGATATCTGATATTTTTTGGATATGTACAGATTACAGAACTCCTGGAACACTTCTGCTTCAAAGGCAGGGCCTAGGTCAGTGAGTACCTTTTCAGGGTAACCATGTTGTTGACAAAAGTGTTGTTGGAATGCCATGGCTGCCGTCCTTGCAGTTTTGTCCTTGACAGGCACAACTACCAGGAATCTGGAGTAATGGTCCGCTATGGTCAGGACGTAGACATAGCCTGACCGGCTTGGGGTTAGCTTCATGTGGTCTAAAGCTACCAGCTCAAGTGACTGTTTTGTGACTATGAGCTGTAGGGGAGCCCTCTGGCTGTTGAGATACTTTTTGCGCAGGTTGCATGGGCCACACTCTCAGCACCACTTTTCAATGGCTCTTCCTATGCCAATCCAGTAGAATCTCTCACGAAGTAGGACTTCCAACTCTTCCATCTGAAGTGTCCTGCTCCATTGTGATACACTTCTAAGACCATTGGTGCATCCCGCTTCGGGTCTACCACATGCCAGATCAATTCATGAGTGCATAATTTGATTTTCCTCCGACACAGCTTTCCCTCATAAAAGAACAACCTGCCCTTCTCCCTCCACAACTGTTGCGTTTCCTGTGGAGCATCTGGGCCAGGGTGTGAATCAGCCTGTGTCAGTAGCTCTTTTACCAGGCGAACTGCTGGGTCGCTTTCTTGTGTCTCTGCCCATCCATGGTGGGGCAATGGATTAAGCTTGGTCTCTTGACTGATATTGCGTTTGTCCCTCACACAATGGAAACGTTGGGCCGCAACTGGGCAGTGGAAGGCTGGTAACTCGATTACTTTGAGTGCTTCTGGATCTCCACCCTCTTCTGGTGAATTGGACATCCAGGACAGTGCATCAGCATTTGCGTTCTTGTGTCCTGCTCGGTACTTGATTGTAAACTCAGTTGGACAACCGAGCCATCCATTGTTGTTCCAATGCACCTAATTTTGCTGTCTCCAGGTGAGTCAGCGGATTGTTGTCCATGAAGATGGTGAACTTTGCTGAAGCCAGGTAGTGCTTGAATCGCTGTGTTACCACCCAGACTATGGTGAGGAACTCCAGCTTGAAGGAACTGAAGTTTTCGGGGTTCCTTTCAGTGGGACCATGCTTCTGGCTGTTGTAGGCAATTACTCTTTTTTTGCCTTTCTGCACCTGGGACAGCACTACTCCCAATCCCATGTTGCTGGCGTCTGTGTAGAGTACAAATGGTTGGTCATAGTCAGGGTAGGCCAGTACCTTATCTCCCGTGAGAGCCAACTTCAAACTAGTAAATGATCCTTCCAGCCTGTGGTTTCACTCGAATGAAGTATTCTTACTCTTGGCCTTCTTGGATTGGCCCACTAACAGGTCTTGCAGGGGTGCGGCTATCTTAGTGAAGTCCTTGATAAATCTTCGGTAGTAACCTACCAACCCTAGGAACTGCCGAACTTTGTTGATGTTGCTGGGTTTTGGCCAGTCCCTGATCACGGTTACTTTGTCAGAGTCTGCTGCCACACCTACGGCGCTTACCACATGGCCCAGGCACTACACTTTGGGCTTTAACAGGTGGCATTTGGTTGGACGGCTTTACTTTAATGCCATAGTTAGACATACTGTAGCTCAAACACCTCGGCAAGGTGCCTGAAGTGGTCTTCATAGAGAAGACAATGACATCATCTATGTACAACAGAACGGTTTAAAAGTTCTTGTGCCCAAGACAGTCCTCCATCATCCTCTGGAACGTCCCTGGTGTGTTGCACTGTCCGAACGGCATGTAGTTGAATTCAAAGATGTCCATCGGTGTTGTGAAAGCAGTAATCACTCATCTCCACGGCTTCAGCTTTCCTTCCTCTCTCTTCACTCTCCTCTCACCAACTGTCTAACTCCAAATGCCTAGCAACTGACTCCTCCTCCCAAACAGAGAGAGAGCATCTCCCCTGATGTCGGATGTAGAGCTCCCCCTTCTGACCTGGAGTCATATCAGTGTTGTATATGCTGAATACCTGTCAAAGGGATCCTTCTGCGCTTCCAAGCATGACATCACTCTCCCCATGATGGAAACCAATGCCACTGCAACAACCGGTTACCTGGCGTGTTGCATAAATCCTGCTCTTCCTCCACTGTTGTCCCCTGTGTGCTCTGAGGCCCGGGCCCCGCGAATATAGGTGAGTACTCATCATTGGGATGCACCATGCAGGTGGACAGACAGAAGCCAGGGAGATCTCTCATCAGTCTGATGGGGAAAGCGTACTTTGGCTAGCATCTCTCCCTGCATGCCCCTTTTTGAACTCCTGCAATCAGTGCACGCTCTGTTTCCTGCTCTGGGTAGCTGCATGATTATGGGAGGGAGTGAGATGGGCCCCGTGCTGCATGTCATGGGGCCACTCTCACTCCCGCCCGTAATCTTAACTCAGTGGCCTCATAGCGGCTGCATATTCTGCTGCTATGGGCAGTATTTCCCTGCCTGCAGGGGCCCCCCTCCACCTTCGGACCTTGGTGTAGTTGTACTGGCTGCACAAGAGGTACATCCTCCTCTGGTCCCTACCCAGTCTTACCTTTCCTATCATTGCTGGCAGTACCAAACTATATAGATGAGAAGGAGAATGGTAACACTCAGTTTTCAGTAAGACCTGGGATGCAAATTCTACAGCTCCACTAATTGATTGAAATCATCAAGCAACAGCTGCAGTTCTGAGAATTGCATGCAGTCTAGAAGATGGCATTGTACAACAGCTGTAGCCATATAGGTAAGTTCAGGTAGTTGTATCTCTGCACCAGGCGCTATACACACACATTTCTAGGAGAAACAACAGAGGAACTGCACAACATTGAGTTCACAGGCATTATATAGTACATGTTGCTTAGTGTTGGTATATAACATAAAATACCAATAAAATACATCTAAGTTTGTGAATATAACGTAAACAAATCTGGAAAAGTTTCCAGAGTATGAATACTTTTTAAGGCACTTTATGTTCATATCCAGTAAAATATTGTTTTAACCCTAAATTTGTCAATTTTACAAGGAGTATTAAAATAAAATGTATCCCCAAATATGTTAATCAATTTGTCTTGAATGTGGTCATACCCAATATGTGGTCAAAAATTAATGTTCGGGTGCACGGCATGGCGCAGAAAAAAATGAAAAAAAATTTACTTTTGGATTCCAAATTTGGCTGGAATAGCTGTTTTGTTTGCATGATGTGTCAAAGCAGTAGAAACCACCACAAATTACCTAATTTTTTAAAACTAAACTCTTCAAGGAATTATTCTAGTGCAGTGAACATTTTGAACCCACAATCGCTTCACAGAAATGTGAAAGATTGGAAAGCGGAAAGGAAAAATAGCTAATAGTAGAAAATAGACACCTCAATGTGCTACGTATTTTCTTACAAATGCAGAGATACCTCATATATAGTCATGTAAAAAAAGAGTTTACCCCCTTCCTGATTTTCTATTCTTTTGCATCTTTGTCACTCTTCAGTGTTTCAGATCACCAAACACATTTAGGTATTAGACAAGATAGCACAATAAAACAAAAAATGAAGCTTTTAAATCAAGGTATTTAATATTCAGAAGAAAAGAAATCCAAACCTACAGGGCCTTGTGTGAAACATTGCCCCCCCCCAAAAAAAACAACATAAAATAACTGTGGTTTATCACCCCTTTGCAAGGCTGAGCTCAAATTCCCCAGCCACACCCAAGCCTTATTACTGCCACACCTGTTCTCAATCAAAAAGTCACTTAAATAGGACCTACCTGACAAAGTGAAGTAGACCAAAACATGCTCAAAAGCTAGACATCATGTCCGGATCCAAAGAAATTATTGAACAAAGTAATTGAGATCTATCAGGCTAGAAAAGGTTATAAAGCTATTTCTAAAGCCTTGGGACTCCAATGAACTATGGTGAGAGTCACTATCCACAAATGATCCAAAAAAAAAATGGAACAGTTTTTAACATTCCCAGGAGTGTCCGACAGACCAAAATTACCACAAGAGGGCAGTGACGACTCATCCAAGAGGTCACAAAGGACCTCACAACAACATCCAAAGAACTGCAGTCCTCACTTATCCCAACCTTGAAGTATGCTGGGGAAAACATCATGATTTGGGGGTGCTTTTCTGCAAGGGGAATTGAACGGCTGCACCATATTGAAGGGAGGAAGGATGGGGTAATGTATCGCAAGATTTTGCCCAACAACCTCTTTCCCTCAGTAGGAGCATTGAAGATGGGTTGTGGCTGGGTCTTCCAGCATGACAATAACTCAAAACAAACAGCCAAGGCAAGTAAGTAGTGGCTCCGTAAGAAATATTTCAAGGTCTTTGAGTGGCCTAGCTAGTCTCCAGACCTGAACCCAATAGGAAATCTTTGGAGAGAGCTGAAACTCAAAATTTCCCAGCGACAGCCCCAAACCTGAAAGATCTGGAGAAGATCTGTATAGAGGAGTGGGCCAAAATCCCTGCTGCAGTGTGTACAAACATGGTCAAGAACTTCAGGAAACATCTGACCTCTGTAATTGCAAACAAAAAATTCTGTACCAAATATTAAGTTCTGTTTTCTATTGTATCAAATACGTATTTTATGCACTAAAATACAAATTAATTATGTAAAAATCATATTTCTAGATTATGTCTCTCACAGTTGAGGTGTACCTTACAATAGCATTTACAGACCTCTCCATGTAGGTGGGAAAACTTGCAAAATCAGCAGTGTATCAAATACTTATTTTCCCCCCATGAAATACAGAAATAGTTAAATAAATACATACAGTACATAGCACATACTAACACAGTGGTGGTTCTAGTATTCCACAACAGTGTTATGCCAAATGTAGAAGAGCCTTGTCCCACTTTTATTAAAAATGATTTCCCTTTTTGAATAATCTAAGTTGCCTTGAGGCACATTGAATGTGAGAAGAAAATGTTCAACCAGCTTTCATTAGCCATGCTACTTCTGATGCATTGCCGTAAATATTTGACTAACGGCATCTTTGAGAAGCAATTTTAAAGTTTCTCTATACTTTCTAAATCTGCTTGACATTTTAATTTGATTTTGGTTCCTGATGATATTTAACAGTTGTCATGGATTATATCCAAACTCTCATAAAATTCAATCTGTTATTATATTGCCAAAATCCATAGAGCTATGATGAAGATTTACAGAGTATTATGAACAAACGTTAGCTTCAAGAGAGATTTTGTTTCCTCCCTGAAATACATGTCATAGATGTTTATATATGTACGGTGCATTTGATGTTTTCTTTAAAGACCCTGAAATAAGAGAACATCACAAGTTTCTGCTAAAGCCTCATAAATTCAAAATTGCATTTTTAATGTTGTCTTTTATTAATGATGTGACAGACATAAAAATGTGTTATGCAACAGAATTATATAACCATGCTTATGAATGCAAAATTTATTAGTGTAAGCCACTTTTTAACTTTCTTGCCTGCTCTTGAGAAAGATTGCATTAATAACTGAACAAATATTTTACATGTATATGTCTGGATGTATGTATAACCCCTTTTCAACATTGAACATATCGGTGTGTCCCCTTTGCTTAGGTAATCATTCAAATGGGGTTATAATACTGGGCATGAGGGCTGTGTTGGGACATAATACTTTTCAAAGGGGCTCTGTGGGGACATCATTTTGTGTGGGGACAATACTGTGCAAGAAGGATTTGTGGGGACATGATATTGTGCAAATGGGCTCGATGTTGACATTATTATGGGTGGGGGTTCTGTCTGAGGATATTATACTATGCAAGGGGGCTGTATGATGACATAATATTGTGCAAGGGGGCTATATTGGGACATCATATTGTATAAGGTCTGCGTTGGCGTATGATACTGTGCACAGGAGCTTTGTGGGGACATCATACTGTGCAAGGGGGTTGTTTAGGAACAAAATAATGTGCAAGGGGGTTGTATGAAAACATTATACTGTGCAAAAGGTCTGCATGGAAAAATAATTATGTGCAAGGGAGCTGTGAGGGATTTTATAATCTATATATATAATTATCTAAGGGTTTTTCTGTCTGTCTGTCTGTCTTTCTGTCTGTCTGTCTGTCCTGGAAATCCCGCGTCTCTGATTGGTCGAGGCCGCCAGGCCTCAACCAATCAGCGACGGGCACAGTATTGACGTAGAAATCCCGCGTCTCTGATTGGTCGAGGCCGCCAGGCCTCGACCAATCAGCAATGGGCACAGCGACGATGATGTCATAAAGGACGTAGAAATCCCACGTTTCTGATTCAGCGACGGGCACAGTATCAACGTAGATGTCATAATGGTTGCCATGGCGACGATGATGTCATAAATGTTGCCTCGACCAATCAGCGACGGGCACAGTCTGCCGCGATTTCTGGAATCATCATTGTCCATAAACTACGGGGACATGCATATTCTAGAATACCTGATGTGTTAGAATCGGGCCACAATCTAGTACATCTATATATATAATTGTCTAAGGGTTTTTCCGTCTGTCTGTCTGTCCTGGAAATCCTGCGACTCTGATTGGTTGAGGCCGCCAGGCCTCGACCAATCAGCGATGGGCACAGTAGCGACGTAGAAATCCCGCATCTCTGATTGGTCGAGGCCGCCCGGCCGCACAGTATCGACATAGAAATCCTGCGTCTCTGATTGGTCGAGGCCACCAGGCCTCGACTAATCAGCGACGGGCACAGCGACGATGATGTCATAAAGGACGTAGACATCCCGCGTCTCTGATTGGTTGAGGCCGCCGGGCCTCGACCAATCAGAAACAGGCACAGCTACGATGATGTCAAAAAGGACATAGAAATCCCACGTTTCTGATTCAGCGACGGGCACAGTATCGACATAGATGTCATAATGGTTGCCATAGCGACAATGATGTCATAAAGGTTGCCTCGACCAATCAGCGACGGGCACAGTCTGCCGCGAATTCTGGAATCATCATTGTCCATATACTACGGGGACATGCATATTCTAGAATACCCGATGCGTTAGAATCGGGCCACTCATTACAGTTGTCCTCCACTGAACAAAGCTGTGCCGCCTGTTTAGTCCTGTTACCAATTTTGAACTGCTTTTTGTCTACTTTTTTATTTTAGGCCTACTAAGTCTGTCTGCGCCACTCATTACAGCTGTCCTCCATTGAACAAAGCTATGCCACCTGTGTACTCCAGTTACCAATTTTGAACTGCATTTAGCCTACTTACTTATTTAGGCCTACTAACTGTCTCTGCCTCCCATTACAGTTGTCCTCCACTGAACAAAGCTGAGGTGACAGTTTACTCCTGTTTCAAATATTAAACTGCATTTGGCCTACTTGTTTGGTTGGGCCTACTAACAGTGTCTGCCGCTGCTCGTTGTTCTCCTTCAACTGTACAAAACTGAGCCTCAATTTTCATCCTGTGTAAAAATGAACCAAACGGCGCTGCTTAGTTGCTCCAGATGAATAAGCAGCAAATATATGGATGAAATCACTCCCAATCGTCCCAGAAGTGGTTAATCAAAGAAAACTATATGTGATATTTGCGCTAAGTTCTCCTATATGAAGCCATAAATAGTTAAAATACTGTGAAATGTCATAAACAAGGTTCCCCATACAGGACTGTGATTAACAAGATGTGTTTACCTTAATATCAAAGAAAAGGAAATCTGTGTCCAGTGCTGACATGCGGAAAGGTCCTTCACTCATGCGCTCAAAGGTTGGTATCTGAAGCCTTCTCTGAATCTCTGTTCCGAAAATATCCAATATGTTGCAGAGCAAATAGTAGTATAGGAGACGCTGTCCCGGCTGGTGACTAGCGTACTCCCCCAGAGCTTGGTAACTGCCGTGCACAGGCAGTGGCGGCTGCGTGTATAAAGCTGAAGCCGACAAGGTGCAGGACCTTGTGTGACGTCACAGTCACGTGATGTGTACACGTGACCAGCTGCAAAGCTGCGGAGATGCGGAGCTACGGAGCTACGAATAGCACACAGGACCAACTAATCCTACGCGTTTCAGAGTCACTGACTCCTTCATGAGGGATGGTGCTGTGTGCAAGATGTGTGATTTATATAGCGTGCCGCCTTTTTTTTTTTTTATTTGCTCATTGGATGAAAGCAAACAATTCTATCTCAGTATTTAGACCGTGGGGTGCCAAAGTACTCAGTTCAAATCTGTACCTCATTTCTTCTCTTGACATTTGGTGAATAAAGTTGCCACCCCTCCAGTCTTTTTTCACTATTTTCAGTCCATTGACTAAGATGGTCTCAAGTGAACCCCCGTGATATTTGGCAAAATGTTGAGATAAAGGGTGTTCCGAGAATTTTTTACTAAAGTTGCACAAATGTTCTCTAATCCTTACATTCATAGGGCGAATAGTGCGACCTATGTATAATTTCTTGCAAGGGCACATAATACTGTAGATAACTCCTTTAGTGGAGCAGGTGATGACATCTTTAATATTAATTACTGTGGACTGATTGGAGATGGAGATTTGTTTTTTTGTGCCTAATTTCTTACATGATAATCATTTTTTGCATGGGAAGAAGCCATTGGGGCGTTTTGATAAAAAAATGATGATTTTTTTCTTCTTTCTCCAGAGGTCTACATATCGTTGGGGCAATTAGATTCCCCAAATGTTTTGCCCTTTTGAAAACGAATTTTGGACGCACTGGTAGTAACTCCCCAATTATCTTATCCTCTTTGAGTATGTTCCAATGTTTATTTACAATCTTGTTCAGCAGTCCACTTTTAGAATTATATTGCATTATAATTGGAATCTCATAATCTCCCCATTTTTCTCCATTCATTTTTTCTGACTTCTTTTCTATCTGCATCAGGAGCCTTTCCCTCGGGTGTTCTCCAACCTGTTCCTTAGTTTCTAACAGGAATTTTTTGTCATATCCTTTAATTACAAATTTCTCCACCAAGAGGTTTGCTTCCTTATTATAGTCGTCCAGTCTAGAGCAATTTCTATGTGCCCTGATGAATTGGCTCTTTGGAACATTGAGAAGCCAACTGGGAAGATGACAACTGTCCAAGGCTATATAGTTTCCAGAATCAGTGGGTTTGTGATATATTTGAGTATGTATTTTGTTGCTATCAATAAAAATTATTAAGTCTAAAAAATGTATTTCTTTATTATTTATAACTGAAGTGAATTTTAAAAAATAATCATTTGTGTTTAAGTGTTGAATAAAATCATTTATTAAAATGGGGCCCCCAGACCAAATAAATATGATATTGTCAATGAACCTCTGCCATAGGACCAGGTTCGCCCGTAGCTCACCCCCGCTGAAGATGGTTTCTGGCTATTCTTTGACATAAAATATTCAACTGCTTCACATCCCTTTTTGTGCTCAATCACAGTGTAGAGGGAAGTTATATCTAAAGTCCCCCCCAAAAAATGTGAAAAAATATGTAAAATGTAAAACATAGAATAAAATGAAAGCTGCTGCCTCTGGAAAGGAGTGATAAAAGATAATAAATATGTCTGTTTTTTTCAAAAGGGACAAAGAAAAAACGAAAAAGGGGATGTAGGGGCGGGAAATCAACCAAAAAAGAGAGATCAGTACATCAACAACAGGAAAACATCTCAGCGCAATTAAAACAGAAGATCTTCAATCTGAGCAATCACACATTGAGCAACAATGAGGTTTGCTTACTCAATAGGGGCCTTAAATACGCACAGAGTACAAAGTTCAATAAATTTCAGGCCTATATAGGGGTGAAACTGTTCATGAGGAAACTGGCTATTAAGAAACACTATCTAAAGAAGAAGCTAAGCATGGCAAATAAGGATGGATCAATGGATACTTTTGATCCATATGAATACACCCATCTCAAAAAGAAATCAAATTTTAACCCGATCCAGGAATATTCTGAGGCGTTTGAGGCCTTTCAGAATAACGTGACTCAGGATATTAGAAAAATTTCGGACAGAAAATGATCTCAGTTCAAGTATAACTTGTCTAATCAAGAACGTAGGGCGATTCAACAACTTCAAGACCACAAACAAATAACCATCAGACCGGCCGATAAAGGGGGTGGTATAGTTATACTCAACACTCCCAATTATGATAAAGAATCCCTACGGCTGTTGAGTGACAATCGCACCTATAACAAACTAACCATGAACCCATCAGCTAACTATTTAAAAGAAATGCAAAGCTTGATACAAACAGGTTTCCAAAAGGGATTTTTAAATAAGAATGAATTTGATTTTGTAAATAACATGCATCCCCGGGCTCCATATTTTTATTATTTACCTAAGGTCCACAAAGATCCGCTGCATCCACCAGGCAGACCGATCATCTCCGCCATAGGAGGCCTCACATCTAACCTTTCTAAATTTGTGAATTGCTACCTACAGAGAATGTGTCCCCACCTTCCATCCTATTTGAAGGATAGTGCACACATTTTAAATATTCTGCAGAAGATACAATGGGAAGAACACTATATCATGGGAACTTTAGATATAACTTCCCTCTATACTGTGATTGAGCACAAAAAGGGATGTGAAGCAGTTGAATATTTTATGTCAAAGAATAGCCAGACACCCAGGGATTAGAATCTTTTCATTCTAGATTGTATCGACTTTATACTCACTCATAATTATTTTAAATTCGGGGCGGACTACTACTCCCAGGAATGGGGTACTGCCATGGGTACCAGGTTCACCCCTAGTTACGCCAACATTTACGTAGGGAGGTGGGAAGAAGAAACCATCTTCAGCGGGGGTGAGCTACGGGCGAACCTGGTCCTATGGCAGAGGTTCATTGACGATATCATATTTATTTGGTCTGGGGGCCCCATTTTAATAAATGATTTTATTCAACACTTCAACACAAATGTTTATTTTTTTAAATTCACTTCAGTTATAAATAATAAAGAAATAAATTTTTTAGACTTAAGAATTTTTATTGATAGCTACAAAATAAATACTCAAATATATCACAAATCCACTGATTCTGGAAACTATATAGCCTTGGACAGTTGTCATCTTCCCAGTTGGCTTCTCAATGTTCCAAAGAGCCAATTCATCAGGGCACATAGAAATTGCTCTAGACTGGACGACTATAATAAGGAAGCAAACCTCTTGGTGGAGAAATTTGTAATTAAAGGATATGACAAAAAATTCCTGTTAGAAACTAAGGAACAGGATGGAGAACACCCGAGGGAAAGGCTCCTGATGCAGATAGAAAAGAAGTCAGAAAAAATGAATGGAGAAAAATGGGGAGATTATGAGATTCCAATTATAATGCAATATAATTCTAAAAGTGGACTGCTGAACAAGATTGTAAATAACCATTGGAACATACTCAAAGAGGATAAGATAATTGGGGAGTTACTACCAGTGCGTCCAAAATTCGTTTTCAAAAGGGCAAAACATTTGGGGAATCTAATTGCCCCAACGATATGTAGACCTCTGGAGAAAGAAGAAAAAAATCATCATTTTTTTAATCAAAACGCCCCAATGGCTTCTTCCCATGCAAAAAATGCTTATCATGTAAGAAATTAGGCACAAAAAAACAAATCTCCATCTCCAATCAGTCAACAGTAATTAATATTAAAGACAAAAGACAAACAAAAGAAAAAAAGTCCGCACTAACAGCTGGTTAATGTCAGAGGCAGGGGATGAAAGCAAGCTTGCTCTGCGTAAATCATGCCAGTTTTAAGGAATCGGGTGCTCCGTGAGAAACAGCCAAAGTTCAATACAATGTGCAAGAAGCAAAAGAGAGCACTCACCATCCGGAGAAAACTTCAGTCTTTATTGTGGCAATAAAACATAGCAAGGTCTTAAAGGAGAACGAAAGGTGTCAGGAGACGACGGCCGTTTCGCGCTGCCGCGCTTCTACGGCTCAGACCCGTAGAAGCACGGCAGCGTGAAACGGCCGTCGTCTCCTGACACCTTTCGTTCTCCTGTAAGACCTTGCTATGTTTTATTGCCACAATAAAGAATGAAGTTTTCTCCGGATGGTGAGTGCTCTCTTTTGCTTCTTGCACATTTTAATTAATATTAAAGATTTCATGACCTGCTCCACTAAAGGAGTTATCTACAGTATTATGTGCCCTTGCAATAAATTATATATAGGTAGCACTATTCGCCCTATGAATGTAAGGATTAGAGAACATTTGTGCAACATTAGTAAAAAATTCTCGGAACACCCTATATCTCAACATTTTGCCAAATATCACGGGGGTTCACTTGAGGACATCTTAGTCACTGGACTGAAAATTGTGAAAAAAGACTGGAGGGGTGGCAACTTCATTCACCAAATGTCAAGAGAAGAAATGAACTGAACTGAATACTTTGGCACCCCACGGTCTAAATACTGAGATAGAACTGTTTGCTTTTATCCAATGAGCAAATAAAAAAAAAAAGGCGGCACGCTATATAAAGCACACATCTTGCACACAGCACCATCCCTCATGAAGGAGTCAGTGACTCTGAAACGCGTAGGATTAGTTGGTCCTGTGTGCTATTCGTAGCTCCGTAGCTCCGCATCTCTGCAGCTTTGCAGCTGGTCACGTGTACACATCACGTGACTGTGACGTCACACAAGGTCCTGCACCTTGTCGGCTTCAGCTTCATACACGCAGCCGCCACTGCCTGTGCACGGCAGTTACCAAGCTCTGGGGGAGTACGCTAGTCACCAGCCGGGACAGCGTCTCCTATACTACTATTTGCTCTGCAACATATTGGATATTTTTGGAACAGAGATTCAGAGAAGGCTTCAGATACCAACCTTTCAGCGCATGAGTGAAGGACCTTTCCGCATGTCAGCACTGGACACAGATTTCCTTTTCTTTGATATTAAGGTAAACACATCTTGTTAATCACAGTCCTATATGGGGAACCTTGTTTATGACATTTCCCAGTATTTTAACTATTTATGGCTTCATATAGGTGAACTTAGCGCAAATATTACATATAGTTTTCTTCAATTTTCATCCTGTTTCAGATATTAAACTGCATTTGGCCTACTTGCTTGGTTGGGCCTACTAACGGTGTCTGCCGCTCCTTGCTTTTCTCCTCCACTGAACAAAGCTGAGCCTCAATTTTCATCCAGTTTCAGATATTAAACTGCATTTGGCCTACTTGTTTGGTTGGGCCTACTAAGGGTGTCTGCTGCTTGTTGCTCTCCTTCAGCTGTACAAAACTGAGCCTCAATTTTCATCCTGTTTTGGATATTAAACTGCATTTGACCTACTTGTTTGGTTGGGCCTACTAACGGTGTCTGCCGCTGTTTGTTGTTCTCCACCACTGAACAAAGCTGAGCCGCCTGTTTACTCCTGTTACCAATTTTGAACTGCATTTGGACCACTTTATTACTTGGGCCTACTAACTATGTCTGCCACTCATTACAGTTGTCCTCCTCTGAACAAAGCAATGTGTCTGTTTAATCCTGTTACCACTTTTGAACTGCATTTAGCCTACTTTATTATTTGGGCCTATATCTGTGTTTCCTCCTCATCCTGCCCATTGGCTAGCCACTGCTAGATGAGTCTGCTGGTAGATTGACCCAGACCACTACATTCCCCTTGCACTCTACACAGCCAGAATCTGACCCTGCTGAAAGTCAGGTTCCCCTTCCCGCATACTATACCACCTTACACTGGGACAAAGAGGAAGGTGCAGATGAAAGTGAAGGTTCCTTCATCAGGTGGGGGGCATAGTCGTTGGCACTGGCACAGGGCCCCTCATAGTATGCAAAAGTGTCTCTGGCAGTGGGAGGTGCCGCCCACTGTCAAACACACTGCCCTACTATGAGGGGCCCTGTGCCAGTGCCAACTAGTGGGCCCCCCTGCTTGCTCAGGATCGCAGCACTTGGAATGTTGAAATACTTACCTCTCCCTGCTCCACTGACGTGACGTATTCCGCGTTTCCCGGGCCCATGAAAATCTTGAGCCAGCCCTACCCCCCCACAACTTTAGCCAAATGAGCCCCTGTTTTCAATGCCTAACTATTATTATAAAGTAAATTAAGATTGACAAGCATCAGTAATACAAATTGATGTTTTTGGCATTAAAACGGACACTGTAGGTGTTTTCCTGTCCTCCACTCACTGCCGACTTTGATTCCCCATTGACTTGCATTGGGTTTAGTGTTTCGGCCGACCCCCGACTTTTCGCAATAATCGGCCGATTTCACTTGATCCGACTTTTGAGAAAGTCAGGTTTCGCGAAACCCGACTCAATCCTAAAAAAGTAAAAGTCGCTCAACTCTACCCACGACCGGTCTTCAAGACCGTAACCCCTCCAATGAACCAAGTACTGTAGTGAACGGCGGAGCATACGAGAATCCACCACCCGTTCCACCTCATACTCGGTATGGCCATCAACCACAACAGGCGGAGGGTGCATGGGAGACTCAACTGAGGAAGGCACTGACGGCTTCAGAAGCACCTTATGGAATACATTGGGGATCCGCAATGACGGAGGCAAGTACAGACGAAAGGACACAGGATTAACTACCTCCAAAATTTCATAAGGGCCAATAAACTTGGGACCCAACTTAGCAGAGGGAATCCTCAATCTAATATTCTTAGTGGATAACCATACCTTATCCCCAAGCTGGTAAGTCGGCCCACGTTTATCGGCAAAAAATTTATACTTGCCCTGAGCCTCCCCCATGTTTCTCTGAACCTCCCTCCAGATCTCTCCTAACCGCAGAAAGACTGAATCAGCCCCCGGACACCCTGAATCCAGCTGGGAAAACTCACCAAAGTGAGGGTGAAACCAATAGTTGCAGAAGAACGGGGACGTACCAGTGGACTGATTGACACGATTATTAAAAGTAAATTCCGCCATGGTTACCGCAGAGCACCAATCATCCTGTCTAGACATAGCAAGACATCGCAATATCTGCTCCAAAGACTGATTGGTCCTTTCAGTCTGACCATTGGTCTTGGGATGGTAGGCCGATGAAAAGGACACTGATGCCCAGCCTTATACAAAAAGCCCTCCAGAATTTTGCCACAAATCGCACTCATCTATCAGACACCACACTGACAGGCACACCATGCAATCGTACCACATGCTCCATGAATAGTTTTGATAGAGTCTCAGCATTAGGCAGACCCGCTAAAGGTACAAAATGCGCCTGCTTACTGAACCTATCAATAACTACCAAGATCACGGTTTTGCCATGAGAGTGGGGAAGATCAGTGATAAAATCCATGGACAGGTGAGTCCACGGTCTATCTGGAATTGGCAGTGGTAACAAATTCGGGCAGCACGGTGGCGCAGTGGTTAGCACTACAGCTTTGCAGCGCTGGGGTCCTGGGTTCTAATCCCACCCAGGACATCTGCAAAGAGTTTGTATGTTCTCTCCGTGTTTGCGTGGGTTTCCTCCGGGCACTCCGGTTTCCTCCCACATTCCAAAGACATACTGATAGGAATTCTAGATTGTGAGCCCAATCGGGGACAGTGATGATAATGTGTGCAAAACTGTAAAGCGCTGCGGAATATGTTAGCGCTATATAAAAATAAAGATTATTATTAAATTCCCTGGCCAGCCGGTTACGGGAGGTTTTAGCGCGAGCACAAGTTTCACAGGAAGACACAAACCCAATGACGTCAGAAGCTAACCCTAAGGCCACCAAAACAGCCTAGTGATGGCTTTACGCATGGCCGAGATTCCAGGATGCCCACTAAGAGCCGAGTCATGGAACTTCGAAGCACCCTTAACCAATACTGGACAGGTACAAAGAATTAAGGTGGATTTCAATTTTGGAAACACTGCAGCCCAATGGGCTTAATCTAGACTATAATCTGCAGATTTGCACTACATAATTATGTCAAGAGTTTGATGTGCTGCGGTTAGTCTGATATTTGTGTTCTTATGTAGGATTCTCCCTCTTGACACAGTGTGCGTACTCTACTCCGTGTATGTTTTAATCTTGTGCTGTTTTGTGTATTTTGATTTTTATAACTTTTTTCTGTGTTTTCTTTTTCTCTTTTGTACCGTAGGTCGCGATTTTGCAGTCAGAGAGTGGATGGAGGTGCCTTATTTGCTATTTATAGCTTTCTGTATATATGTGTTGTATTTTTTTCTCCCTGCGCTCCCTGTCTGCTTTATCGCGGCTGTTCGGGAGGGGTGGTTGCCATGGAGATGGCTATGCCTGCGTCTATCTTGGAGCGCCGACTCGGTGCGGCGTATGGGCAGGCTGGTTGCCATCGCATATATTCGCTGTGGTTTCTGGTCCGGCCGTGTGATTCGCTGCCGGGTCTGGTGCTCTGATGTCGACGCTTACTCTGGGGCGCCTGGCGCGTGCGCGGTTGGCGGCACTGGGGGGCGGTCGGTTGGTCGTCCCTTTGGTGTGCCTTGCGCGTGCGCGCTGATGCTCTATGACGTCTGGGACGTCTGGCGCGTGCGCGCTTGGTAACACTGCGGGGCGGTCAGGTGATCGTCTCTGCGGTGTGCCGTGCGCATGCGCCGGCGTTCTATGGCGTTCGCACACATCCCTGCATACCTTGCTGTGATTGGGTGGATTCATTTTGTGCGCTTTTTCTCCTAGCCCACGGTGATTGAAGGATAAAGGGGACTGGCTCGTGGATATCACGCGATTGGTGGAGATGTCGTTATAGTAACCAGATAACAAATACAACCATTGGACTGTGCATCTATGTGATGTTTGTTTACGTATGTGATTTTGAGTTTTATGCCCCTCTTTGTATATATTCTCATAGGATATGGATAATGATGATGATGTCTAGTTGTTATTAATTATATATGTGTATGATATTCGATATTTAAGCACATTAAATGTATATTTAATAAAGGCCGCCCCTTGATGGTGATTGGAGCTCATGTGTGCTCCACACTATTTAAGATGGCCACTTTTGATACTGTGTATACTTGACAAAGGCCAACCAGGCCGAAACGTTGTATTTTTATTATGGCAGAATAAAGACTACTTTTGGACTAACATCACCTGGTATGGATGCTGCTCTTCCTTCTCTATATAGGTACAAAGAGCTAGTCATTGGGAACGGATGAAGGAGCAAGAAATTGGGCCTCATGAATCTCTTGCTCCAATACTGAGGACACCGCAGCCACCACCACTCCGCACTGATGAAAGGAGGAAGGAGGTTCAGGTGGTGAAACTGGGTCCAGGCTACGAGATAAAGCATCAGCCTTCACATTCTTGTACCCTGGTCTGAAAGTAATAGAAAACTGAAATCGGGAAAAAAAAGTGACCACCTAGCTTGTCTCGGGGTCAACCGTTTGGCAGATTCGATGTAAGATTCTTGTGATCCGTAATGACAGTAACATGATGGGCAGCCCCCTCCAAATAATGCCTCCATTCTTCAAATGCTAATGTAATGGCCAACAGCTCCCGATTACCCACATCATAATTCCTCTCAGCAGAGGAAAACTTTCTCGAAAAGAAGGCACAAGGTCTTAAGTTAGTCAATGTGGTGGGCCCTTGGGATAACACAGCCCCCACTCCCACCTCTGAAGCATCCCCCTCTATGATAAATGGTTTAGACAAATCAGGTTGAACCAGTACAGGAGCAGTCATGAAACAATTCTTCAAAGGAGAAAACGCCCCCAAAGCTGCAGTTGACCAGTTTTTAAGATCTGCCCCCTTACGAGTTAAATCTGTGAGGGGTTTGACCACTTGAGAAAACCCCTTAATGAATTTTCTATAATAATTGGCGAAACCCAGAAAACACTGAAGACCCTTGAGATCTCTGGGTTGCACCCAATCCACAATAGCCTGTACCTTCCTAGGGTCCATACGAAACCCCTTAGCAGACAAAATGACCCCTAGAAAGGACAATTCCTGAGCAAAAAATGAACACTTCTCTGGTTTAGCAGATAGTGAGTTCTCCCTAAGCCTCAGAAGAACTGCAAGGAGGTGGTCCATATGATTCTGTTTGTCGGAAGAATATATGAGGATGTCATCCAAATAAATTACCATGAAACGGCCCATAAAATCTGAGAAAACATGATTCATGAAATTCTGAAACACACCTGGTGCGTTAGTCAGGCCAAAGGGCATAACCAAATTCTCAAGCAAACCTTCAGAGGTGAGAAAAGCAGTTTTCCACTCATCCCCCTCCTGCATACAGATGAGATTGTATGCCCCCCTGAGGTCCAACTTAGAGAACTACCTGGCCCCGGACAATTGATTATACAAATCGGGTATCAGTGGGAGAGGATAAGTATTTCTTATGGTCATTTTATTAATAGATTGTACAGATGGGCTTTGGGCAATTTGGCACCAGGAACCAGATCACCCGCACAATCGAACGGGTGGTGTGGTGGCAGAACCTCAGCCTCCTTTTCGGAGAGCACATCCTCAAAGTCCTTCAGGTACTCCGGAATACCCTCCAAACTGACGGATGGCACAGATACAGAAGCAAGACATCTCTTAGAACAATTGGGACCCCATTTAACAATGTCCCGAGATTCCCAGTTTATAACAGGATTATGTAATTGCAACCAGTAGGGATGAGCGAAACAGATCGGCAAATTTCAAAAGTCGCCAACTTTTAGCAAAGTCGGGTTTTGTGAAACCCGACCCGATCCCACTGTGGGATCTGGTCGGCGGTCGGCGATCTTTTCTCAAAAGTCAGGTTTCGTTTTTATTTTTATATATATATATATATATATATATATATATATATATGTCATAGAGACACATATACGTATATATATAGATTTATATTTACTTAAGTGCGATAATGTTGAAAAGCCGGTAATCAATTGCCGGCTTTTCATTTCTCCTGCCTAAACCCGACATGATATGAGACATGATTTACATACAGTAAACCATGTCATATCCCCATTTTTTTGCATATTACACACTACTAATGCAAAATTTGGGCGCTATAGCTATTAAATTTAAGGGTTAAATCGCGGAAAAAATTGGTGTGGGCTCCCGCGCAACTTTCTCCGCCAGAGTAGTAAAGCCAGTGACTGAGGGCAGATATTAATAGCCTGGAGAGGGTCCATGGTTATTGGCCGCCCCTGGCTAAAAACATATTCCCCCAGCCACCCCAGAAAAGGCACATCTGTAAGATTCGCCTACTCTGGCACTTGGCCACTCTCTTCCCATTCCGTGTAGCGGTGGGATATGGGGTAATGAAGGGTTAATGTCACCTTGCTATTGTAAGGTGACATTAAGCCAGATTAATAATGGAGAGGCGTCAATTCTGACACCTATCCATTATTAATCCAATTGTATGAAAGGGTTAAGAAAACACACACACATTATTAAAAAGTATTTTAATGAAATAAACACACAGGTTGTTTTAATATTTTATTGCTCTCTCAATCCACCTGAAGACCCTCGTTTTTTAACAAATTAAAAATAATAAACCAACAATATACATACCTTCCAATGATCTGTCACGTCCCATGCTGTAAATCCATCTGAAGGGGTTAAATAATTTTACACCCAGGAGCTCTGCTAATGCAGCTGTGCTCGTGGCTGTAAAACCCCAGCGAATGAAGGTAATGTAGGTCAATGACCTGTAGTTACCTTCATTCGCGGTGATGCGCCCTCTGCTGGATGTCCCTCGAGCGTGAGAAAATATTCAGAAAAGTTCCCAGGTTCGAGGTCATATGAGGTCATATTGTTACAGAGCGAGGGTCTTCAGGTGAATTGAGAGAGCAATAAAATATTAAAACAACCTGTGTGTTTATTTCATTAAAATACTTTTTAATAATGTGTGTGTGTTTTTTTAACCCTTTCATACAATTGGATTAATAATGGATAGGTGTCATAGTTGACGCCTCTCCATTATTAATCTGGCTTAATGGCTTACAATAGCAAGGTGACATTAACCCTTCATTACCCCATATCCCACCGCTACACGGGAATGGGAAGAGAGTGGCCAAGTGCCAGAATAGGCGCATCTTCCAGATGTGCCTTTTCTGGGGTGGCTGGGGGCAGATGTTTTTAGCCAGGGGGGGCCAATAACCGTGGACCCTCTCCAGGCTATTAATATCTGCCCTCAGTCACTGGCTTTACCACTCTGGCGGAGAAAATTGCGCGGGAGCCCAGGCCAATTTTTTCCGCGATTTAACCCTTAAATTGCCTGTAGCTATTAAATTTAAGGGTTAAAGGCAATTTAAGGCTCGAGTTCATATGAGGACATCCAGCAGAGGGCGCATCACCGCGACTGAAGGTAACTATAGGTCATTGACCTACATTACCTTCATTCCCCGGGGTTTTACAGGCACGAGCACAGCTGCATAATAGCAGAGCTCCTGACTGTAAAATATTTTAACCCCTTCAGATGGATTTACATAGTGGGATATTACAGATCAACGGAAGGTATGTATATTGTTGGTTTATTATTTTTAATTTGTTACAGAACGAGGGTCTTCAGGTGGATTGAGAGAGCAATAAAATATTAAAACAAACTGGGTGTTTATTTCATTAAAATACTTTTTAATAATGTGTGTGTGTTTTTTTAACCCTTTCATATGACTGGATTAATAATGAATAGGTGTCATAATTGACGCCTCTCCATTATTAATCTGGCTTAATGTCACCTTACAATAGCAAGGTGACATTAACCCTTCATTACCCCATATCCCACCACCACACGGGAATGGGAAGAGAGTGGCCAAGTGCCAGAATAGGCGCATCTTACAGATGTGCCTTTTCTGGGGTGGCTGGGGGCAGATGTTTTTAGCCAGGGGGGGCCATTAACCATGGACCCTCTCCAGGCTATTAATATCTGCCCTCAGTCCCTGGCTTTACTACTGTACTCTGGCGGAGAAAATTGCACGGGAGCCCACGCCAATTTTTTCCGCGATTTAACCCTTTAATTTAATAGCTAGAGCGCCAAAATTTTGCACATACACACTACTAACATTAGTAGTGTGTAATATGCAAAAAAGGGGGATATGACATGGTTTACTGTATGTAAACCTTGTCTCATATCATGTCGGGTTTAGGCAGGAGAAATGAAAAGCCGGCAATTGAATTATCGGCTTTTCTGCTATATCGCGCTGAAGTAAATATAAAAAAAAAATATTCCCATTGACTTTGCATTGGGTTTCGTGTTTCGGCCGATCCCCGACCCTGACTTTTCAATAAGATCGGTCGATTTCACTCGACCCGACTTTTGAGAAAGTCGGGTTTCGCGAAACCCGACTCGACCTCAAAAAATGAAAAGTCGCTCAACCCTAGCAACCAGGGAAGCCCCAACATAAGTCCCGCAGGCAGATTGTTCATAACGAAACATGTAAAACGTTCCTGGTGTAAAGCACTCACTTTAAGGAGAAACTCTTCTGAAACCATTTTGATGACATTCTTTGCCAGTGGTGTTTTGTCAATGGCAACAACATGAATAGGAGTCTCCAGCCTAACCGTCCTTAATTTACACCTGGAACCAAGTCAGAGTTAATAAAGTTTATGGATGACCCGCAATCCACGAAGGCAGAAGTGGACACGGAGCCACTCCCACAACAAAGTTCAACTTCCAACCTAAATTTTGAAGATGCAAAAAAAGGTACCTGAGAGTCGGGGTGACTACCACGACAATCACCCAGACTCAGACGCTTATAGGTTGGTGGACAGGAGGAGCAGTCTTTTTTCCAATGTCCAGGATCTCCACAGTAGAAACACAACTTTGCTTCAAACCGTCATCTCCTCTCCTTCTCCTTGAGATTGGCAACTCCCACCTCCATAGGTTCAGACGGGGCGAAACAACAGGACCAGCAGAAAAAAACAGACCCTTTCGCTGTGCAATACCTCTCTCCCTCAGCCACCAATCCATGCGGATAGCCTGAGTCATGGTCTCCTCCAATGAGCTGGGAGGTGGATTGAAGGCCAGAGCATCCTTCAGGTAATCTGCCAGTCCACTCCTGAACAGACATCTAAGCGCGGAATCATCCCAGGGCACCTCAGTGGACCATCGGCGGAACTCGGAGCTGTACCACTCGGCTGAGTGCTCCCCCTGAACCAGACCCATAATAGTGTCCTCTGCGAACCTGACACGGTCCGGTTCGTCCTAGATAAGTCCTAGGGCCTCAAAGAACCTATCTACAGACATCCGTTCAGGGGCAGTGAGGGGCAGTGAGAAAGCCCAAGATTGGGGACCCTGCCTAAGTAAGGAGATAATAATCCCTACCCGCTGAGTCTCATTCCCAGACAATCGAGGTCTAAGGGAAAACAATAACTTACAGCTTTCCCTGAACAGGTGAAATTTATCTTTTTCTCCAGAAAAGGTATCAGGAAGCTGAACCAAGGGTTCGGCAGAATACAAAACAACATCTACAGACTCACCAGGTTGACTAACAGCATGGGGGGTGGTTCCCTGCGTGGTCAGAACAGTCTCTGTCAGTTCTTTTTATAAGAGAACATGAGACGCGACAAGGGCCCGATGTTCCACTGAAAAATCCCGCACCATCTGTGTCAAACTGGACACTTGATCCGTCAGGTTGCAAGGCGGATCCATGACCAGAGAAAAGAAAAATGACAAAATCCCGTTTAAATGTAGGTCAGCTATAATGTAATGTGCTGCTGCAGTGCAGTATAGAGCAACCTCCACCAGGGGGTGCTGGTTAAGGAAAAGAGGTTGTACACACAGCGCAGCAACACTGAACAACAACACAAGTGTCACAGGTGTTATGATCTGGTGGCCTAGGAGCAGCATGTGACGTACTCTGGAGAAGGTGGTACCTGTACTGACCGAAGACCCTGAACTTAGCAGCGCAACTAGAAATAGCCGTGGGATGTACCTAACACTCCCTAGACCCCTCAACACAGCCTAAGGACTAACTTCCCCTAAAGATAGAAACGGGAAAACTATCTTGCCTCAGAGAAAATCCCCAAAGGATAGACAGCCCCCCACAAATATTGACTGTGAGAGGAGAGGGAAATGACAAACGCAGACTGAAATCAGGATTAGCAAAGGAGGCCTTACTAGCTAAAAAGAAAGAATAGGACAGAGAACTATGCGGTCAGTATTAAAACATTAGAAAATATCCACCACAGAAAATACAAAACTCCACATCTGACTAACGACATGGAGGGTATATCTGCATCTCCAGAGATACAGCTTGGCTGCAAAAAATCCTTACACAGACAAGCTGAACAAGACAAAACATGAAAATGCACTGAACTGTAAGGCCCACAGCATGTGGACAGCAAAAACAAAGCCAGGACTTATCTTTGTTGAAAAGCACAGCAAACAGGAGAGACCAGAAAGGGAAGTGAATCCTCCAAAAACAATGGACAACTGGCACTGACTAAAGGATCAAGCAGGACTAAATAGCTGAGTCCAAATTGCAAAAAGTGAACACACCTGATAAATGCTGCGATCCAAAGACAGCAGCACTACCACTCATAACCACCGGAGGGAGCCCAAGAGCAGAATTCACAACACACAGGTAATGAAAGAGACGTCAGACAAGCCAAGGTCATACACGGAGATAGCAGCGCGGTACAGAAGGGGCGAGCAGAGAATAGTCGGGGACAAGCTAACAGTCAGAGCCTACCGGGAACGTGGTAACCAAAACGTGAGACGTAAGATGGAGTTGGGATACAAACCAGAGGTCAGAACAAGTCAGAAACAGGTGCAGGCAGTCAGAGGCAAAAGGAACACTAGTACAAGTATCCAGGTCAGGTGCTCAAACCGTGCAGCATGAACTATAGCTGACACTGGCCCACAGGCTGCAGAGGACTTAAATAGCTCAGCGAGCTTCAAAGTGAGGCAGAGGGGACTAACTCCCACATGACCAGTCCAGAGATAAGACAGCTGAACACAAACTCAGAACTGGATCATGACAGCTGGCAGACAGAACTATGCCACGTATGCCTGCAAAACTATGATTTTTCCACCACAAATACATCAGGCCTCAGCCTGACATACCAGACTGTATTAAATATTTTTGGGGATTTTGGTGATTTTTTTTTTGTGAATTAAAAAGAAAAAAATTTCAACAAGGCTAGCACACAGAACTATGCTAATTATGCCTGCGAAACTACAATTTTTTAAACACAGATACACCAGGACTCAGCCTGACATAGACTGTATAATTTTTTGTGGGGGTGTGGTGAATTAAAAAAAATATACTGTATATATGTAGAACAAGGTTAGCACATAGAACTATGCTATGTATGCTTGAGGAAATATGATTTTTCACACACAGATACACCAGGCCTCAGCCTGACATAACAGACTGTATAAATTTTTGAGGGCTTTTGGTGAATTTTTGGAAAAAAAAGCCACAGAAAACTGCAGCTAGGTATATAGTAAATAAACAGCAGCAGACAGTAATGGAGCTTTTGGAGGTATGCAGTGAGAGCTGTGTATACACATACAGTGCCTGCAGGCCTTGCACTGATGTGGATATGTGCATATAGACTTCCCTGCCTACCTAGCGCTGCAATTTCGGGATCCCCGAATTAGCCCTAAAAAGAACCGTTGGTTTCTAAGGAGTTGTGGACTGAACAGTTGCAGACCTACACTAACTAATAAAAGAACGATTCTGACCCTATCTCAGCAGCATCTCTCCCTACTCGCTAAGTTCAGAGCAGAATGCGGCGAGCAGGATGGCGCCAGGTCTGTTATAGACCTGATGACTCAGTGCAGCCAGCCAATCACTGTAATACCACAACAAAAATGGCTGCGGTATTACAGTGCATGGCTGACAATCCCTGCATTGTCATTGGCACTCTAAAGAGTGCCAGATTTGCTAGGCGGAGACTCGAGCTCCCGATGAATAATCTCAGAAATACTCGGTGCCCACGGAGTACACTGAGCATAGTGATTCTCGGCGAGTACCAAGTAGTGGCAAGCACATTCCCTCATCACTATTATTTATCATTAATATCAGTATTGTGGGAGGAACAAAAAACATTTTTGTTGGAAGGGTTGAAATTCATGTTAACCCCTTCATGACCCAGCCTATTTTGACCTTAAAGACCTTGCCGTTTTTTGCAATTCTGACCAGTGTCCCTTTATGAGGTAATAACTCAGGAACGCTTCAATGGATCCTAGCGGTTCTGAGATTGTTTTTTCGTGACATATTGGGCTTCATGATAGTGGTAAATTTAGGTCAATAAATTCTGTGTTTATTTGTGATAAAAACAGAAATTTGGCGAAAAGTTTGAAAATTTCGCAATTTTCACATTTTGAATTTTTATTCTGTTAAACCAGAGAGGTATGTGACACAAAATAGTTAATAAATAACATTTCCCACACGTCTACTTTACATCAGCACAATTTTGGAAACAAAATTTTTTTTTGCTAGGAAGTTATAAGGGTTAAAATTTGACCAACGATTTCTCATTTTTACAACGAAATTTACAAAACCATTTTTTTTAGGGACCACCTCACATTTGAAGTCAGTTTGAGGGGTCTATATGGCTGAAAATACCCAAAAGTGACACCATTCTAAAAACTGCACCCCTCAAGGTACTCAAAACCACATTCCAGAAGTTTATTAACCCTTCAGGTGCTTCACAGCAGCAGAAGCAACATGGAAGGAAAAAATGAACATTTAACTTTTTAGTCACAAAAATGATTTTTCAGCAACAATTTTTGTATTTTCCCAATAGTAAAAGGAGAAACTGAACAACGAAAGTTGTTGTCCAATTTGTCCTGAGTACGCTGATACCTCATATGTGGGGGTAAACCACTGTTTGGGCGCACGGCAGGGCTTGGAAGGGAAGGAGCGCCATTTGACTTTTTGAATGAAAAATTGGCTGCACTCTTTAGCGGACACCATGTCAAGTTTGGAGAGCCCCCGTGTGCCTAAAAATTGGAGCTCCCCCACAAGTGACCCCATTTTGGAAACTAGACGCCCCAAGGAACTTATCGAGATGCATAGTGAGCCCTTTAAACCCCCAGGTGCTTCACAAATTGATCCGTAAAAATGAAAAAGTACTATTTTTTCATACAAAAAATTCTTTTAGCCTCAATTTTTTCATTTTCACATGGACAACAGGATAAAATGGATCCTAAAATTTGTTTGGCAATTTCTCCTGAGCACACCGATACCTCACATGTGGGGGTAAACCACTGTTTGGGCACATGGTAAGGCTCGGAAGGGAAGGAGCGCCATTTGACTTTTTGAATGAAAAATTATCTCCATCGTTAGCGGACACCATGTCGCGTTTGGAGAGACCCTGTGTGCTTAAACATTGGAGCTCCCCCACAAGTGACCCCATTTTGGAAACTGGACCCCCGAAGGAACTTATCTAGATGCCTAGTGAGCACTTTAAACCCTCAGGTGCTTCACAAATTGATCCGTAAAAATGAAAAAGTACTTTTTTTTCACAAAAAATTTCTTTTCGCCTCAATTTTTTCATTTTCACATGGGCAATAGGATAAAATGGATCATAAAATTTGTTGAGCAATTTCTCCCGAGTACGCCGATACCTCATATGTGGGGGTAAACCACTGTTTGGGCACACGGCAGGGCTCGGAAGGGAAGGCGCGCCTTTTGACTTTTTGAATGGAAAATTAGCTCCAATTGTTAGCGGACACCATGTCGCATTTGGAGAGCCCCTGTGTGCCTATGCAATGGAGCTCCCCCACAAGTGACCCCATTTTGGAAACTAGACCCCCCAAGGAACTTATCTAGATGCATACTGAGCACTTTAAACCCCCAGGTGCTTCACAGAAGTTGATAATGCAGGGACATGAAAATAAAAAATAATTTTTCTTTTCTCAAAAATGATTTTTTAGCCTGGAATTTCCTATTTTGCCAATGGTAATAGGAGAAATTGGACCATAAATGTTGTTGTCCAGTTTGTCCTGAGTACGCAGATACCCCATATGTGGGGGTAAACCACTGTTTGGGCGCACGGCAGGGCTCAGAAGGGAAGGCACGCCATTTGGCTTTTTAAATGGAAAATTAGCTCCAATCATTAGCGGACACCATGTCGCGTTTGGAGAGCCCCTGTGTGCCTAAACATTGGAGATCCCCCACAAATGACCCCATTTTGGAAACTAGACCCCCAAAGGAACTAATCTAGATGTGTGGTGAGCACTTTGAACCCTCAAGTGCTTCACAGAAGTTTATAACGCAGAGCCATGAAAATAAAAATAAAAAATTATTTTCTCAAAAATGATTTTTTAGCCCGCAATTTTTTATTTTCCCAAGGGTAACAGGAGAAATTTGACCCCAAAAGTTGTTTTCCAGTTTCTCCTGAGTACGCTGATACCCAACATGTGGGGGTAAACCACTGTTTAGGCACATGCTGGGGCTCGGAAGTGAAGTAGTGACGTTTTGAAATGCAGACTTTGATGGAATGCTCTGCGGGCATCACGTTGCGTTTGCAGAGCCCCTGATGTGGCTAAACAGTAGAAACCCCCCACAAGTGACCCCATTTTGGAAACTAGACCCCCAAAGGAACTTATCTAGATGTGTGGTGAGGACTTTGAACCCCCAAGTGCTTCACAGAAGTTCATAACACAGAGCAGTGAAAATAATAAATACGTTTTCTTTCCTCAAAAATAATTTTTTAGCCCAGAATTTTTTATTTTCCCAAGGGTTACAGGAGAAATTGGACCACAAAAGTTGTTGTCCAGTTTCTCCTGAGTAAGCTGATACCCCATGTGTGGGGGTAAACCACTGTTTGGGCACACGTGGGGGCTCAGAAGGGAAGTAGTGACTTTTGAAATGCAGACTTTGATGGAATGGTCTGCGGGCGTCACGTTGCGTTTGCAGAGCCCCTGGTGTGCCTAAACAGTAGAAACCCCACACAAGTGACCCCATTTTGGAAACTAGACCCCCCAAGGAACTTATCTAGATATGTGGTGAGCACTTTGAACACCCAAGTGCTTCACAGACGTTTACAACGCAGAGCCGTGAAAATAAAAAATCATTTTTCTTTCCTCAAAAATGATGTTTTAGCAAGCAATTTTTTATTTTCTCAAGGGTAACAGGAGAAATTGGACCCCAGTAATTGTTGCGCAGTTTGTCCTGAGTATGCTGGTACCCCATATGTGGGGGTAAACCACTGTTTGGGCACACGTCGGGGCTCGGAAGTGAGGGAGCACCATTTGACTTTTTGAATACAAGATTGGCTGGAATCAATGGTGGCGCCATGTTGCGTTTGGAGACCCCCTGATGTGCCTATACAGTGGAAACCCCTCAATTCTAACTCCAACACACCCCTAAACCTTATCCCAACTGTAGCCGTAACCCTAATCACAACCCTAACCCCAACACACCCGTAACCCCAACACACCCCTAACCCTAACCACAACCCTAATTCCAACCCAACCCTAACCCTAAGGCTATGTGCCAACGTTGCGGATTCGTATGAGATTTTTCAGCACCATTTTTGAAAAATCCGCGGGTAAAAGGCACTGCGTTTTACCTGCGGATTTACCGCGGATTTCCAGTGTTTTTTGTCCGGATTTCACCTGCGGATTCCTATTGAGGAACAGGTGTAAAACGCTGCGGAATCCGCACAAAGAATTGACATGCTGCGGAAAATACAACGCAGCGTTCCCGCGCGGTATTTTCCGCACCATGGGCACAGCGGATTTGGCTTTCCATATGTTTACATGGTACTGTAAACCTGATGGAACACTGCTGCGAATCCGCAGCGGCCAATCCGCACCGTGTGCACATAGCCTAATTCTAAAGGTATGTGCACACGCAGCGGAAAACGCTGCGGATCCGCAGCAGTTTCCCATGAGCTTACAGTTCAATGTAAACCTATGGGAAACAAAAATCGCTGTACACATGCTGCCGCAGCTGCAGCATGTCACTTCTTTCTGCGGATTCCGCAGCGGTTTTACAACTGCTCAAATAGAAAATCGCAGTTGTAAAACCGCATTGAAATGCGCAAAAAAAACATGGTAAATCCGCCATAAATCCGCAGCGGTTTAGCACTGCGGATTTATCAAATCCTCTGCGGAAAAATCCGCAGAGGACCAGAACACGTGTGCACATCCCGAACCCTACCCCTAACCCTACCCCTATCCCTACCCCTACCCCTACCCCTACCCCTAACCCTACCCCTAACCCTAACCCTAGTTCTTACCCCAACCTTAGTGGAAAAAAAAAATATTTATTTTTTTTATTGTCCCTACCTATGGGGGTGACAAAGGGGGGGGGGGTCATTTACTTTTTTTTTATTTTGATCACTGAGATAGGTTATATCTCAGTGATCAAAATTCACTCTGGAACGAATCTGCCGGCCGGCAGATTCGGCGGGCGCTCTGCACATGCGCCCGCCATTTTGGAAGATGGCGGCGCCCAGCAAAGAAGACGGACGGACCCCGGGAGGCCAGGTAAGTATAAGGGGGGAGATCAGGGCACGGGGGGAGGGCGTCGGAGCACGGGGGGGTGGACCAGAACACGGGGGGGTCGATTGGAGCACGGAGTGGGGGATCGCTGTGCGGGCGGGTGGATCGGAGCACGGGAGGGGATCGCTGTGTGGGGGGGAGATCGCTGTGCGGGGGGGATCGGAGTGCGGGGGGTTTGATTGGAGCACGGGGGGTGTGATTGGAGCACGGGGGGTGTGATTGGAGGACGGGGGGAGCGGGCAGGAGGACGGGGGAGCGGAGCACAGGACCGAGGAGAGCGGACCACAGATAGGGGGGCTGGGGGGGCGATCGGAGGGGTGGGGTGGGTGCACATTAGTGTTTCCAGCCATGGCCGATGATATTGCAGCATCGGCCATGGCTGGATTGTAATATTTCACCATTTTTTTAGGTGAAATATTACAAATCGCTCTGATTGGCAGTTTCACTTTCAACAGCCAATCAGAGCGATCGTAGCCACGGGGGGGTGAAGCCACCCCCCCTGGGCTAAACTACCACTCCCCCTGTCCCTGCAGATCAGGTGAAATGGGAGTTAACCCTTTCACCCGATCTGCAGGGACGCGATCTTTCCATGATGCATATGCTGCGTCATGGGTCGGAATGGCACCGACTTTCATGACGCAGCGTATGCATCAAAGGTCGGGAAGGGGTTAACACACAACATCTTTGAGTTCCAGGGTAAACTCAGGTAGCGCCAAGGTTGGCTAATCTTTTCATGTGGCGTTTCGAGTCCTCATCGCTGTTGTATGCATCTGAATCTAAAGAAAGAATATGACTATACAGTAGATATATAGATGATTTGATCATTTTATGGGCTAGGACGGAGGATGAAGCCTGTAAATTAATAGATTCCCTTAATAGGAATAACTTTGGCATCTCCTTTACGTCATGCATCAGAAAGGACAAAATTGTGTTCCTGGACCTGGTATTGGGGCATAAAGTGGGTAAAATTATAACAAAAATGCCCATCAAAACCTGTTATATGAATGGCTATGTGGACTTTAGAAGTGCGCATTACAAAAAGTGGAAAACTAACTTTACCATTCAGTCAGTTTTTGAGGATCTGAAAAAACTGTACTAACACCCAAGATTATGTGACCCAATCAACTGTACTGAAGGTTTAGGGATAAGAAATATCCAGAAAAATTAATCGAGGCAGCATACAGAAAGAATTTGGACAAAGACCACGAGGATCGTCTCTCAAGTAAGAAGGGAAAAGGCTGTAATGCAGAGGAAAGTAGAAGGAAAAAACGGCCAGCAAAAAATGAGGATTAAAAGAGAAATTTTTGGAAGTTTAATTTTATAACAACTTATAATAAAGGGAATGTATTGATAAGAAGAATTTATAAAAAAAAATATTGGTATATTTTAACAAAAGATGTGATTCTTGGGTAAATGCTTCTGAGGGAACTGAGAATAACTTTCAGGAGAGGAGCGACAGTGCAAAATTGTAGCTCAGAGTAAATTAAGAGAGGTTACAAACATAAAAAATATGATAGGAAAAAATACCAATATGAATGGAGGGAAGGTAAATACAGGAGTATACTGTATAGATGCTCTTCAAACAAATGTAAATGTTGTACAATCATTAACCATGGAGCAAGGAGTATTCAATCTAATACTACTGGGGAAACAATTAAGATTAAACAGAGACTCACACGTAGAATGGATTTTGTCATCTACGTAGTGACTTGCAGATGCTGGCGCGTCAATACGTGGGATGAACTTCCCAGGAATTGAGCGCTGGGATGAATAATCACCGCTATAATACAAAGAATGGACAGATTAAACATAGTCTGATGCTTCCGCATCACGGTCATACCGCTTAAACATGTACCAAAAGGAGCTAATAGGAACAAATTATTAAACCATAAGGAGTCCTATTGGATATATAGGCTACACAGCCTATAACCAAATTGACTTAATGATGTTGAAGAGAATCTGTAAGGATTTGTCATAAATAAGTCAATCGTTTGCACATGGGCAATATATACTGTATATTAGCAAAAGTTTTAATTTTCCTTTCTTCTTCAAATTTAAAAAGAAAAAAAATTTTCTTTAGCTTTTTAATGGAACAAATTGATTCATGTAGAGATGATAGAGTGAATTATATTTATAATTATATTTATACTTATACCTATACTGATATTGTTATGTTTGTTCGCAACAATGTAACACCATGTATTTAAAAGCTCATAAAAGTACTATACTGATATATATATATATATATATATATATATATATATATATATATATTTTTATATATATATATATATATATATATATATATACAGTACAGACCAAAAGTTTGGACATACCTCATTTAAAGATTTTCCTGTACTTTCATGCCTATGAAAATTGTAAATTCCCACTGAAGGCATCAAAACTATAAATTAATACATGTGGATTTATAACTTAACAAAAAAGTGTGAAACAACTGAAATTATGTCTTATATTCTAGGTTCTTCAAAGTAGCCACCTTTTTGCTATGATGACTGCTTTGCGCATCTCTTGGCATTCTCGTGATGAGCTTCAAGAGGTAGTCACCGGATATGGTTTTCACTTCACAGGTGTGCCCTGTCAGGTTTAATAAGTGGGATTCCTTGCCTTATAAATGGTTGGGACCATCAGTTGTGTTGAGCAGAAGTCTGGTGGATACACAGCTGATGGTCCTACTGAATAGAGTGTTCGAATTTGTATTATGGCAAGAAAAAAGCAGCTAAGTAAAGAAAAATGAGTGGCCATCATTACTTTAAGAAGGGAAGGTCAGTCACTCCCAAAATTGGGAAAACTTTGAAAGTGTCCCTAAGTGCAGTTGCAAAAACCATCAAGCGCTACAAAGAAACTGGCTCACATGATGACCACCCCAGGAAAGGAAGACCAAAAGTCACCTCTGCTTCTGAGGATAAGTTTATCCGAGTTACCAGCCTCAGAAATCGCAGGTTAACAGCAGCTCAGATTAGAGACCAGGTCAATGCCACACAAAGTTCTAGCAGCAGACACATCTCTACAACAACTGTTAAGAGGAGACTTTGTGCAGCAGGCCTTCATGGTAAAATAGCTGCTAGGAAAGCACTGCTAAGGAAAGGCAACAAGCAGAAAAGACTTGTTTGGGATAAAGAACACAAGGAATGGACATTAGACCAGTGGAAATCTGTGCTTTGGTCTGATGAGTCCAAATCTGAGATCTTTGGTTCCAACCACCGTGTCTTTGTGCGACGCAGAAAAGGTGAACGGATGGACTATGCATGCCTGGCTCCCATCGTGAAGCATGGAGGAGGAGGTGTGATGGTGTGGGGGTGCTTTGCTGGTGATACTGATAGAGATTTATTCAAAAGTGAAAGCATACTGAACCAGCATGGCTACCACAGTATCTTGCAGCAGCATGCTATTCCATCCGCTTTGTGTTTAGTTGGACCATCTTTTATTTTTCAACAAGACAATGACCCCAAACACACCTCCAGGCTGTGTAAGGGCTACTTGGCCAAGAAGGAGAGTGATGTTGTGCTACGCCAGATGACCTGGCTTCCACTGTCACCAGACCTGAACCCAAACTAGATGGTTTGGGGTGAGCTGGACCGCAGAGTGAAGGCAAAAGGGCCAACGAGTGCTAAGAATCTCTGGGAACTCCTTCAAGATAGTTGGAAGACCATTTCCAGTGACTTCCTCTTGAAGCTCATCAAGAGAATGCCAAGAGTTTGCAAAGCAGTCAGCAAAGCAAAAGGTGGCTACTTTGAAGAACCTAGAATATAAGACATATTTTCAGTTGTTTCACACTTTTTTGTTAAGTATAAAATTCCACATGTGTTAATTCATAGTTTTGATGCCTTCAGGGTGAATTTACAATTTTCATAGTCATGAAAATACAGAAAAATCTTTAACTGAAAAGGTGTGTACAAACTTTTGGTATGTACTGTATATATGAAAAATGAGTTTGTTTAGATGCTACCATGTAGATATGAGTGAGGGAGGAGAACCCGATTTTAGGTCCTGCCCTGCTATTCCCTTCTAGGAACCCTCATAAATTAGAAAACTTGGAGGTTGAAACATTACTTTATAGTGCTTTTGTATGCTTGTTTTTTTTGTTAACTGATGAAGGCTGCACTGTAAAAATAGCAGCCGAAATGCGTTGTACTGTGTTTTAAAAATATTTGTAAAATATTTTTTCTTTTTTTGAGAAATTAAATGAACTTTTATTAACAATTTTTCACTGAAAGTGAATGTATTCAAAAAATCCTAAGGTGATTAGCGCCACATTCGCTTGAAGTTTATTTTCCCTTTGTACTTAGTCTCTTTATTAGACATGAACATTTCATGCTCTATTTGGTAATCTATTACCCTGAAGAGTATTAACCCCTTAGCGACCGCCGATACGCCTTTTAACGGCGGCCGCTAAGGGTACTTAAACCACAGCGCCGTTAATTAACGGCGCTGTGGAAAAAGTCCATAGCGCCCCCCAGAGGCCGATTTTCTCTGGGGTCTCGGCTGCCGAGGGTAGCCGAGACCCCAGAGAACATGATTCGGGGGTTTTTTAACCCACCCCGCATTTGCGATCGCCGGTAATTAACCGTTTACCGGCGATCGCAAAAAAAAAAAAAAAAAAAAAAAAAGCGATCTCTTTTTAATTTCTCTGTCCTCCGATGTGATCGCACATCGGAGGACAGAGAAAAGGGGTCCCAGGAGGCCCCCCAATACTCACCTAGCTCCCCCGATGCTCCTCGTGTCTCCCGGTGGGCGCCGCCATCTTCAAAATGGCGGGCGCATGCGCAGTGCGCCCGCCGGCCGGCACCGGGAGAATCTTTGGGGTCTCGGCTGCCGGGGGTAGCCGAGACCCCAAAGAGCACGATCGGGGTCGGTATTACCGACCCCTGTTTTGCGATCGCCGGTAATTAACTGTTTACCGGCGACCGCAAAAAAAAAAAAAAGTAAAGTGTAATTCTCTGTCCTCTGATGTGATCGCACATCAGAGGACAGAGAAATAGGGGGATTCGGGGACCCTAGCATACTCACCTAGGTCCCTGGATCCTCTTGCTGCTCCTCCTGGCCGCCGGCAGCAGAACATGGCGGACGCATGCCCAGTGCGCCCGCCATCTGTCTCCATCTGCCGGCCGGCAGGAGAACAGCAGTTGGGGCTAAAATTAGGGGTAGGGTTAGGGGTAGGGTTAGGGGTAGGGTTAGGGTTAGGGGTAGGGTTAGGTTAGGGTTGGGTTAGGGGTAGGGTTAGGGGTAGGGTTAGGGGTAGGGTTAGGTTAGGGTTAGGGGTAGGGTTAGGTTAGGGTTAGGGGTAGGGTTAGGGTTAGGGGTAGGGTTAGGGTTAGGTTAGGGGTAGGGTTAGGGTTAGGTTAGGGTTAGGGGTAGGGTTAGGGGTAGGGTTAGGGGTAGGGTTAGGGGTAGGGTTAGGGGTAGGGTTAGGGTTAGGTTAGGGTTAGGTTAGGGGTAGGGTTAGGGGTAGGGTTAGGGTTAGGTTAGGGGTAGGGTTAGGTTAGGGGTAGGGTTAGGGGTAGGGTTAGGTTAGGGTTAGGGGTAGGGTTAGTGTTAGGTTAGGGTTAGGTTAGGGGTAGGGTTAGGGGTAGGGTTAGGGGTAGGGTTAGGTTAGGGGTAGGGTTAGGTTAGGGGTAGGGCTAGGGTTGGGGCTAAATTTAGGGTTAGGGTTGGGGCTAAATTTAGGGTTAGGGTTGGGGCTAAACTTAGGGTTAGGCTTCTTTCACACTTACGTCGGTACGGGGCCGTCGCAATGCGTCGGCCCGACATACCGACGCACGTTGTGAAAATTGTGCACAACGTGGGCAGCAGCTGTAGTTTTTCAACACATCCGCTGCCCAATCTATGTCCTGGGGAGGAGGGGGCGGAGTTACGGCCACGCATGCGCGGTCAGAAATGGCGGATGCGACGTACAAAAAAACGTTTCATTGAACGTTTTTTTGTGCCGACGCTCCGCCAAAACACAACTGATCCAGTGCACGACGGACGCGACGTGTGGCCATCCGTCACGATCCGTCGGCAATACAAGTCTATGGGCAAAAAACGCATCCTGCGGGCACATTTGCAGGATCCGTTTCTTGTCCAAAACGACGGATTGCGACGGAATGCCAAACGACGCAAGTGTGAAAGTAGCCCTAGGGCTAGGGTTAGGGTTGGGGCTAAAGTTAGGGCTAGGGTTAGGGCTAAAGTTAGGGTTAGAGCTGGGATTAGGGTTAGGGTTTGGATTAGGGTTCGTATTAGGGTTAGGGTTGGCATTAGGGTTACGCTTGGGATTAGGGTTAGGTTTGGGATTAGGGTTAAGGTTAGGGTTGTGATTAGGGGTGTATTGGGATTAGGGTTAGGTTTGAGGTTAGGGTTGAGATTAGGATTAGGGGTGTGTTGGATTTAGGGTTTTGATTAGGGTTATGGTTAGGGTTGACATTAGGGTTGTTTTGGGGTAAGGGTTGTGATTATGGTTAGGGTTAGTGATTAGGATTATGGATGAGGTTGGGATTAGGGTTAGGGGTGTGTTGGGGTTAGGGTTGGAGCTAGAATTGGGGGGTTTCCACTGTTTAGGTACATCAGGGGGTCTCCAAACACGACAGCCAATTTGGCGCTCAAAAAGTCAAATGGTGCTCCCTCCCTTCTGAGCTCTGCCGTGCGCCCAAACAGTGGGTTACCCCCACATATGGGGCATCAGCGTACTCGGGATAAATTGGACAACAACTATTGCAGTCCAATTTCTCCTGTTACCCTTGTGAAAATAAAAACTTGGGGGCTACAATATCTTTTTTGTGAAAAAAAAAATATTTTTTATTTTCACGACTCTGCATTCTAAACTTCTGTGAAGCACTTGGGCATTCAAAGTTCTCACCACACATCTAGATAAGTTCCTTGGGGGGTCTAGTTTCCAAAATGGGGTCACTTGTGGAGGGTTTCTACTGGTTAGGTACATCAGGGGCTCTGCAAACGCAACATAATACCCGCAGACCATTCTATCAAAGTCTGCATTCCAAAACGGCGCTCCTTCCTTCCGAGCTCTGCCGTGCGCTCAAACAGTGGTTTACCCCCACATATGGGGTACCAGCATACTCTGGACAAATTGGACAACAACTTTTGGGGTCCAGTTTCTCTTGTTACCCTTGTGAAAATAAAAATTTGGTGGCTAAAAAATCTTTTTTGTGGAAAAAAAAAATATTTTTTATTTTCACGGCTCTGCATTATAAACTTCTTTGAAGCACTTGGGCATTCAAGGTTCTCACCACACATCTAGATAAGTTCCATGGGGGGTCTAGTTTCCAAAATGGGGTCACTTGTGGGGGATTTCTACTGTTTAGGCACATCAGGGGCTCTCCAAACGCGACATGGCGTCCGATCTCAATTCCAGCCAATTCTACATTGAAAAAGTAAAACGGCACTCTTTCTCTTCCAAGCTCTGCGGTGCGCCCAAACAGTGGTTTACCCCCACATATTGGGTATCGACGTACTCAGGAGAAATTGCACAACAACTTTTGTGGTCTAATTTCTCCTGTTACCCTTGTGAAAATAAAAATTTGTGGGCAAAAAGATCATTTTTGTAGAAAAAATGCAATTTTTTTTTTTCACGGCTCTACGTTATAAACTTCTGTGAAGCACATGGGGGTTCAAAGTGCTCGCCACACATCTAGATAAGTTCCTTAAGGGGTCTAGTTTCCAAAATGGTGTCACTTGTGGGGGGTTTCCACTGTTTAGGCACATCAGGGGCTCTCCAAACGCGACATGGCGTCCAATCTCAATTCCAGCCAATTCTACATTGAAAAAGTAAAACGGCACTCCTTCTCTTCCAAGCTCTGCGGTGCGCCCTAACAGTTGTTTACCCCCACATATTGGGTATCAGCGTACTCAGGAGAAATTGCACAACAACTTTTGTGGTCTAATTTCTCCTGTTACCCTTGTGAAAATAAGAATTTGTGGGCAAAAAGATCATTTTTGTGTAAACAAAAGCGATTTTTTATTTTCACGGCTCTACGTTATAAACTTCTGTGAAGCACTTGGGGGTTCAAAGTGCTCACCACACATCTAGATAAGTTCCTTAAGGGGTCTAGTTTCCAAAATGGTGTCACTTGTGGGGAGTTTCCACTGTTTAGGTACATCAGGGGCTCTCTAAATGTGACATGGTGTCCGATCTCAATTCCAGTCAATTCTGCATTGAAAAAGTCAAACGGCGCTCCTTCACTTCTAAGTTCTGCGGTGCGCCCTAACAGTGGTTTACCCCCACATATGGGTTATTGGCGTATTCAGGAGAAATTGCATAACAAAATTTATGGTTACATTTCTGTTTTTACACTTGTGAAAATAAAAAAAATGGTTCTGAATTAAGATGTTTGCAAAAAAAAGTTAAATGTTCATTTTTTCCTTCCACATTGTTTCAGTTCCTGTGAAGCACGTAAAGGGTTAATAAACTTCTTGAGTGTGGTTTTGAGAACCTTGAGGGGTGTAGTTTTTAGAATGGTGTCACACTTCATTATTTTCTATCATATAGACCCCTCAAAATGACTTCAAATGTGATGTGGTCCCTAAAAAAAATGGTGTTGTAAAAATGAGAAATTGCTGGTCAACTTTTAACCCTTATAACTCCCTAACAAAAAAAAATTTTGTTTCCAAAATTGTGCTGATGTAAAGTAGACATGTGGGAAATGTTATTTATTAACTATTTTTTATGACATATCTCTCTGATTTAAGGGCATAAAAATACAAAGTTTGAAAACTGCAAAATTTTAAAAATTTTCGCCATATTTCCGTTTTTTTCATAAATAATCGCAAGTAATATCGAAGAAATGTTACCACTAACATGAAGTACAATATGTCACGAAAAAACAATCTCAGAATCAGCGGGATCCGTTGAAGCGTTCCAGAGTTATAACCTCATAAAGTGACAGTGGTCAGAATTGCAAAAATTGGCCTGGTCATTAAGTACCAAATTGGCTCTGTCACTAAGGGGTTAAAGGGGCTCTATCTGTACAGAATGACTGTTCAACCCAAGTATAGGCATTTGGTGCATCATGATGGGGCCAAACATTTAAATGTGCCTTCCCATCTCCCTGGTTTCCATCTATCTACACCCTTCTCTTTTTTATTGACATCTCTGGCTTCATAGAGCCATAGAACTGGAGAGGTAGACGGAAACCAAGCAGGTGGGAAGGTGGGTATAAATGATTGGCCATGGCGATGTGCACCGAGTGCCTGTCCTTGGTTTGGACAGTCATTCTTTGCTTACAAAGTCCTTATTAAACATGGAAAATGTTAAACAGACAATTGAAATGCTGAAAATCATCAGCACCTTGTTATTATGTCAGGTGCTACAGGAGCTCAGCTCTCAGTCAAATTCTGATGCCTGCAAAATTTTAATTATGGAAATGTACGGCATAGTGTGAAAACTCATCTTTGTGTACATTTACATCAAATGTCAGTAAGGACTGGCAGAGTAACCATCTTTTTTTTTCTTACAAAACATAGTCCACTTGAAAATTAGAAACTTTATAATGTTTCAGATCATCTGCTTCTTTTTCCAATTGTACTGATCTTTCACTCTGTAAACTCTGTATTCATTGGTAAAATCTCTATTCAGTGAAGACAGAATATCAGTTTGCTGAGAAATGATATGACAATCAGTGCTCATAAAGTTTTATGGAGAGGGAATGGTAGGACCTAAAAGTGGAAACAGACAACCTTCTGCAACTTCACCTGAAAACCTGAAAAGATGATTACACATTTACAAATTGTGTCATTGTGGAATATTTTATCCTGATTCATGTTATACAGTAAGAATGCACTAAAGTCAACTCACAGAATTCCTTGGTGGAACATTATTCATGAGTTACTTAATGTGCTGAAAACTTCATGTTCTTTAATAGAAGTAATAAAAAAATAAGTAAATATTCAAATTGCTTCTTCTCCTGAGTCATGTCTTGCTGATTATAAGGAGCAACATAACATTTTAGATATCTGTAACTCTAATTACTGCTGGCATTTTGACAAACAGCAATTAAATGTCTTGTTGAAGTTAATGGGATTACTCAGTTTGAGAAAATTACATACTGTAAGAGTAAGACAAATATAATTTTCCTTTCTTTAAAATTAACCCCTATTAGCAATTAGAAATCTAGCATGAGATAATTTTCATTTAACAGCTTAAAGATTCAACTTTGTTTTCATAAATTGAATATTCAGTTACAGATGTAGTGTTCCTAAAGGGAATACACAAGGCACACTACACAAATATCGCAACGCAAATAGTTTATTTACTTTGTGAAAATAGAGTAAACTCCATGGCATGATATTTATTATTTGAGATTTGAGGTATTCCATAGAGAGAACACCTGTGACAATTTCTAAAGAATTAACAATAATTAATCCCCTCTGTGAAACACGAAGGAAATTCTGAAGCATGAGTAGTTGGCGGTACTTATGGCCTGGAGTTGTAAAACGCTGCTTTATCAGATGTTATATTATAGTCATTCGTCTTGTAAAGAAGCACTCCTCCGCCCATCAAAATTTTCATCCTCTTATTATCTCACAATCATTATATCATATGGCACTGTGTACTTACAATTGCTCATTCTCCCTTCTACCCAGCTAATTCTTCTGTTTTTCCATTAGGCCTATGACATCACGTGAATAAAACTGATTAGCTAAATCCTTCTAAGCTCTATGTAGAAACTGGAGGTCAATTTTCCCTGTATGACTTATAATTCACTGAAAAAGTCCCTAGCAGGGGGAGGAGGGAGAAGAGGGTCAGTTATTGAAAAAGGAAATTATAAATGCAGGGACAAGAGACTTCCTGTTTCTACATAGAACCATGAAAAATAATAAACTCGGTATAACGGCAAAACGAGCAATTGTAAGTACACAGTGCCATATAATAGAATAGGATGACTGCAATGTATTAAGATGATAAAAACATTCATGGGAGGAGGAATGCTTCTTTAATTGCTTTGATATAGGTGGCAAATACAGTGCATCATACATATCAAATTGCTGCATCTATGAACCTTCAATACAAATGTCACTTCAATGTTTTTACTGTATGTGCATTATTTTAGTCTTGAAAATACAGCCTGACTTTAAACCTCATTTAATTGATAGCATTATATTTTATTATATAATAAGAAATACCGCGCTACAAGTGCCTGAGGCTACTCCCAGACTTAGCAACTCCATGGTTCTAAAGGGTCATAGAACCACAGACTTGCTAAGCCTGGGAGTAGTCTCAGGCACTTGTAGCGCGGTATTTCTCATTACATAATTGGTATTTTCTTATTGACAGATTAGGTGCAGTATCTGTCTGACATACCAGCAGCACTTGTGCGGTTGTAGTTTAGGTGTAGCGCCAGTGTATTTTACAAATCTCTATATTTTATTATTGTTGTGAATCTTAGTAAAGATTCTGCACCAGATCATCATTTTAAAGAAGCTCTCTCATTAAATTTTGTATTCAGTAAATGTGTGTAGATGTGCACGTAACGTAGTGTGAATGTATTAATATACTCACTTACCGCTGTTCTCTCCAGTGTCCAGTGCCATTCTTTTCTGCATCGTTGTGACATCACCGCAATTCTGACTACCAGGCTCATTCTATGCATGAGCCGGAAATTTATTTTGCAATGCAAACCTATACGTTTTCATCTCCAGAATCCAACCTTTTCTTTCCTTTGAAACTACAGAAACACTTACTCTCACTCTTATTCATTTTCATCCGGTCTCCCTCTAACCAAACTTTCTCCTCTCCAATACACCATGAATGCAACAGCCAGGGTCATATTTCTGTCTAGCTGCTTCTCCAAAGTGTCCACCTTGTGCCAGTCATTTCACTGGTTACACATCCACTGCAGAGTACAATATAAACTTACAGTGGGTCTGGAAAATATTCAGACCCCTTTAAATTTTTCACTCTTTGTTTCATTGCAGCCATTTGGTAGATTCAAAAAAGTTCATTTTTTTCACATTAATGTACACTCTGCACCCCATCATGACTGAAAAAATAGAAATGTAGACATTTTTGCAAATTTAATAAAAATGAAAAGCTGAAATTTCACATGGCCATAAGTATTCAGATCCTTTGCTCAGACACTCATATTTAAGTCACTTGCTGTCCATTTCCTTGTGATCTTCCTTGAGATGGTTCTTCTCCTTCATTGGAGTACAGCTGTGTTTAATTAAACTGATAGAAATTGATTTGGAATGGCACACACCTGTCTATATAAGACCTCACAGCTCACAGTGCATGTCAGACCAATGAGAATCATGAGGTCAAAGAAATTGGACAAGGCGCTCAGAGGCAGAATTGTGGCAAGGCACAGATCTGGCGAAGGTTACAACAGAATTTCTGCATTAGTCAAGGTTCCTAAGAGCACAGTGGACTCCATAACCCTTTAATGGAAGAAGTTAGGGACAAACAGAAGTTGTCCTAGAGCTGACCATCTAGGTAAACTGAGCAATCGAGGGAGAAGAGCCTTTGTGAGGGAGGTAAAGACAGACCCCAAATTCATTGTGGCTGAGCTCTGAAGATGCAGTAGGGAGAGGGGGGAAAGTTCCTCAAAGTCAACTATCACTGCAGCCCTCCACCAGTCGGGCCTTTATGGCAGAGTGGCCCAACGGAAACCTCTCTTCAGTGCAAGACATATGAAAGCTTGCATAGAGTTTGCTAAATTAACTCATGAAGGACTCACAGACTATGAGAAATAAGATTCTCTGGTGTGCTGAGACGAAGATGGACCTTTTGGTGATAATTCTAAACGGTATGTTTGGAGAAATCCAGGCACTTCTCATCATCTGCCCAATACAATCCCAACAGTGAAGCATGGTGGTGGCAGCATCATGCTGTGGGAGTGTTTTTCGGCTGCTGGGACAGGATGACTGGTTGTCAGTGAAGGGAACATGAATGCGGCCAAGTACAGAGATATCCTGGATGAAAACCTCTTCCAGAGTGCTCTGGACCTCAAACTTGGCCAAAGGTTCACCTTCCAACAAGAAAATGACCCTAAGCACACAGCTAAAATAACAAAATAGTGATTTCAGAACAACTCTGTAACCATTCTTGACTGGCCCAGCCAGAGCCCTGACCTAAACCCAATTGAGTTATTGAACATGTATTCCCTTGAAAACAATCTTTAATAGATTAATCTTAAAAAACACCTACCCAGTGAAAAAATGGTTAGATACCAAAATAGAAAAAGACCATAAAAAGCCTAACAAAACCCTGCAATAGGCCTATCTCAAAACCTGTCCGTCCTTACCTGGCCTTGGAAGATACTAACTGCAAAACGGCACTTGCTGGGCAAGGGGAAGCATCCAATGTCTTGTGCACAGCCTCACAGTACTTGTTCCTAATTCAGCATTACCAACTAAACAGGTGTTCATATTAGATCTCCTGTGTATTCTCTTGAATTCTAGTCCTTTTGTTCTTCTCCCTTCCTGATGGTTATATTCTGTGACATTCTCACTGTTCAGCATGGCAAGCAAAGAAATTGCTGATTCTGCACTGCACTTCACCATTTATCAATTTAACTTCTGTAGTTAAGAAAATTAGGACATCGAAATTCTATCAGATTGGAGTATAATATGTGCACTTTACTGATTATCTTATTAACAATAATAGACTGTTTTATCCGTCATTATTAATTGTTACATATGATGCTGGTCATCCTGCCCCTTGCTTTGGAGGCCCCATACCCCTGTCTGCTTTATTGTTGAAACTATTTTTTTTGTCCTTTAATAAATAAAAAATGATCTTTTATATCGAATTCTTTTGCTCCACTTCACTTGTCTTTTATGGGTATTCCATTATTATCATTTATTTAATTGTAAAGCCACTTCCAGGTAACGCATAGTGCAGTGTAACACCCAGAGGAGTCTCCATAGTGGTGATGACATCACAGATAAGCAAAGAAGGACAATGCTGGACACTGGAGAGAGCAGTGGCAGATGAGTATAATAATACACTCACATCACATGTATATTCACACATTTAATGAAAAAAACGACCTAGTGGGAGCATTTCTTTAACACCATGGCAATATTGTCTTTTTATCGCCACCTCAAAATCTTACATACTGCTGCTTTAAAAAGACAAATATTGAGTCAAGTCTAACCAAGGGATGGGAGAGAAAATAAATGTAGGTAAGGGGTAAAGGAAAACCCTTTTTAAAATGGCAAGAAAAAAATGTTACATGTAAAATCACGCTAAGGGTAGGTTCAAACAAGTGTTTAAAAAAATCGTTCAGAGTTTCCTCCAGAAAAGTGGGATGATTTTTTTGTCACTTGTCATTCATGTACAGTTCCTAAGCATTCAGTTTTTTACAGTAGTGGTTACTAATCATTAGAATACCTTTTACAGTTTCCTATGTTACAGAATGCTTTCCTAAAAATCATTTGCTATACCAAGACCAGACAAAAATTGCAGGATCAAAAATGAGCTAAAAAAACAAAAAAAATCTAATAAACAAAATGGAAGTAACCTAATTTAGGTGCAGAAATGCTGCAGAAAATCTGCAACATCAAAAAGTCATCAAATACTCATCATGGAAACATAGCCTTAAGGTTAAGTCCTCATTATGAATTTTGGAGAGTTTTTGACACTGTGCATTTTCGCTGCACAAAAAAGCAGTGTCTTGCAGTTCCAGCAAAGTGATTGGGATTTACAGTGCCTTGCGAAAGTATAAGTGGGGCGTGCAATATTATTCAGCCCCTTTACTTTCAGTGCAGCAAACTCATCCCAGAAGTTCATTGTGGATCTGTGAATGATCCAATGTTGTCCTAGATGCCTAAGGATGATAAATATAAGCCACCTGTGTGTAATCAAGTCTCTGAATAAATGCACCTGCTCTGTGATAGTCTCAGGGTTTTGTTGGAAGGGCAGAGAGCATCATGAAGAACAAGGAATACAACAGTCAGGTCCATGATACTGTTGTGGAAAAGGTTAAAGCCAGATTTTGGACAGAAAATGATTTTCCAAAACTTTAAGCATCCCAAGGAGCACTGTGCAAGCAATCATATTGAAATGGAAGGAGTATCATACCACTGCAAATCTACCAAGACCCGGCCGTCCCTCTAAACTTTCATCTCAAACAAGGAGAAGACTGATCAGAGATGCAGCCAAGAGGCCCAAGATCACTCTGGATGAACGGCAGAGATCTACAACTGAGGTGGGACAGTCTGTCCATAGGACAACAATCGTGGTACACTGCACAAATCTGGCCTTTATGGAAGAGTGGCAAGAACAAAGCCATTTCTCAAAGATATCCATAAAAAGTGTTGTTTAATGTTTGCAACAAGCTACCTGGGAGAAACACCAAACATGTGGAAGAAGGTGCTCTGGTCAGATGAAACCAATATCGAACTTTTTGGCAGCAATGCCAAACGATATGTTTGGCGTAAAGGCAACACAGCTCATCACCCTGAACAAACCATCCCCACTGTCAAACATGGTGGTGGCAGCATCATGGTTTGGGCCTGCTTTTCTTCAGCAAGGACAGGGAAGATGGTTAAATTGATGGGAAGATGGATGGAGACAAATACAGGACCATCCTTGAATGAAACCTGTTGGAGTCTGCAAAAGACCTGAGACTGGGATGGAGATTTGTCTTCCAATAAGACAATGATCCCAAACTTAAAGCAAAATCTACAATGGAATGGTTCCCAAATAAAAGTATCCAGGTGTTAGAATGGTCAAGTCAAAGTCCAGACCTCAATCCAATTGAGAATCTGTGGAAAGAGCTGAAAACTGCTGTTCACAAACGATCTCCATCAAACCTCACTGAGCTTGAGCTGTTTGCCAAGGAAGAATGGGCAAGAATTTCAGTCTCTCGATGTGCAAAACTGATGGAAACATACCCCAAGCAACTTGCAGCTGTAATCGCAGCAAAAGGTGGTGCAACAAAGTATTAAATTAAAGGGGCCGAATAATATTGCACGCCCCTCTTTTCAGTTTTTGAATTTCCACAAAAATTTTAAGTAGCCAATAAATTTCATTCAACTTGACAATTGTGTTCCACTTGTTATTGATTCTTCACCAAAAATTTACATTTGGTATCTTTATATTTGAAGCATGATATGTGAGAAAAGGTTGAATAGTTCCAGTCGACCAAATACTTTTGCAAGGCACTGTATTTAAATTTCATGCACAATGTGCGTTTTTATGACGTTTTAACTAATCTGCGGTGCAGTTTGAAATCATCAACATGTCAATTTCTCTTGTGGGTGTGCTGAATTTTCTATATGGAATTCACCTTAAAACTGCATTAGTTTCAGAAAATTGATGATAAAAAATGTATATTCGTTTTTATGCCTTTTGGCGGCAGAAACGCATATACGGGAATCAATAAAAGTTTTCAACAAGAAAAGCGAAAAGGTGCACGATGTCTCATAAAATATTGTGCTTATTGAATTTAATAATTAAAAACATAATAAACACCATAAATACAGAAACAGAATAAATAAAAAATAGAAAAAACACTGGCGCTCCAGATGATTCCTAGGAGGGGGGAGGGAGAATGAGTGTTCAGTGTAGAGTGCTGCTGGTGATTATAACAGGTTCTCGTGTGGACCTGTTGAGTATGTGTAACTAGTTAATACGTAAATTTCACCTGCGCTATCTACACAAGGGGCAATGCAAAAAGGACTATAGCAGTTTGTTTATGAAAAGAATATATAGATTCAAGGACACTTACAGTTTGGTGTCATGGGCAGTTGGGTATAGATCCTGTTTTTAAGGTTGTAATAGGATCTTATAGAGATAAAAAAGGAAATATGTGCTCCTTTTATTGTGTTTGCAAATGCAGCAAGATGATAAAAAACGTATATGTGAGTATTGGTTCTTACTCACTTTGCGTGATTTGTGTAGATACACCTTTACAATTCCTCCCATTATAGCGAATGATTGTTCCCCTGGGATTTAACGATCCTTCCTGCTTAGACAAATTTGCAAGCTTTATGGTCTATGATTTGCATATGTGTAAATATAGTAAATTCAATGATGTTAACCAACCAACATCAGGCTACCAGATACACACTTAAAAAGACAGTGAGAAGGGCAACACAATAAACAAATTTTAATAATAGAATATATAGAGATTATTGAGAGTAGAAATTTGACCTTTGCACAATGTACAAAGGTTTCCAAAAATTAACCAAAGGCGTCTGTATCATACACATTGAAAGATGCCACGATGGGGACATCATAATACACTTTGCAGTCATTACAAGAGGTATATTAAAAAATCATAATTTTCTATTGGTTTAATAAATAGCATATCTATCAGTTGTGTGACTGGCGCCAAGCCTACTGGGAATGCAAACGTGACAGTCTCTAATTTTTGTGAGTCTGCTGTTGGCATGCATAATAAAGGTGATATTTAAAAAAAAATGCCACACATTGCAAGATGTATTGAATTTGTACATAACACCTCTGTCAGGGTACTTGTCAAAAATAAAGCCAGGATTTTTTTTTCATAAGCATAAAGCATTCAACATGAGAAAGGGTGACGTTAAGGGACGTAGATGTGGTGGTGCCAGCCAAGGCCGTGTTACAGATCAGAAGGTGACTGGATGTCATTCTAGCTCTGTCAAAATCAAGTCAGCGCGCTATACCACTGACATTCACAGACAATTGCAAGGATGTTATGGGTTGGATGGCAGACAAAGGCTCCAGTGTATTGACAAGCAGCACAACAAAGTCTTCCCCATGGTCCAGTCTCAGTAGCCAAGAGGCTGGGCCTCTGAATCCTCAACCTGGTCCTTCTTCCTCCTACCATCAAGAGTCCCAGGACACTTAAGACCCCAAAACTGGTCATTCTAAGGAACTGTTTATATTCCCTTGTAATTTTCCAGGCCTCTCAACGTGCACCATTAAAGAGAGTCATGGGGAGATGGAGTGCAGTGATGCCCAAACTTTTGACCACCCACGGCCAAGAGAATGCCACACTGGGGAAGGTCAATTCATGTCTGAAGAAGTGGGGGATAATCATGATGTACAGTTGCCATCATGTCAGCTTAAAATCGCAGTTCAGAAGGAGGTTCATATTGAGGAAATGGAAGATGTTGATGATGAGGCCACTGATCCAACCTGGCAGCGTCGCATGCTTAGTAAACACAGCAGTGCCGACTGGGATTTGTCCATAGCACAAAAACAGGCAAGAAGAGGTAGTGATTTGACCAGAGGTAGAACTCAGTTAACTGTTCCACAGTGCTCCTCGCACTCGGCTAGATAATAGGTCAAGGGTGTGTTGCTCCCCTGAATGGTGTTTTTTTTAAATAATTTCAAATAAATGCACTATAATTTGCATCATCTGCCATACCAAGCTAAAAAGAGGCAGAAAAACAGCCAATCAGAGCACTAACAGCATGCAAAAGCATATAGCAGCCAAGCACCACAGTAGGTGGGTGCAACACCTGGGTACAAAATCTTTGCCTGATGGTGAAACCATTGCCCCCTCACCTGTTGTAAGGCCTTTCCAATCTGCTGTCCATGAAGTAGAAGCTGATGCACAACAGTCAGCAACCACGTCCAGTTTGTTGTTCCAGTGCAGTGTTCACTTTGCCCTGCCCCAGACATTTAACAGAAAGCAGAAATATCGACCCACCCACAGGCCGAAACACTAAACACCTACATAGCCAGATTGGTAGTCCTGGAAATGTTGCTATTTCAACTTGTGGGAACTGAGTCTTTCTTCGACCTCTTGGTGGTGACAGCCCAACAGTACTCGATTACCATCCGACACCATTTTTCCCGGTGTTCCATCAATGCATTACATAAGCACATGTTACACAAAATCAGCCATGCTATGGCCAATGTAGTCACAGGGAAGGTCTACTTCACCACAGACACATTGGCAAGTTCTTGGAGACAGGGATGCTACATATCCCTTATGGCACACACTCTGAACCTGGTGGCATCTGGGACAGAGTAAGAGGCTGGGACATCACATATCTTACCCACACCAAAATAGCCGCCCCAACTTTCATCAGGGTTTCAGTATCCTCGAATTGCAGTTTCTGACTCTCCTCCTCACCAAAACTAGCCTCCCCATTGCTATGCAGTTGGGAGGTCTGCAGCACTGACTTGCCAAAGCGGCAGCACACTCTGCTAAAGTTCATCTGTTTAGGTGATAAAGCTAAAAATGCAGTTGAGCTGTTGCATGTGATAAAATAACAGATTGATCAGTGGTTCTCCCCACTGAATCTCCAACCAGGTCTGGTTGTGTGTGATAATGAGTGAAACTTGGTGGTAGCTTTAAAGTTTTTGTAATCTGGTAAACAAATTCTATGCATGGCTCACATGCTAAAATTGGTTGTACAGAATTTTTTAAAAACATCCCCTGACTTACCGGACCTGCTTGCTAAGGTACTGTGTGTCAGCACACATTTCAAAAGTCATCTCAAGCTTTGGGCAGACTAGCTTTGCTGCAGCAGCGCTTTAAATTGCCTCATAATTGACTGATTTGTAACGTGCCCACACACTATATTTCGACCATTAATGATAATAATAAATAATAATAATTTTATTTCTATAGCATCAACATTTTCTGCAGCACTTTACATTTTAGAGGGGACTTATACAGACAATAAAAACATTTTAGAATAACAATAATTGCATAAACAACAGATACCAAGAATAATGAGGGCCCTGCTCGCAAGCTTATAATCTACGAGGAAATAGGGGAGACACGAAAGGTAGATGGTAATAATTGCTTTCTTTGTTCTCACCAGAAATAATGTAAGAAATCGGGTGTTCATGTAATGCTACATGAACTGGTTACGAACCAGTATGTGTAAAAGTACAGACACAGAGGGCTATTAAATGCATAAAGCGTGTGTTAGGAGTCGAGTTTCCTCTGCAGCACAGGGGGAATCTCGATCCGTGTCTGCTGTGGTCTCCCATTCAGTATCGGCCGCAGTGGGCTCTGCTCAGCGGAGACGTCGCTGCCAGCGTCTCGCTGGGGCTGGTTCGGTGCATAGGGTCACTACTGCCTTTTCTGGCTTTCCTATGGTACCCTGCACTGATCTGCGGCGAGCGAGCCTCTCTGGGACTAAGTCCTTGTTTACTCACACTGAGCATGCCCAGGGCAGGGTCTCCCATTGGAGGTCGAGGGCCACATGTTCGGTCACATGCTCAGGTGCTGCAGTACATTCCATTGGTCCTTCTGGAAGGTCCTGAAAGGGCAAAACATGCTCAGGTACTGCAGCACTTTCCATTGGTCCTTCTGGAAGGTCCTGAAAGGGCAAAAACTTCAGTAGCAGCTTCCTGTGCTGCAACTATATAAACTGCGCATGACCGCACGGCCATGCGCTAGTATCGTCTTATGCTATATGCTTTGCGCCAATGTGGTCATGTGTTTGAATGTGTTCAGGGACCCGGCTGAAATAAGCCCCTAGAATGCTGGCACCTCCGGCGAGGAGATTGTGTTTAAGTGTGTTCAGGGACCCGGCTGAAATAAGCCCCTAGAATGCTGGCATCTCCGGCGAGGAGTTTTGTATGCATGCATGACCACTCACTGCTCACATCTGGGTAGTTGGCCTGTGCCTCTGTGAAAGTCTAACAGGGTACAGAGCTTTCCTCTCGCGGTTACTCTGTGAAGCTAACAGAGTTGGTATATACCGCCATATAGAGCCGCCATTATTTAGCAGCAGGTGCTTTCCTGCACGGTGGATCCCGGGTTGCGAACGCACCAATTCCATTTAATAAATTATATATTTGGTGCGTTCTGCCAACCCTAACAGCATGTGAGTACAAGACACAAGGATTCTGGTTATGAAGAAAATTTTGAATGAGCAACACAGAAATAGTTAAATAAATGTGTTAAGGCTGTAGGCAGTTCATATGTTGGCAAGGCTTAGTGAGCATCAGAGAGCAGTATCTGAATTCCAGCTTCTCAATGCCCGTCAGAGTAACACTCAGCCTCCACACATAATAACTGCCGATTGGGTGTGGTTCGATTACATTTGTGAGGTTCTTCAAAAGTTTGAGTACTGCACCAGGATGGTGAGCGCTGATGATGCTGTTATCAGTGTAACCATCCCACTGCTCTGTTTATTAAACATTCTCTGCAGAATGAAGCTTTGAATGATGAGCAGGTGGCCGTGGAGCAAGATTTTACAGTGGCTGATACCACACAGCCCAGCCCCACACAAAATTCTCAAGCCACACTGGGTGGTGACGAGGAGCAGGAGGAGGCAGAACAGCAGGTTTTGGTTTGTGCTGCAGTGAAGAAACCCAATCCCAGCTTCATGCCTGTTAGGCATGGATTGCCTGAATATGAGAAGGAAGGAGGCTATGCATTGTTAGGAGGAGAGGATGGTTAGTGTTCTTCCTGGTGAGCATGATTTGCTAAATTACCCTCAGACAAACAAAATGACCCAAACCAAGCTGACTCTTCTAAAATTGAACAAGGGCTGGATTTCTGATGACCTTGTAAGCTGTACAGATGACAGCAACGTAATGAAAAGCAGCCCAAATGTATTGTTTGATAAGTTGTCTTAACATCCATCTCTTACTATCCAAACCCATTTTGTTCAGGAACTCACCTCTTCCTCCTCCTCCTGCATCTGCACAAAATACTTAGTGGTCATGGTGAGGCACAGTGGCTCAGTGGTTAGCTGGGGTTCTGGGTTCAAATCCCACCAAGGACAGCATCTGCAAGGAGTTTGTATGTTCTCTCAGTGCTTGCGTGGTTTTCCTCCCACTTTCCAAAAATATACTGATAGGAAGCTTGTGAGCCCTATTGGGGACAGTGCCAATAATATCTGTAAAGCTCTGTATAATTAATAGTGCTATATAAATGAGTAAAATAAATTAAATGTATGTACAGTGAGGAAAAAAGTATTTAGTCAGCCACCAATTGTGCAAGTTCTCCCACTTAACCCCTTTCTGACATCAGATGTACTATCCCATCGAGGCGACCCGGACCCGTATGATCATCGACGGAATAGCACGTCATACATGATCAGCTGCGCTCCTGAGGGGGGAAGGGCGGCCAATCGTGGCTGGGTGTCAGCTGATTATCGAAGCTGACATCCGGTACTATGTTCCAGGAGTGGTCCCGGACTGTTGTGAATTCTGTGGCAGAGCTCCCTCCTGTGGTCACAAGTGGTACTTCGGCTGATTCTCTCTGTGAGCTTCTGTTGGTGGAGGGAAGTGGTACTGCGGCTTCTGAGTTTCCTCCCTCAGGTGATCTGGTGAAGTCGTTAGGTGCTGCTCTATTTAATTCCACCTAGTGCTTTGATCCTGGCTTCCTGTCAATGTTCCAGTGTTGGACTTGCTTTTCCCTGGATCATTCCTGTGGCCTGCTGCTCTGCATAGCTAAGTTCTTCTTTGCTATTTGTTTGCTATTTTTTCTGTCCAGCTTGTCTAATTTGTTGCTGGAAGCTCTGGGACGCAAAGGGTGTACCTCCATGCCGTTAGTTCGGTACGGAGGGTCTTTTTGCCCCCTTTGCGTGGTTTTCTTTAGGGTTTTGTGTAGACCGCAAAGTTACCTTTTCTATCCTCGATCTGTTAAGAAAGTCGGGCCTCACTTTGCTGAATCTATTTCATCTCTACGTTTGTCTTTTCATCTTAACTCACAGTCATTATATGTGGGGGGCTGCCTTTTCCTTTGGGGTATTTCTCTGAGGCAAGGTAGGCTTATTTTCTATCTTCAGGCTAGTTAGTTTCTCAGGCTGTGCCGAGTTGCATAGGCAGAGTTAGGCGCAATCCACGGCTGCCTCTAGTGTTGTTTGGAGAGGATTAGGGATTGCGGTCTGCAGAGTTCCCACGTCTCAGAGCTCGTTCTATGATTTTGGGTTATTGTCAGATCACTGTATGTGCTCTGACCGCTATGTCCATTGTAGTACTGAATTGCCTTTCATAACAGTACAGGAAGCCAAAAGTACTAATGATTCTCAATAGAGGGAAAAAAGAAGTTCTGAGACCATTTTTTTTTCTTTGCACTGTGTTTTGCCTTTTTTTTCCCCTAGACATTTGGGTGGTTCAGTACACAGGTGTAGCGATGGACATTAGAAGTCTGTCTTCATTTGTGGATCCGCTCTCGGCAAGAGTACAAAAGATTCAAGACACTATTGATCAGAAAGCTATGTTGGAACCAAGAATTCCTATTCCTGATTTGTTTTTTGGAGATAGAACTAAGTTTCTGAGTTTCAAAAATAATTGTAAATTATTTCTGGCCTTGAAACCTCGCTCCTCTGGTGATCCAGTTCAACAGGTTTTGATTGTTATTTCTTTTTTGCGCGGCGACCCTCAGGACTGGGCATTTTCTCTTGCGCCAGGAGATCCTGCATTGAGTAATATCGATGCGTTTTTCCTGGCGCTCGGATTGCTGTACGATGAACCTAATTCAGTGGATCAGGCAGAGAAAAATTTGCTGGCTCTTTGTCAGGGTCAGGATGAGATAGAGGTATATTGTCAGAAATTTAGAAAGTGGTCCGTGCTCACTCAATGGAATGAATCTGCGCTGGCAGCTATGTTCAGAAAGGGTCTCTCTGAAGCCCTTAAGGATGTCATGGTGGGATTTCCTATGCCTGCTGGTTTGAATGAGTCTATGTCTTTGGCCATTCAGATCGGTCGACGCTTGCGTGAGCGTAAATCTGTGCACCATTTGGCGGTATTACCTGAGCTTAAACCTGAGCCTATGCAGTGCGATAGGACTTTGACCAGAGTTAAACGGAAAGAACACAGACGTCTGAATGGGCTGTGTTTCTACTGTGGTGATTCCACTCATGCTATCTCTGATTGTCCTAAGCGCACTAAGCGGATCGCTAGGTCTGCCACCATTGGTACGGTACAGTCAAAATTTCTTCTGTCCGTTACCTTGATCTGCTCTTTGTCATCGTATTCTGTCATGGCATTTGTGGATTCAGGCGCTGCCCTGAATTTGATGGACTTAGAGTATGCTAAGCGTTGTGGGTTTCTCTTAGAGCCCTTGCAGTGTCCTATTCCATTGAGAGGAATTGATGCCACGCCTTTGGCCACGAATAAGCCTCAATACTGGACCCAGCTGACCATGTGCATGGCTCCTGCACATCAGGAGGTTATTCCCTTTCTGGTGTTGCATAATCTGCATGATGTGGTCGTGTTGGGGTTGCCATGGCTACAAGCCCATAATCCAGTATTAGATTGGAAATCCATGTCGGTGTCCAGCTGGGGTTGTCAGGGGGTACATGGTGATGTTCCATTTCTGTCAATTTCGTCATCCACCCCTTCTGAGGTTCCAGAGTTCTTGTCTGATTACTGGGATGTATTTGATGAGCCCAAGTCCGATGCTCTACCTCCGCATAGGGATTGTGATTGTGCTATCAATTTGATTCCTGGTAGTAAATTCCCAAAAGGTCGACTGTTTAATTTATCCATGCCTGAGCACGCCGCTATGCGCAGTTATGTGAAGGAATCCCTGGAGAAGGGGCATATTCGCCCGTCATCGTCACCATTAGGAGCAGGGTTCTTTTTTGTAGCCAAGAAGGATGGTTCGCTGAGACCTGGTATAAATTACCGCGTTCTAAATAAGATCACGGTTAAATTTCAGTACCCCTTGCCATTGTTATCTGATTTGTTTGCTCGGATTAAGGGGGCTAGTTGGTTCACCAAGATAGATCTTCGTGGTGCGTATAATCTGGTGCGAATCAGGCGAGGAGATGAATGGAAAACTGCATTTAATACGCCCGAGGGTCATTTTGAGTATCTAGTGATGCCATTCGGACTTGCCAATGCTCCATTAGTGTTTCAGTCCTTTATGCATGACATCTTCCGAGAGTACCTGGATAAATTCCTGATTGTGTACATCCATGATTGGACTCAGCCGACATCTCTGAAAAGTCTGCAAAAGTTCCTGGGCTTTGCTAATTTTTATCGTCGCTTCATCTGCAATTTTTCTAGTATTGCCAAACCATTGACCGATTTGACCAAGAAGGGTGCTGATTTGGTCAATTGGTCTTCTGCTGCTGTGGAAGCTTTTCAAGACTTGAAGCGTCGTTTTTCTTCTGCCCCTGTGTTGTGTCAACCAGATGTTTCTCTTCCGTTCCAGGTCGAGGTTGATGCTTCTGAGATTGGAGCAGGGGCTGTTTTGTCGCAGAGAGGTTCTGATTGCTCAGTGATGAAACCATGCGCTTTTTTTTCCAGGAAGTTTTCGCCTGCTGAGCGAAATTATAATGTGGGCAACCGAGAGTTGCTGGCCATGAAGTGGGCATTCGAGGAGTGGCGTCATTGGCTTGAAGGAGCTAAGCATCGCGTGGTGGTATTGACTGATCATAAGAACTTGACTTATCTTGAGTCTGCTAAGCGGTTGAATCCTAGACAGGCTCGTTGGTTGCTGTTTTTTGCCCATTTTGACTTTGTGATTTCGTACCTTCCGGGCTCTAAAAATGTGAAGGCGGATGCTCTGTCTAGGAGCTTTGTGCCCGACTCTCCGGGTTTGTCTGAGCCGGCGGGTATCCTCAAAGAGGGAGTAATTGTGTCTGCCATCTCCCCTAATTTGCGACGAGTGCTGCAAAAATTTCAGGCTAATAAACCTGATCGTTGTCCAGCGGAGAGACTGTTTGTCCCTGATAGGTGGACCAATAAAGTTATCTCTGAGGTTCATTGTTCAGTGTTGGCTGGTCATCCTGGAATCTTTGGTACCAGAGAGTTGGTGGCTAGATCCTTTTGGTGGCCGTCTCTGTCGCGGGATGTGCGTGTTTTTGTGCAGTCCTGTGGGATTTGTGCTCGGGCTAAGCCCTGCTGTTCTCGTGCCAGTGGGTTGCTTTTGCCCTTGCCGGTCCCGAAGAGGCCTTGGACACATATCTGTTATGAAAGGCAATTCAGAATCACAATGGACATGGAGGTCAGAGCACATACAGTGAACTGACAATAACCCAAAATAATAGAACGAGCTCTGAGACGTGGGAACTCTGCAGACCGCAATCCCTAAGCCTATGAAACCACACTAAAGGTAGCCGTGGAGCGCTCCTGACCAGAACCTAGGCGCCTCGTCACAGCCTGAGAAACTAGCTAATCCTGAAGATAGAAAAATAAGCCTACCTTGCCTCAGAGAAATTCCCCAAAGGAAAAGGCAGCCCCCCACATATAATGACTGTGAGTAAGATGAAAACACAAACATAGAGATGAAACAGATATAGCAAAGTGAGGCCCGACTAGCTGAACAGAACGAGGATAGGGAAGATAACTTTGAGGTCAGCACAAAAACCTATAAAAAAACACGCAGAGGGGACAAAAAGACCCTCCGCACCGACTAACGGTACGGAGGTAGTCCCTCTGCGTCTCAGAGCTTCCAGCAGGCGAGAAAAACCAATAAAGCAAGCTGGACAGAAAAATAGCAACAAAATAACATAAGCAAAACTTAGCTTTGCAGAGCAGCAGGCCACAGGAATGATCCAGGGAAAAAACAAGTCCCACACTGAAACATTGACAGGAAGCATAGATCAAAGCATCAGGTGGAGTTAAGTAGAGAAGAAGCTAACGAGCTCACCAGATCACCTGAGGGAGGAAACTCAGACGCTGCAGTACCACTTTCCTCCACAAACGGAAGATCCCAGAGAGAATCAGCCGAAGTACCACTTGTGACCACAGGAGTGAACTCTGCCACAGAATTCACAACAGTACCCCCCCTTGAGGAGGGGTCACCGAACCCTCACCAGAGCCCCCAGGCCGACCAGGATGAGCCACATGAAAGGCACGAACAAGATCGGGAGCATGGACATCAGAGGCAAAAACCCAGGAATTATCCTCCTGAGCATAACCCTTCCATTTAACCACATACTGGAGTTTCCGTCTTGAAACACGAGAATCCAAAATCTTCTCCACAATATACTCCAATTCCCCCTCTGGAAGAATCTGGAAGGGTCAGACGAAAAGACACAGGATTAAGGACCTCAGAAATCCTATACGGACCAATAAAACGAGGTTTAAACTTAGGAGAGGAAACCTTCATAGGAATATGACGAGAAAATAACCAAACCAGATCCCCAACACGAAGTCGGGGACCCACACGGCGTCTGCGATTAGCGAAAAGTTGAGCCTTCTCCTGGGACAAGGTTAAATTGTCCACTACCTGAGTCCAAATCTGCTGCAACCTGTCCACCACAGTATCCACACCAGGACAGTCCGAAGACTCAACCTGTCCAGAAGAGAAACGAGGATGGAACCCAGAATTGCAGAAAAACGGTGAAACCAAGGTAGCCGAGCTGGCCCGATTATTAAGGGCGAACTCAGCCAAAGGCAAAAAGGACACCCAGTCATCCTGATCAGCAGAAACAAAGCACCTCAGATATGTTTCCAAGGTCTGATTGGTTCGCTCGGTCTGGCCATTAGTCTGAGGATGGAAAGCCGAGGAAAAAGACAAGTCAATGCCCATCCTACCACAAAAGGCTCGCCAAAACCTCGAAACAAACTGGGAACCTCTGTCAGAAACAATATTCTCTGGAATACCATGCAAACGAACCACATGCTGGAAGAACAAAGGCACCAAATCAGAGGAGGAAGGCAATTTAGACAAGGGTACCAGATGGACCATCTTAGAAAAGCGATCACAGACCACCCAAATGACTGACATCTTTTGAGAAACGGTAAGGTCAGAAATAAAATCCATAGAGATATGTGTCCAAGGCCTCTTCGGGACCGGCAAGGGCAAAAGCAACCCACTGGCACGAGAACAGCAGGGCTTAGCCCGAGCACAAATCCCACAGGACTGAACAAAAGCACGCACATCCCGCGACAGAGAGGGCCACCAAATGGATCTAGCCACTAACTCTCTGGTACCAAAGATTCCAGGATGACCAGCCAACACAGAACAATGAAGTTCAGAGATAACTCTATTCGTCCACCTATCAGGGACAAACAGTTTCTCCGCTGGGCAACGATCAGGTTTATTAGCCTGAAATTTTTGCAGCACCCGCCGCAAATCAGGGGAGATGGCAGACACAATTACTCCTTCCTTGAGGATACCCGCCGGCTCAGATAAACCCGGAGAGTCGGGTACAAAACTCCTAGACAGAAGAGCATCCGCCTTCACATTTTTAGAGCCCGGAAGGTACGAAATCACAAAGTCAAAACGGGCAAAAAACAACGACCAACGAGCTTGTCTAGGATTCAAGCGCTTGGCAGACTCGAGATAAGTCAAGTTCTTATGATCAGTCAATACCACCACGCGATGCTTAGCTCCTTCAAGCCAATGACGCCACTCCTCGAATGCCCACTTCATGGCCAGCAACTCTCGGTTGCCCACATCATAATTTCGCTCAGCAGGCGAAAACTTCCTGGAAAAGAAAGCGCATGGTTTCATCACTGAACAACCAGAACCTCTCTGCGACAAAACAGCCCCTGCTCCAATCTCAGAAGCATCAACCTCGACCTGGAACAGAAGAGAAACATCTGGTTGACACAACACAGGGGCAGAAGAAAAACGACGCTTCAACTCTTGAAAAGCTTCCACAGCAGCAGAAGACCAATTGACCACATCAGCACCCTTTCTTGGTCAAATCGGTCAATGGTTTAGGAATACTAGAAAAATTGCAGATGAAGCGACGATAAAAATTAGCAAAGCCCAGGAACTTTTGCAGACTTTTCAGAGATGTCGGCTGAGTCCAATCATGGATGGCTTGGACCTTAACAGGATCCATCTCGATTGTAGAAGGGGAAAAGATGAACCCCAAAAATGAAACCTTCTGCACACCAAAGAGACACTTTGATCCCTTCACAAACAAAGAATTAGCACGCAGGACCTGAAAAACCGTTCTGACCTGCTTCACATGAGACTCACAATCATCTGAGAAGATCAAAATGTCATCCAAGTACACAATCAGGAATTTATCCAGGTACTCTCGGAAGATGTCATGCATAAAGGACTGAAACACTGATGGAGCATTGGCAAGTCCGAACGGCATCACGAGATACTCAAAATGACCCTCGGGCGTATTAAATGCAGTTTTCCATTCATCACCTTGCTTAATTTGCACCAGATTATACGCACCAGGAAGATCTATCTTTGTGAACCAACTAGCCCCCTTAATTCGAGCAAACAGATCAGATAACAATGGCAAGGGGTACTGAAATTTAACCGTGATCTTATTAAGAAGGCGGTAATCTATACAAGGTCTCAGCGAACCATCCTTCTTGGCTACAAAAAAGAACCCTGCTCCTAATGGCGACGATGACGGGCGAATATGCCCCTTCTCCAGGGATTCCTTCACATAACTGCGCATAGCGGTGTGCTCAGGCACGGACAAATTAAACAATCGACCTTTTGGGAATTTACTACCAGGAATCAAATTGATAGCACAATCACAATCCCTATGCGGAGGTAGGGTATTGGACATGGGCTCATCAAATACATCCCGGTAATCAGACAAGAACTCTGGGACCTCAGAAGGAGTGGATGACGAAATTGACAGAAATGGAACATCACCATGTACCCCCTGACAACCCCAGCTGGACACCGACATGGATTTCCAATCTAATACTGGATTATGGGCTTGTAGCCATGGCAACCCCAACATGACCACATCATGCAGATTATGCAACACCCGAAAGCGAATAACCTCCTGATGTGCAGGAGCCATGCACATGGTCAGCTGGGTCCAATATTGAGGCTTATTCTTGGCCAAAGGCGTGGCATCAATTCCTCTCAATGGAATAGGACACTGCAAGGGCTCCAAGAAAAACCCACAACGCTTAGCATATTCCAAGTCCATCAAATTCAGGGCAGCGCCTGAATCCACAAATGCCATGACAGAATATGATGACAAAGAGCAGATCAAGGTAACGGACAGAAGAAATTTTGACTGTACAGTACCAATGGTGGCAGACCTAGCGAACCGCTTAGTGCGCTTAGGACAATCAGAGATAGCATGAGTGGAATCACCACAGTAGAAACACAGACCATTCAGACGTCTATGTTCTTGCCGTTCAACTCTGGTCAAGGTCCTATCACACTGCATAGGCTCAGGTTTAAGCTCAGGTAATACCGCCAAATGGTGCACAGGTTTACGCTCACACAAGCGTCGACCGATCTGAATGGCCAAAGACATAGACTCATTCAAACCAGCAGGCATAGGAAATCCCACCATGACATCCTTAAGGGCTTCAGAGAGACCCTTTCTGAATATTGCTGCCAGCGCAGATTCATTCCATTGAGTGAGCACTGACCACTTTCTAAATTTCTGACAATATACCTCTATCTCATCCTGAGCCTGACAAAGAGCCAGCAAATTTTTTTCTGCCTGATCCACTGAATTAGGCTCATGGTACAGCAACCCAAGCGCCAGGAAAAACGCATCGATATTACTCAATGCAGGATCTCCTGACGCAAGAGAAAACGCCCAGTCCTGAGGGTCGCCGCGCAAAAAAGAAATGACGATCCTAACCTGTTGAATTGGGTCACCAGAAGAGCGAGGTTTCAAAGCCAGAAATAGTTTACAATTATTTTTGAAACTCAGAAATTTAGTTCTATCTCCAAAAAACAAATCTGGAATAGGAATTCTCGGTTCAAGCAAAGAATTCTGGACCACAAAATCTTGAATATTTTGAACTCTTGCCGTGAGCTGATCCACACATGAAGACAGACCTTTAATGTCCATTGCTACACCTGTGTCCTGAACCACCCAAATGTCTAGGGGAAAAAAAAGGCAAAACACAGTGCAAAGAAAAAAAAATGGTCTCAGAACTTTTTTTTTCCCTCTATTGAGAATCATTAGCACTTTTGGCTTCCTGTACTGTTATGAAAGGCAATTCACAATGGACATGGAGGTCAGAGCACATACAGTGAACTGACAATAACCCAAAATAATAGAACGAGCTCTGAGACGTGGGAACTCTGCAGACCGCAATCCCTAAGCCTATCAAACCACACTAAAGGTAGCCGTGGAGCGCTCCTGACCAGAACCTAGGCGCCTCGTCACAGCCTGAGAAACTAGCTAATCCTGAAGATAGAAAAATAAGCCTACCTTGCCTCAGAGAAATTCCCCAAAGGAAAAGGCAGCCCCCCACATATAATGACTGTGAGTAAGATGAAAACACAAACATAGAGATGAAACAGATATAGCAAAGTGAGGCCCGACTAGCTGAACAGAACGAGGATAGGGAAGATAACTTTGCGGTCAGCACAAAAACCTATAAAAAACCACGCAGAGGGGACAAAAAGACCCTCCGCACCGACTAACGGTACGGAGGTAGTCCCTCTGTGTCTCAGAGCTTCCAGCAGGCGAGAAAAACCAATAAAGCAAGCTGGACAGAAAAATAGCAACAAAATAACATAAGCAAAACTTAGCTTTGCAGAGCAGCAGGCCACAGGAATGATCCAGGGAAAAAACAAGTCCCACACTGAAACATTGACAGGAAGCATAGATCAAAGCATCAGGTGGAGTTAAGTAGAGAAGAAGCAAACGAGCCCACTTTCCTCCACAAACGGAAGATCCCAGAGAGAATCAGCCGAAGTACCACTTGTGACCACAGGAGTGAACTCTGCCACAGAATTCACAACACATATCTCTATGGATTTTATTTCTGATCTTCCCGTTTCTCAAAAGATGTCAGTCATTTGGGTGGTCTGTGATCGCTTTTCTAAGATGGTCCATCTGGTACCCTTGACTAAATTGCCTTCCTCCTCTGATTTGGTGCCATTGTTCTTCCAGCATGTGGTTCGTTTACATGGCATTCCAGAGAATATCGTTTCTGACAGAGGTTCCCAGATTGTTTCAAGGTTTTGGCGAGCCTTTTGTGGTAGGATGGGCATTGACTTGTCTTTTTCCTCGGCTTTCCATCCTCAGACTAATGGCCAGACCGAACGAACCAATCAGACCTTGGAAACATATCTGAGATGCTTTGTTTCTGCCGATCAGGATGACTGGGTGTCCTTTTTGCCTTTGGCTGAGTTCGCCCTTAATAATCGGGCTAGCTCGGCTACCTTGGTTTCGCCATTTTTCTGCAACTCTGGGTTCCATCCTCGTTTCTCGTCAGGACAGGTTGAGTCTTCGGACTGTCCTGGTGTGGATACTGTGGTGGACAGGTTGCAGCAGATTTGGACTCATGTAGTGTACAATTTGACCTTGTCCCAGGAGAAGGCTCAACGTTTCGCTAATCGCAGACGCCGTGTGGGTCCCCGACTTCGTGTTGGGGATCTGGTTTGGTTATCTTCTCGTCATATTCCTATGAAGGTTTCCTCTCCTAAGTTTAAACCTCGTTTCATTGGTCCGTATAGGATTTCTGAGGTGCTTAATCCTGTGTCTTTTCGTCTGACCCTTCCAGATTCTTTTTCCATACATAACGTATTCCATAGGTCATTGTTGCGGAGATACGTGGCACCTATGGTTCCATCTGTTGATCCTCCTGCCCCGGTTTTGGTGGAGGGGGAATTGGAGTATATTGTGGAGAAGATTTTGGATTCTCGTGTTTCTAGACGGAAACTCCAGTATCTGGTTAAATGGAAGGGTTATGCTCAGGAAGATAATTCCTGGGTTTTTGCCTCTGATGTCCATGCTCCCGATCTTGTTCGTGCCTTTCATGTGGCTCATCCTGGTCGGCCTGAAGGGCTCTGGTGAGGGTTCGGTGGCCCCTCCTCAAGGGGGGGTACTGTTGTGAATTCTGTGGCAGAGCTCCCTCCTGTGGTCACAAGTGGTACTTCGGCTGATTCTATCTGTGAGCTTCTGTTGGTGGAGGGAAGTGGTACTGCGGCTTCTCAGTTTCCTCCCTCAGGTGATCTGGTGAAGTCGTTAGGTGCTGCTCTATTTAACTCCACCTAGTGCTTTGATCCTGGCTTTCTGTCAATGTTCCAGTGTTGGACTTGCTTTTCCCTGGATCATTCCTGTGGCCTGCTGCTCTGCATAGCTAAGTTCTTCTTTGCTATTTGTTTGCTATTTTTTCTGTCCAGCTTGTCTAATTTGTTGCTGGAAGCTCTGGGACGCAAAGGGTGTACCTCCGTGCCGTTAGTTCGGTACGGAGGGTCTTTTTGCCCCCTTTGCGTGGTTTTCTTTAGGGTTTTGTGTAGACCGCAAAGTTACCTTTTCTATCCTCGATCTGTTAAGAAAGTCGGGCCTCACTTTGCTGAATCTATTTCATCTCTACGTTTGTCTTTTCATCTTAACTCACAGTCATTATATGTGGGGGGCTGCCTTTTCCTTTGGGGTATTTCTCTGAGGCAAGGTAGGCTTATTTTCTATCTTCAGGCTAGTTAGTTTCTCAGGCTGTGCCGAGTTGCATAGGCAGAGTTAGGCGCAATCCACGGCTGCCTCTAGTGTTGTTTGGAGAGGATTAGGGATTGCGGTCTGCAGAGTTCCCACGTCTCAGAGCTCGTTCTATGATTTTGGGTTATTGTCAGATCACTGTATGTGCTCTGACCGCTATGTCCATTGTAGTACTGAATTGCCTTTCATAACACCGGAATGCTCCTGGCACTTTAATCCTCGGAATACTGTGATCCAACAAAATCACAGCGTTACAGTGGCATATGGAAGCATCATGCAGAGAGGGGGGTCCCTGTGTGCTTCCCTGAGACCCTCAGAACAACATGATGTGATCACGTTGTTCCGAGGGCCTCCTCCATGCAAGCTCCCGGATCTAAGATTGCAGCGGGGTCCTTCCGGGTCCTGTAGGGAGGTGGCTTTTCAGTCCGTACTGAGAGCAGGCACCGGCAAGCATCCTGCACTGCCTGTCAAATCGCTGATCTGACACAGTGCTATGCAAAGTGTCAGATCAGCGATCTGACTTTATATAGTGATGTCCTACCCTGGGACAAAGTAAAAAAAAAATGAACATGTGTAAAAATATTTGAAAAAAATTCCTAAATAAAGAAAAATAAATATTTTTCCAATAAATACATTTATGTAAATAGAAAAACAATAAAAGTACACAAATTTGGTATCCCCGCATCCGTAACGACCCGACCTATAAATCTTTCCCATTATGTAACCCTTTCAGTAAACAGTAAAAAAAAAAAAAAAAACGAAGCAAAAATCAATGCTTTATCATCATATCGCCGAACAAAAAGTGGAATAACACGCGATCAAAAAGACAGAAATTAAAAGGATGGCACCCCTGAAAATGTCATTTTGTCTGGCAAAAAATAAGCCGCCATACAGTGCCAACAGCGAAAAAAAAAACAGACGAGCTTTAGGTAGTTTAGCCTCGGGGAACTAAATCAATGGTGCAGTCAAAGGATCTATGCGGTGTTTAAGCCTCGGCCTTCCTTTCGGAAAACACGTCTTCGAAGTCCTATAGGTACTCCGGAATACCCTCCAGACAGACAGACAACACAAAAACTGATTTAGCAGAATTAACATCAGTGTAGATTTATGACAAGAATTGACACAGGTAGGCCCCCACATAACAATTTCCCCTGTTTCCCAGTTGATAACTGGGTTATGGCGTTGTAACCATGGCATCCTCAGTTCAAGCCCAGAACAAAACAACCTAACTCCTCTACAAGAGTAAAGCCCACTTTGAGTGAAAAGGCCTCAGAAACACAAAGAATCCCAGCTTGGGTGAGAGGAGATGAATCAATGGCCACAACCTTGAGGGGAGTCCTAAGCCTGACTGTCCCTATCTTGCACTGGGTAATAACACAGGAGTTGATCAGGTTGATGGCAGAACCACTGTCCACAAAAACTGTAGAAAAAATGACAATCGTCCACCAGCAGTTCAACTTGCAGCAACATTTTAGAACATGAGGACAAATGTACCTGAAGGTCTGGGTAGCTTTCTCGATCACCACCCTGACCTAGTTGTTTCCCGATGCCTTGAAGGATGATGGACAGCAAGGACATTCCTTTTTTCACTGTCCAGACTCCCCGCAGTAAAAACACAACTGTTTCTCATGACGGTGTCTCCTTTCCTTCTCCTTAAGGGTGATGGCACCAATCTCCATAGGTTCAGGCGAAGAACAAGTTCCTTTGCGACCGGAAAACAATGGGGTCTCGTACTGCATCACTCCCCACGCCTGCAGTCTGCGATCCATCCACACGGCCTGGGTCATAACATCCTCCAGAGAGTCAGGAAGTGGGTACAGTGCTAGTGCATCCTTCAAGCATTCACACAGACCTCTCCGGAACAAACCTTGCAGGGCAGCATCGTTCCAAGAGGCTTCCACAACCCAGCGTCTGAACTCTGAGCAAAATCACTTAGCCGAGTGCTTCCCCTGACACACACTCATCACCATATCCTCTACCAGGTGTACTCAGTCTGGTTTATCATAGATATGCCCCAGAGCCTCAAAGAAAGCATCAACAGTCAATTTCTCAGGGGTCGTGGGAGAAATGGAGAAAGCCAAGGCTTGAGGAGCCCCTCTAAGTAAGGACATAACCAATCCCACCTTCTGCCCTTCATCCCCAGAGGAGCGGGGTCAAAGACAAAAAAAGTTTGCACCCCTCCCTGAAAACTCTGAATTCCTTCTTATCTCCTGAGAAGAAATCAGGTAATTTAACGAGGGCTTCAGGGGGAACCAGAGCAACATCCTGACACCCAGCCCCCAGGGCCCCTGCAGAAAAGGCCCCTTGAACAGTATCAGCTAATTGCTGCTGAGACTGCGCCATGGTCCGTTGCTCTACATTAAGCTTTTGAAAGATGTGAGTCAGGTGTTTAACCTGCTCAAATAGAGCCTGAAAGGGATCCATAGTCCCCCCACAAGAGCAGAGAAAAAAAATGCAAAACTGTAGATAAATGGGTCCATTTTAAGATCAGGACCTGCCAGGCGAACAGGAGCCTGAGAGGTCCAAGCTGCAGGGGATCGTTTGCTCTCATGTTTTGGGTTAATTTCCTAACTTTTATGTTTGGCCATAAAGGAGATCATTTCATATTTATTTCCACTATGGCTGTTCCAATGGTGTGTCATAGTACAGGTAAGACCTGTCAAAAAATTCTCCGCCAAACAAAACCTTCTTACCTCCATATGGTAGGCGATTGTTGGTGATGTCCTTCAAAAGCCTATCAACAACTGTGAGAGCATCTTTAGAAACCATTGAGACTTCGTCCCAAATAATGTGGTCAGCATCCCAGAGTACTTGTGCATCATTGGTGTGTAGTTGCATTGATGATACGGACGTTTCTAAGATGGGGACTGGCAACTTAAATAGGGAATGTGATGTTTGGCCTCCTGGTTGAAGATTTGCAGCAATGCCTGTCCATGCAACTGGCAAGACGACCCTCTGTTCACCTCATAGTATATGCCAGAGAAGTGTGGAGAAATGTTTTACCTGATCTTCCAAGTCCATTGATGAATTAACAGGGGGAAGTTTTTTCTGACAGCTTGTAACACCTCATTTGCTATTGCTGCCTGCTCAGCGTTAAGTTGGCTGTGCGCTCTTCTCCGTTGTCAACATCTCGCTTGGCTGTTGTACGTAAACTGGCAACTGGTAACTGTGGCAAATTAAATTGTTGACAGTTTGTGCCGTGTTTGTAAATTTCTTGCAATTGTAGGAGAGCACGGTTGTAGGAGTCCATGGACTCCTCACACTTCCCACCCCCTAACAAATGTCCTGCTGTACTATTCTTTAAATATTGTGCTTTTTTTATTAATCTATCTGTAATCTTGCCTGAAGAAGGAGCCTCTGTGCTCTGAAAGCTTGCAAACGTATTATTTTCTGGTTAGCCAATAAAGGTATCACTCCCAGAATACTTCTGTCATCCTTGGGCAAAAAAGTATTCACATCGATTTTTCTGGCTAACACGGTACCACAATACAATTTGTTATTGTACATCATGATAAAAATAAAAAAACATATAATATATAAGGAGTGATCTAGATCATAGAAAATATATTCGGTAAGTGCATAATATATGGTGAAATATAAATCATTCCATATCGTGCCCATTATGTAATTATGTATATATGAGACAATCATGTGCAAAGTGTGGCACACAAAACGCGCGTTGGTGAGGATGCCATCCAGGTACCAGGGAGTCTTACTACTTTTGTAAGTTACTTTATAATTATATGCAACTTTGTCTTTTTTACTATTTATTGTATCACTATACTTATGTGCAGCTACGTACATGGCACACTGTGCCGCACTTTGCACATGATTGACTCTTATATACACTGTGTGCAGAATTATTAGGCAAGTTGTATTTAAGAGGATTCATTTTATTATTGATCAACAACTATGTTCTCAATCAACCCAAAAGATTCATAAATATCAAAGCTTAATATTTTTGGAAGTTGGAGTGGGGTGTTTTTAGATTTGGCTATCTTAGGAGGATATCTGTTTGTGCAGGTAACTATTACTGTGCAGAATTATTAGGCAACTTAATAAAAACCAAATATATTCCCATCTCACTAGTTTATTTTCACCAGGTAAACAAATATAACTGCACAAAATCTAGAAATAAACATTTCTGACATGCAAAAACAAAACCCCCCAAAATTAGTGACCAATATAGCCACCTTTCTTTATGATGACACTCAGCAGCCTTCCATCCATAGATTGTCAGTTGCTTGATCTGTTTACGATCAATATTGCGTGCAGCAGCCACTGCAGCCTCCCAGACACTGTTCTGAGAAGTGGACTGTTTTCCCTCCCTGTAGATCTCACATTTTATGAGGGACCACTGGTTCTCTATGGGATTCAGATCAGGTGAACAAGGGGGCCATGTCATTATGTTTTCTTCTTTGAGACCTTTAGTGGCCAGCCACACTGTGGAGTAGTTGGAGGCATGTTATGGAGCATTGCCCTGCATGAAAATCATGTTTTTCTTGAACGATACCGACTTCTTTCTGTACCACTGCTTGAAGAAGTTGTCTTCCAGAATCTGGCAGTAGGTCTGGAAGTTGAGCTTCATTCCATCCTCAACCCGAAAAGGTCCCACAAGTTCATCTTTGATGATACCAGCCCATACCAGTACCCCACCTCCACCTTGCTGGCGTCTGAGTCGGAGTGGAGCTCTCTGCCCTTTACTGATCAAGCCTCTGGTCCATCCATCTGGCCCATGAAGAGTCATTCTCACTTCATCAGTCCATAAAAGCTTTGAAAAGTCAGTCTTAAGATATTTCTTGGCCCAGTCTTGACGTTTTATCTTATGTTTCTTGTTCAAATGTGGTCGGTTTTCAGCCTTCCTTACCTTGGCCATGTCGCTGAGTATCGTGCACCTTGTGCTTTTTGTTACTCTAGTAACATCGCAGTTCTGAAATATGGCAAAACTGGTGGCAAATGGCAGCTTGGCAGCTTCACGCTTGATTTTCTTCAATTCACGGGCAGTTATTTTGCGCCTTTTTTGCCCAACACGCTTCTTGCGACCCTGTTGGCTATTTGCCATGAAACGCTTGATTGTTCGGTGATCAAGCTTCAAAAGTTTGGCAATTTCAAGATTGCTGCATCCTTCTGCAAGACATCTCCCAATTTTGTACTTTTCAGAGCCGGTCAAATCTCTCTTCGTTCTGACCCGTTTTGCCAAAGGAAAGGAAGTTGCCTAATAATTAAGCACACCTTATATAGGGTTTGGATGTCATTAGACAACCCCTCCTCATTACAGAGATGCACATCACCTGATTTACTTAATTGGTATTTGGCTTTCAAGCCTGAACAGCTTGGAGTAGGACAACATGTATAAATAGTATCATGTGATCAAAATACAACTTGCCTAATAATTCTGCACACAGTGTACATAATTACATAATGGGCACGATATGGAATGATTTATATTTTGACATATATTATGCACTTACATATTTTCTATGACCTAGATCTCCCTTTGCTGTTGCACTCCTTATATATTATATATTTTTTTATTTTTTTCAATTTTTTGCATATTTTATTGTGCACACATTTTTACAGCATTTTTTTTCAGTATTTTCCCTGGGTGCATCCTTGTTGTTTTTAACTGTTTGTAACATATTGTTTACAAAATTTCCATCGTTATACCTGATTTATTTAATAAACTATTGCGGTTTTATACTATAATTTATTGGACTCTTTGATCGGTTTTCTCTGTGGTTTTTCTGCTTTTCTTTTTCTTGCTCCTTTATTCCGATTGTCCTTTTGTCATTACATTTGTCCAGTTTCTTGGTTGCAGGGATGTTATTATCATTTATTATTTTTATTCATAATTATTAATTTCACATTATATTGAAACTTGCAGCTTTTCCTTCACTCTGCCTTCACCATTTTAGTCTATTGGCCCTGTCGGTGCAAGCATCTGGACCCTGTTTCGGTGGGGATTTCGGATGTATGCCCCAACGGGGACACAGAACACAATGTGAAAGTACACTAACCATTTGTAATTTATGTATGTGCATTTGTGCAGCGATTCAGATGGATTTAGGCTATATTTTGATTTTTATAACATTGTATTTGAAAGGAAGAATTAAATTAATGAACAATTAATAAAACATTTAACAAATGTAAATTTTTTGTCCACATTACATAAGATATAATTAGTAACATTCAGGGTGAAAATACATTTGTAAACTCATTTTAACTATTAGGATTATTAGGTTTATTTAACTTTTCAAGGTAAATTTTAAATCAGTGCAACTAAACAGAATGTAACATTTCTTTTTTTATATACTTTTTTTCCAGACATTTAATTTCCTGAATCCCTACTGTGATTTTACTTGCCACAAATCTAAATTTCTTTCAAACTTACAAAACTCTACCCTAGCAGCTTAAAATATATATTTTTGACAGAACTGTGCAGAATATTAGTGACATTTAAAAGCTTAACGGTGTACAGTACATTCCTGAGCATACTAAACTTTCACAGCAAGCTTTAAACTGTGTCACTTTAGATAATAACTGTTTCAGACATTTGATTGATTTTACAGATGTACTTGCATCAGTCATCATTCATTCGGCTGGCTTCTTTATCACTATATTAGTTTAGAATATATAAAATCAAGGTCCCTCTTCTAAATCCTACTCTTTAATATCTGTTCTTTTTATGGTATAGGTAAGACTACAAATGGTGGTGGAACTAGAATCCAATGGGCCCCTATGCAAAATTTGGACCTGGTCTCCCACCAGTATCTTATTCAGATGTATGAGCTCTTATAGCATTCTAGATATGATATACAGTGGGGCAAAAAAGTATTTAGTCAGTCAGCAATAGTGCAAGTTCCACCACTTAAAAAGATGAGAGGCGTCTGTAATTTACATCATAGGTAGACCTCAACTATGGGAGACAAACTGAGAAAAAAAAAATCCAGAAAATCACATTCTCTGTTTTTTTAACATTTTATTTGCATATTATGGTGGAAAATTTGTATTTGGTCAGAAACAAACAATCAAGATTTCTGGCTCTCACAGACCTGTAACTTCTTCTTTAAGAGTCTCCTCTTTCCTCCACTCATTACCTGTAGTAATGGCACCTGTTTAAACTTGTTATCAGTATAAAAAGACACCTATGCACACCCTCAAACAGTCTGACTCCAAACTCCACTATGGTGAAGACCAAAGAGCTGTCAAAGGACACCAAAAACAAAATTGTAGCCCTGCACCAGGCTGGGAAGACTGAATCTGCAATAGCCAACCAGCTTGGAGTGAAGAAATCAACAGTGGGAGCAATAATTAGAAAATGGAAGACATACAAGACCACTGATAATCTCCCTCGATCTGGGGCTCCACGCAAAATCCCACCCCGTGGGGTCAGAATGATCACAAGAACGGTGAGCAAAAATCCCAGAACCACGCGGGGGGACCTAGTGAATGAACTGCAGAGAGCTGGGACCAATGTAACAAGGCCTACCATAAGTAACACACTACGCCACCATGGACTCAGATCCTGCAGTGCCAGACGTGTCCCACTGCTTAAGCCAGTACATGTCCGGGCCCGTCTGAAGTTTGCTAGAGAGCATTTGGATGATCCAGAGGAGTTTTGGGAGAATGTCCTATGGTCTGATGAAACCAAACAGGAACTGTTTGGTAGAAACACAACTTGTAGTGTTTGGAGGAAAAAGATTACTGAGTTGCATCCATCAAACACCATACCTACTGTAAAGCATGGTGGTGGAAACATCATGCTTTGGGGCTGTTTCTCTGCAAAGGGGCCAGGACGACTGATCCGGGTACATGAAAGAATGAATGGGGCCATGTATCGTGAGATTTTGAGTGCAAACCTCCTTCCATCAGCAAGGGCATTGAAGATGAAACGTGGCTGGGTCTTTCAACATGACAATGATCCAAAGCACACCACCAGGGCAACGAAGGAGTGGCTTCGTAAGAAGCATTTCAAGGTTCTGGAGTGGCCTAGCCAGTCTCCAGATCTTAACCCTATAGAAAACCTTTGGAGGGAGTTGAAAGTCCGTGTTGCCAAGCGAAAAGCCAAAAACATCACTGCTCTAGAGGAGATCTGCATGGAGGAATGGGCCAACATACCAACAACAGTCTGTGGCAACCTTGTGAAGACTTACAGAAAACGTTTGACCTCTGTCATTGCCAACAAAGGATATATTACAAAGTATTGAGATGTAATTTTGTTTCTGACCAAATACTTATTTTCCACCATAATATGCAAATAAAAAGTTAAAAAAACAGACAATGTGATTTTCTGGATTTTTTTTTCTCAGTTTGTCTCCCATAGTTGAGGTCTACCTATGATGTAAATTACAGACACCTCTCATCTTTTTAAGTGGTGGAACTTGCACTATTGCTGACTGACTAAATACTTTTTTGCCCCACTGTATGTGTTCACTTAAAACCCTACCTCCCCCAATTAACAAAAATTCTGCGCATAAAATATGGGAATCTCATAGAAAACATACAGTTATATGAAAAAGTTTGGGCACCCCTATTAATCTTAAGCATAATGTTTTATAAAAATTGTTTTTTTGCAACAGCTATTTCAGTTTGATATATCTAATAACTGTTGGACACAGTAATGTTTCTGCCTTGAAATGAGGTTTATTGTACTAACAGAAAATGTGCAATCTGCATTCAAACAAAATTTGACAGGCGCATAAGTATGGGCACCCCACCAGAAAAGTTACATTAATATTTAGCAGATCTTCCTTTTGCAATAATAACAGCCCCTAGTCGCTTCCTGTAGCTTTTAATGAGTTCCTGGATCCTGGATGAAGGTATTTTTGACCATTCCTCTTTACAAAACAATTCCAGTTCAGTTAAGTTTGATGGTCGCCGAGCATGGACAGCCCTCTTCAAATCATCCCACAGATATTCAGGTCTGGGGACTGTGATGGCCATTCCAGAACAATGTAATTGTTCCTCTGCATGAATGCCTGAGTAGATTTGGAGCGGTGTTTTAGATCATTGTCTTGCTGAAAGATTCATCCCCTGCGTAACTTCAACTTTGTCACTGATTCATGAACATTATTGTCAAGAATATGCTGATACTGAGAGGAATCCATGCATCCCTCAACTTTAACAAGATTCCCGGTGCCGGCATTGGCCACACAGCCCCAAAGCATGATAAAACCTCCATTAAATTTTACTGTGGGTAGCAAGTGTTTTTCTTGGAATGCTGTGTTTTTTGGCCGCCATGCATAACACCTTTTTGAATGACCAAACAACTCAATCTTGGTTTCATCAGTCCACAGGACCTTCTTCCAAAAAGAAATTGGCTTCTCCAAATGTGCTTTTGCATACCTCAGCGGACTCTGTTTGTGGCGTGCTTGCAGAAACGGCTTCTTTCGCATCACTCTCCCATACAGCTTCTCCTTGTGCTAAGTGCGTTGTATAGTTGACCGATGCACAGTGACACCATCTGTAGCAAGTTGATGCTGCAGCTCTCTGGAGGTGGTCTGAGGATTGTCCTTGACTGATCTCACCATTCTTCTTCTCTGCCTTTCTCATGTTTTTCTTGGCCTGCCACTTCTGCACAGTCACACGTCTGGACCCTGAGAGCGTCATAGGCTACGTTGTGAGGTGAAATTTTAACCCCGCACGTTCCAATTCACCAAACAATTTTGCCCCTATCTACATAATGGGGAAAAAGTGAAAGGAGAAGTGTTGGAGGCGTCGCAGCTACAGCCACAAAATTTTGCACAGTCACATGTCTGGACCCCGAGAGCGTCATAGGCTATATTGTGAGGCGAAATTTTAACCCCGCGCGTTCCAATTCACCAAACAATTTTGCCCCTATCTACATAATGGGGAAAAAAGTGAAAGGAAAAGTGTTGGAAGCGTCGCAGCTACAGCAACAAAATTTTGCACAGTCACACGTCTGGACCCCGAGAGCGTCATAGGCTATGTTGTGAGGTGAAATATTAACCCCGCGCTTTCCAATTCACCAAACAATTTTGCCCCTATCTACATAATGAGGAAAAAAGTGAAAGGAAAAGTGTTGGAGGCGTCGCAGCTACAGAAACAAAATTTTGCACAGTCACACATCGGGACCCTGAGAGCGTCATAGGCTTCGTTGTGAGGTGAAATTTTAACCCCGCGCGTTCCAATTCACCAAACAATTTTGCCCCTATCTACATAATGGGGAAAAAGTGAAAGGAAAAGTGTTGGAAGCGTCGCAGCTACAGCAACAAAATTTTGCACAGTCACACGTCTGGACCCCGAGAGCGTCATAGGCTATGTTGTGAGGTGAAATTTTAACCCCGCGCGTTCCATTTCACCAAACAATTTTGCCCCTATCTACATAATGGGGAAAAAAGTGAAAGGAAAAGTGTTGGAGGCGTCGCAGCTACAGAAACAAAATTTTGCACAGTCACACGTCTGGACCCTGAGAGCGACATAGGCTACGTTGTGAGGTGAAATTTTAGCCCCGCGCGTTCCAATTCACCAAACAATTTTGCCCCTATCTACATAATGGGGAAAAAGTGAAAGGAAAAGTGTTGGAGGCGTCGCAGCTACAGCCACAAAATTTTGCACAGTCACAAACGTCGGGACCCTGAGAGCATCATAGGCTTCGTTGTGAGGTGAAATTTTAACCCCGCGCGTTCCAATTCACCAAACAATTTTGCCCCTATCTACATAATGGGGAAAAAGTGAAAGGAAAAGTGTTGGAAGCATCGCAGCTACAGCAACAAAATTTTGCACAGTCACACGTCTGTACCCCGAGAGCGTCATAGGCTATGTTGTGAGGTGAAATTTTAACCCCGCGCTTTCCAATTCACCAAACAATTTTGCCCCTATCTACATAATGGGAAAAAATGAAAGGAAAAGTGTAGGAGGCAAATTGACAGCTGCCAGATGTGAACAAGGGGGACTTAAAGAATGAGAGCGATGGCGCCAAAGATTATATACCGTACAGTTGCTAAGGTGGGGCCTCGACATGGGATACTCAGCACACACGGGGATATGAACACACACAAAATGCGCCACACACTACCACGTGCTTGAACACATATTACCCTCAGCACACATTTCACCACAAATACACCAACCTCGCCACATAAAAGTCAAAACACAAAAGTCGCCACTCAAAACTCGCCACGCGCAGAACTCGCCACATGCAAAAACTAGGCTCTTGCAAAACTCGCCACAAGTGCAAAATTCTCCTCATGAAAAACTCGCCACACGCAAAACTTGCACACGCGGAAAAATTGCCACATGCACAAAAGTTGCAACACATGCAAAAGTTGCCTCACACAAAACTTGCACATACTCAAAAGGCACCACACATAATACCCGCAACGCGCAAAACTCGCCATGCGCAAAACTTGCTTCACACAACTTGCTACACTAACCTGTCACATGCAACTCGACACACAAAAAGTTGCTACACGCATGTTGCTACACAAAACTCATCTCACAAAAGTCGCTACATGCATGTCGCCACACGCAACTCAACACACACAACTTGACAAACGAAACTCGCCCTAAAACACACACAAGTCTGGTATTATCCTTCAAAAATAAAAATCTGATTAATAAGCAGACAAACTACAACAATTGCACCATATAGGAAATACGGCAGCTGTCATTCACATGACCTGTCTATTATGTGTATGTGTGAGCTAATATATACTGCCAGGGGGAGGGCTTCCTGTTGGCTGGGGATTTATCAGGCTGCCAATTTAGCTTACAAATACTGAGGTAAAAATACTGAGCAAATAACGTGTGAACGAGGTCTAATACAGGAGGAGATGACACACAGGTATATACTATATACAGGGGAGATGACACACAGATATATACTATATACAGGAGAGATGACACACAGGTATATACTATATAGAGGAGGAGATGTCATATAGGTACATATATATATACAGGAGGAGATGACATACAGGTATATACTATATACAGGAGGAGATGACATACAGGTATATGCTATATATAGAAGATAACATGCAGGTATATACTATATGCAGGAGAAGATGACACTCAGATATATACTATATACAGGGGAGATGACACACAGGTATATACTATATACAGGAGGAGATGACATACAGGTATATGCTATATATAGAAGATGACATGCAGGTATATACTATATGCAGGAGAAGATGACACTCAGATATATACTATATACAGGGGAGATGACACACAGGTATATACTATATACAGGAGGAGATGACATACAGATATATACTATATATAGAAGGAGATGACATTCAGGTATATACTATATATAGGGGAGATGACACACAGCAGGTATATACTATATATAGGGGAGATGACATACAGGTATATATTATATACAGGAGATGACATACAGATGTATACTATATATAAGGGAGATGACAAACATGTATATACTGAGGTGATGAGGTGAAAATGAGAGGTGTGAGGTGAAAATGAAAAGGTGTGAGTGCAAAATGAGAGGAGTGAGGAAAAATAGTGGAGTGATCAGAAAATGACAGATGTGAGGTTGAAATGACAAGTGTTAGGGGGGAATGAGAGGAGTGAGGGAGAAAATGAGAGGTGTGAGGGAGAAAATGAGAGATGTGAGGGGGAAAATGAAAGATGTGATTGGGAAAATGAGAGGCGTGATGGGAAAATAAGAGAAGTGAGGTGCTATAACTAACCACAGATATTTACTATGCCCAGGCAACGCCGGACTCTTCAGCTAGTCTACGACATAAAGCTGAATGTGTGTGTGTGTGTATGTGTGTATGTCCGGGATTGGCATCTGCACCGTCGCAGCTACAGCCACAAAATTTTGCACAGTCACACGTCTGGACCCCGAGAGCGTCATAGGCTATGTTGTGATGCGAAATTTTAACCCCGCGCGTTCCAATTCACCAAACAATTTTGCCCCTATCTACATAATGGGGAAAAAGTGAAAGGAAAAGTGTTGGAGGCGTCGCAGCTACAGAAACAAAATTTTGCACAGTCACACGTCTGGACCCTGAGAGCGTCATAGGCTACGTTGTGAGGTGAAATTTTAACCCCGCGCTTTCCAATTCACCAAACAATTTTGCCCCTATCTACATAATGGGGAAAAAAGTGAAAGGAAAAGTGTTGGAGGCGTCGCAGCTACAGAAACAAAATTATGCACACTCACACGTCTGCACCCTGAGAGCGTCATAGGCTACGTTGTGAGGTGAAATTTTAACCCCGCGCTTTCCAATTCACCTAACAATTTTGCCCCTATCTACATAATGGGGAAAAAAGTGAAAGGAAAAGTGTTTGAGGCGTCGCAGCTACAGAAACAAAATTTTGCACAGTCAAACGTCTGGACCCTGAGAGCGTCATAGGCTATGTTGTGAGGTGAAATTTTAACCCCGCGCTTTACAATTCACCAAACTATTTTTCCCCTATCTACATAATGGGGAAAAGTGAAAGGAAAAGTGTTGGAGGCAAATTGACAGCTGCCAGATGTGAACAAGGGGGACTTAAAGAATGAGAGCGATGGCGCAAAAGAGTATATACCGATCAGTTGCTAAGGTGGGGCCCTGACATTGGATACTCACCACACACGGGGATATGAACACACACACAAAATGCGCCACACACTACCACGTGCTTGAACACATAGACCACCCTCAGCACACATTTCACCACACATACACCAACCTCGCCACATAAAAGTCGAAACACAAAAGTCGATGCTCAAAACTCGCCACGCGCAAAACTCGCCACATGCAAAAACTAGGCTCATGCAAAACTCGCCACAAGTGCAAAACTCACCTCATGGGAAACTCACCACACGCAAAACTTGCACACGCGGAAAAATTGCCACATGCACAAAATTTGCAACACATGCAAAAGTTTCCTCACACAAAACTTGCACATACTCAAAAGGCACCAGATATAAAACTCACCACGCGCAAAACTCGCCATGCGCAAAACTTGCTGCACACAACTTGCTACACTAACCTGTCACATGCAACTCAACACACAAAAAGTTGCTACACGCATGTTGCCACACAAAACTCAGCCCACAAAAGTCGCTACATGCATGTCGCCGCACACAACTCAACACACACAACTTGACAAACAAAACTCGCCCTAAAACACACACAAGTCTGGTATTAGCCTTCAAAAATAAAAATCTGATTAATAAGCAGACAAACTACAAGAGCAACAAATGTACCATATAGGAAATACGGCAGCTGTCAGTCACATGACCTGTCTATTATGTGTATGTGTGAGCTAATATATACTGCCAGGGGGAGGGCTTCCTGTTGGCTGGGGATTTATCAGGCTGCCAATTTATCTTACAAATACTGAGGTAAAAATACTGAGCAAATAACGTGTTAACGAGGTCTAATACAGGAGATCACACAGGTATATACTATATACAGGGGAGATGACACACAGATATATACTATATACAGAAGAGATGACACACAGTTATATACTATATAGAGGAGGAGATGACATACAGGTACATACTATATACAGGAGGAGATGACATACAGGTATATACTATATACAGGAGGAGATGACATACAGGTATATACTATATACAGGAGCAGATTACCTACAGGTATATACTATATACAGGAGGAGATGACATACAGGTATATGCTATATATAGAAGATGACATACAGGTATATACTATATACAGGAGGAAATGACACACAGATATATACTATATGCAGGGGAGATGACACACAGGTATATACTATATACAGGAGGAGATGACATACAAGTATATACTATATATAGAAGGAGATGACATACAGGTATATACTATATATAGGAGGAGATGACATACAGGTATATACTATATATAGGAGGAGATGACATACAGGTATATACTATATACAGGGGAGATGACATACAGGTATATACTATATACAGGAGATGACATACAGGTGTATACTATATATAAGGGAGATGACAAACATGTATATACTGAGGTGAAAATGAGAGGTGTGAGGTGAAAATGAAAAGGTGTGAGTGCAAAATGAGAGGAGTGAGGGAAAATAGTGTAGTGATCGGAAAATGACAGATGTGAGGTCGAAATGACGTGTTAGGGGGGAATGAGAGGAGTGAGGGAGAAAATGAGAGGTGTGAGGGAGAAAATGAGAGATGTGAGGGGGAAAATTAAAGATGTGATTGGGAAAATGAGAGGCGTGATGGGAAAATAAGAGAAGTGACGTGCTATAACTAACCACAGATATTTACTATGCCCAGGCAACGCCGGGCTCTTCAGCTAGTATGCCTATAAATATCTCAACACCATAACAGGATCACATAACACTTCCACAAAGTAACTGAATAGTAGCACAATACTTAATTAATACTAATATTACCGCAAGTGACACTTATTCAAAGGTGCTCGGTAGATCATATACTGTATGCATATCCAGTGACTTACTGATAATGCCTTTAATTGAAGTTCTTCATTTTCACTTTGTTTCTTTATCCAACACTGAACGTTATGAGATCTTACAGCTAAGACTCATTTTTTCAGAAAGTATATCTGTGATTGATCACTTCTGCATCTCCTTGCACGCTTTTCCCTCCACTTCCACACTATTTCAAATTAGGAATAAAATTGTAATAGCACCACTCTGAGATGCCCTGCAGTTATAGTATTACCATTTTGTTCCTCTCATAACAACACTATCTGCAAAAATAAAATCTATTCTTGTAGTTATGTCTTACTTCATGAACCCTTCAAGGTAGAAATGTCCCCCCCCCTTGTCCCTTATATATATTTCAATACATATGCCTCCATTTGTGGCCACTGCACAATAGTAAAATTCTAATTTATGCCCCTATACAGTAGTAATACCTGTCTTTGTGCCTAAATACCGATACTACCTTCTGCCCAGTGGAAACAAAGCAAGTTTATCATACAAGATTTCTACCCCATACTGTAATAGCATGGATCAATTTTGCCTCAAAACAGTTAGAACATCTCATATTGTGTCTTACTAAATTGATAATATATGAGCCACAATGGGGAATACTACTAATGTTCGTTCCCCTTATCAACTAATAGTTTCCTCCATTCTGACCCCCTTACAGTAATATTGAGCCCCAATTGATCTCTGTATAGTAATGTCATCCATTTTACCTAACACAGTAACTATATCAAGACTTGCTACCATGAACTAATAATAATATTTATTTCTATTGCACCAACATATTCTACAGCACTTTACATTTTTGAGGGGACTTGTACAGACAATAAAAGACATTACGGAGTAACAGATAATTCAATAGATCACAAAATGAGTGAAGGCCCTGCTCACAAGCTTACAATCTATGAGGAAGTAAGGGAGACTCGAAAGGTGAAGGGTAAAAAGGGCTTTTATTGTATAGTCTAGCAATCAACATAATAGGGTATTTACGCAATGCTGCATGAACTGGTCACAAACCAGTATTTGTGTAAGTACAGACACGGGGCTATTAAGTGCATGAAGGGTGTGTAAACAGATGTTACTGGATCCTGACTTTGAAGAAAAATTTGTAAGGGCAAAACAGAGATAGATATGTATGGAGAGGCGATAGGCCTGTCTAAGGAAGTATATGTTTTAGGACACGCTTAAAACTGTGGGTTTTCAGAATTAATCAACTTGCCCTGGATAATAATAAAAACCCAAAGGCTGTGTGTCCACTAGCTGGGCCTAGTCTTTCCCAGCCCTTGTCCAAATGCATGTCACTTGACAAACGGTAAGGTTTTTAATATTAGAGTTAAGACTGTCCCAATTTCTACCAAAAAACATGATAGATAAGTACCCTATATTATTTTCATTCAATATGCTGTTTATTTATTTACTGCAGGGTACTCAATCATTATAATTCTGTCTTTGTTTTTTCTGTTCAGTGGCCAGTGTGAACGTGCGCTGATACGCTGCAGGCACACCAGTTTGTATCCCAGTTTATACATTTGGGTATATTTCAATCTGTTTGCATCATGTGCATATAAAGGCATGGCCTGCCTTTCCTTTGAGCTGTGCATTATATTGATATTGTCTCCCATGTCTGTGTGTTCACTGGCTGGATCCAGTCCTTCTCAGCCCTTATACACATGAATGTCACTTGAAAAATTATAAGGTTTTTATATTAGAGTTAGCACTGTCCCATTTAGGGTCAACGTGAAGTGGTGGGATGGCTTTTGCATTTTATTGGCTTTTTTATAGAGAATCATGTTAACTAAGTACCCTATATTATTTTCATGCACTACACAGTCTATTTACTAGCAGCCCACTATCTATTTATATAATTACCTTAAATTGTCTGTCATCCACTTCCGTCTGGATGTCCTTGAATCCCACATTCCACCACGCCACTCCGGAAGTACACCACCCACCATATTGGAATACCCAAGTGATGGGTATTCCCATCACCATCACCCAACTTTCTTGATTTTCCTCACTCTGCTATTCCTTCCTGGTATGTCCGCTGGCTGCTACCCCAAACCCATCACCATCACCCAACATTTATGATCTTCCTCACCCTGCTATTCCTTCCTGGTATGTCCGTTGGCTGCTACCCCAATCCCATCACCATCACCCAACTTTCCTGATCTTCCTCACCCTGCTATTCCTTCCTGGTATGTCCGCTGGCTGCTTTAACTTTTTTTGTTTTGTTTTTTCCCCTTCCCCTGCATGTTTTCTAATTTTAATTCCTTGATGCCAATACAGTTTGGCTTTATCTTTCCATTTCGATCTATTTCCCCTTGCATTTTCCCTTCTGACTTCTAATTAATCCCCTCCTGTGTCTGTGATGAGTCTTCCTGCCGCCCCTCCCTCCTGATCACACCTGGCCTATTTCTTGAGCACTTAGCCTGTTATAAATTCAGAGACACAGGTCTGTTTGGACCTTGATCTGTCTCTAGAAGGATGTCTCTAAAAAGATAACAGCAAATATGATAGCATAAATATGCCAGAAATGAGCAAGAAGTGAACAGAAGGTAAGACTAACCACTGTTAATAAATGTACTAAATTTCATTCCCTTTCCATCACACTTATTCTCATCATGCTGACATACGCTCTAACAGTCTTGGCTCCCTTACTCCTCACTCTCCTTCACTATCCTCAAACCTCAGCACCCCCTAACCAAGTAATAATCTCTCCTTCCCTTCTGCTTCCCCACCTGACCTCCTCTGCTGACCTGCTCCCCAACCTCAGATCTCTCCTATTAAAACACAAAACGAGCCGCACACTCTCCTTCTTCCACCTGCTCTGTCTCTCTCTGCTTCTCCACACTGCTGGCGATATATCTCCCAACCCTGGGCGACCACAGCTCATACCTCCTATTACTACCCCCTCCTATCACTCCCAACCCAATATAAACACCCAAAATCTTGCCCACCTCAAATTTGTCATAGAAAGAGAAACACGCAGCAACACTCACCAAGCCTGTGGTAGGAATTCGACTTTATTGAAGCATCTTTGTAACAATCTTCACGGCACGGGGGAGTAGGGAAAGAAGAGGTGTGAGCAGGGAAGGAACGACAGCTGTTTCATGCCAAAGCCGGCGCTTCTACGGGTTCAAACGCTGGCTTTGGCGTGAAATGGCCGTCGTTCCCTTCCTGCTCACACCTCTTCTTTCCCTACTCCCCCGTGCCGTGAAGATTGTTACAAAGATGCTTCAATAAAGTTGAATTCCTACCACAGGCTCGGTGAGTGTTGCCGCGTGTTTCTCTTTCTATGATATATTTAATGTACTGTTTTCTAACGCAAGCACCTCCTGAGTACGTCAGTTCTAGTGGCCAACTGCACACTGGGTTCCAACACGGGCTGTGCGGCTTGATTTTTTCTTCTCCCGTTGGTACCACCTCAAATCTGTGCCCATGACACCCACCCCCCTGCACTCTCTCTCTGGATCACTATGGAATTCTCGCTCCATCTGCAATAAACTCCATGTGATTCACGACCTCTTTACCTCTCGTAATCTATTCTTTCTGGGAATCAACGAAACATGGCTGACACCCTCTGACACAGCCTCCCCTGCTGCACTATGTTACGATGGCCTCCACTTCACCCACACTCCTCGCCCTGGCAACAAACATGGTGGAAAAGTGGGCCTTATCCTTTCTTCCAACTGTACCTTTAACCCAATCTGACCTCTACCCTCCCTTATCCTCCCCTCTTTTGAAGTCTACTCTGTCCGCATCTACTCCCCCTACAACCTCCAAATAGCCATCATATACCAACCTCCGGGCCCAATACTGCCTTTATTGACCAATTCTCCAGATGGGTCCTTCACTGTCTGTCTGCTGACATTCCCACTGATATAGAAGGGTTAATAGTTTGCCTTTAAGTGTCTTTTGCCTTTAATTGCTAGAATTACTAGAATCTGTTGATGCAGTAGTCTGATGGTCTCCACTTCAAGGAGACTACACTTCTTATCATTTATGTTCTCAATAGTCAGTCACAACATGCTCCAGGTACCTGAGAGAATAAAGGTCAGTATGACCCTGGGTGATGGTGGGGGCTACATGAATTGCATTGAGAGTTACATTTGTTGTAAATGGTATAAAATACTGTCTTTTGCTGCATTACATCAGATAAAAGTGACTTGCTCACAGAATGTGTGAGGTGTCTTTTTGTCTCCAAGCGCTTGTAAAATGACAGGCGTAATTCCACAATTTGGCTTCACTGGTGATCTGTCAGCTGACATTGGGTCAGAACGAAAACAGCTACGACAGTTTTGGCGCCCAACATGGGGCTGTGTGACCAGCTTATTCAGAATCCGTATGTGGGAGCTTTCTGGGAGATTGGACATGCAAAACGCCAGCTGCAGCAAGGTGAGAAATTTTATTCTTACAATCTGTTTTGCACTTGCAATCTCTCTTCTGGATCTCTCCATACCTCTGGGGCAAAGGTTGCGAGCATGGTTCAAAGAATCCACATCACCAGTGAGTTTTGTGTTTTGTCTGTTTATGTCTGTATGAGAATTGAATAATAGAGTAATGATAAGATGATAATTGTTATCTGTATTTTCTGTCAATATCCTAATTGGTTGTGTATTTGTTTAGAGTGTGTAATACAGAGCTGGGATAGCCTCTGTGCAGTGTTGTTGTTTTGGTCATTTTGGATTGGCAGTACATTATATGAAGCTGTAATTTCTGGGCTGTGGTTTTTGTTGTTTGGCCTTTAGTGTTTTCAGAGTGTCAGTGGACACTGCTGCAGTTTTTTTTTTATATAGAGTTGTGTTAATTCCAAAGTTCAAAATAGGCAGGCTGTGTGAACCTTGTATGTATGTACGTCTATGAGAAACTCTGAATGAGATGACAGGTGAGTAAATGAAAATAAGGGATAAATAGATAAATCCCTGATTGATGAGGGGTTCCGTTAGGTTCTGTATGTGACAGAACACATTATTCACCTCAGTTTGAGCTGAATTAGGTGGAGTGATTGAGATAAGGGATTTTCTTCTTGTAAAAATCAACTGAAAAGTGAAAGGAAAGGGAAAAAATCCCTGAATGAGCACGTATGAAAGAATGATCACATAAGTATCATTACTTATCTAACTGTTGTTGATTGTCCAGGATGAATGAGTTGTGGATATTTTTAATGTACATTTAATTTACATCTGAGATTCAGTGAAACCTGTGTTATATATGGTTTGACATTGGATAGGTTTCTATATGTGTTTTGGCCAGACGCGGTCAGAATCAGCTTATTCAAGTTGTGTAGCGATCTGCCTGTATAGCGAAACTGTTTTTAATTCCAAGAGGATGAATGTTTTGTAGAGATTAAGTCTGAACACTGCTGCATTCTGTTTCTGTGTAAGCCAACAAGCTCTTATCTATGTGTATAACTGATGGGAGGGGTGAGTCGAACCCCTGCGCGAATTGCTTGTGATTTCTCCTCTCTGTGCTGTGGGCCAGAGGAAGGGGGGCATGCAGCTGCGCTGAAGAATATGGAGCTGTGCATATTCTGTCCTTGGTTTACTATGCGCTGTGAGATTTGAGTTTAAAGCAATAGTACTGTATGTATTGAAGTTGAAAGTGAAATATTGTGCCTAGTTTTAGAAGGAAACTTGTAAGTGATTGGTTATCAGTAGGGTTGAGCGAAACGGGTCGAAAATTTTCAAAAGTCGCCGACTTTTGGCAAGGTCGTGTTTCATGAAACCCGACCCGACCCCTGTGTGGGGTCGGCCATGAAGTCGGCGATCTTTTGAATCTGGAATCGGAATTCCGATACCGATTCCCGATATGTTTAAGATATCGGGAATTGGTATCGGAATTCAGATTTAGGTGTAAAATAAAGAATTAAAATAAAAAATATCGCAATACTTACCCTCTGACGCGCCCTGGTACTAACCGGGAACCTTCCTTCCTTAGAATCAGCCTTCCAGGACCTTGCGGTGACGTCGCGGTGACGTCGCGGCTTGTGATTGGTCGCGCGGCCGCCCATGTGAACGCTCGCGCGACCAATCAGAAGCCGTGACGTCACCAAAGGTCCTTCAAGCGCTGATTCTTAGGAAGGAAGGCTGTCGGAAAGAAGCAGGGCGTGTCCGAGGGTGAGTATATACCTAATAGGAATATACTCACCCTTGGACGCGCCCTGCTTCTTTCCGGCAGCCTTCCTTCCTAAGAATCAGCGCTTGAAGGACTTTCGGTGACGTCGCGGTGACGTCACGGCTTCTGATTGGTCGCGCGAGCGGTCACATGGGCGGCCGCGCGACCAATCACAAGCCGCGACGTCACCGCGACGTCACCGCAAGGTCCTGGAAGGCTGATTCTAAGGAAGGAAGGTTCCCGGTTAGTACCAGGGCGCGTCAGAGGGTAAGTATTGCGATATTTTTTATTTTAATTCTTTATTTTACACTAAAATATGGATCGCAGGGCCTGAAGGATAGTTTCCGCTCCTTCAGACCCTGGGAACCATGGAAACCCAATGCACTGCATTGGGTTTCGGGTTTCTGCCAACCCCGACTTTTTTATAGGATCGGCCGATTTCACTCGACCCGACTTTTGAAAAAGTTGGGTTTCATGAAACCCGACCCGATCCTATAAAAGTAAAGGTTGCTCAACCCTAGTTATCAGTGTGATTGAAAGATTGGTAAAAAGATTCACCTGCTTCAAGTTGAGTGATTGATTTAGCAGATTGAGGATCAACAGAGGAGGTAGCCAACTGCACGGCTGATTTAGTAGGTGAGAGTCCTCCTGCTACAGTCAGCCTACGGCACATAGGTGGTGTAACCTTGCCATTCCATGGAGCTGAGCTAGCCAGCTGATCTACCGGGTGGTAGGTGGTTTTAACCTGCCCGCTAAATCCTTTAGGTCTACCGGGTAATAGGTGGTGTAACCTTTCCCGCTAAATCTTGACACTTGCTCTGACTTGTCACGTGTGGTCACCCGTAGATGGTAAGGCACACTAAAAAGGGCATTTGCAGAATAAAGATGAATTGTTTGAGCGAATAAGTTGAAGCCATGGGCAACTTGTTCTGTGTGCAGTCAGGGCCCCAATGGGATCCAGAATCGCTATACAGATTGAAAAAGGAAGCAGTGAAAGATGTGAGACCAATATTGAAAAAAGCAAAAATGCCAGTGTGTGGATGTTTGGATGTACAAAAAGGCAAAGACAAGAAAAGAAAATAGCAAGTGAATAAATGGCATCTGAGAGAGTGCAGCAGGACGGAAGTAAGGTGTCTTATGAATGTTTTGATGCTCAAAAGTCTGACTATGACCGGCACATTACTGCTACGATTATACCTTTGTATAACCAGAGACCAAGACAAGACAGATGGACTTGTAAACACTGTGGTCAGACAAACCCAGACTGGAGAACAACTTGTATGATCTGTGCTGCAACCCGACCTAAGTGAATTGCACTGAATCCTGTCCAGACAAGATCACATGTAGTGACATAAGAAGCTGACACAGGATTGTGGTTAGTGGGGACATTAACTTTTGGGAGTAAGCTGACAGTAATCCTTTTGGGAAGGAGCTGTAGACCAGCATGTCATGTCACCCCCAACAGGTCATCTAGTCACCTGTTGGGAATTCCGCTCTTGGGCTCCCTCCGGTGGTTGTAAGTGGCACTTTTGTGAGTTCTGCTCTTGGGCTCCCTCCGGTGGTTTTAAGTGGTATGGCTGCTCCTTGGATTTAGCAGTCTGCAGCTGCTTCCACTGATTGTCTTTCTGCTCGGCTATTTATGCCTGGCTCTTCCTTCAGCCAGTGCCACTTGTCAATGTTTCCTGGTTGGATTCACATCTCTCTTGGATTTCCCTGATATCCTGTCCAGTTCAGCAAAGATAAGTCCTTGCTTTGCTCTTTTCTGTCCACATGTTGTGGACTTATTCGTTCTGTGCATTCTATGTTTTGTCCAGCTTGTCAGTATGGATTAATTCAGTTAAGCTGGAAGCTCTGGGAAGCAGATTTACCCTCCACACCTTTAGTCAGGTGTGGAGATTTTTGTAAACTCTGTGTGGATTTTTGTAGTTTTTAATACTGACCGCACAGTATTCTTTCCTGTCCAATCTATCTAGCTAGACTGGCCTCCTGTGCTTCATCCTGGTTTCATTCTGTGTATGTCTTTTCCCTCTCCACTCACAGTCATTACTTGTGGGGGGCTATCTATCCTTTGGTGATTTTCTCTGAGGCAAGATAGTTTTCCTGTTTCTATCTTTAGGGGTAGTTAGTTCTTAGGCTGTGACGAGGTGCCTAGGGAGTGACAGGAGCATCCCACGGCTACTTCTAGTGTTGTGTTGGGCTTAGGGAATGCGGTCAGTACAGGTACCACCTCCTTCAGAGCTCGTCCCATGTTGCTCCTAAACCACCAGATCATAACAGTACAAGTGGCCAGAAATGAATTAAATGCATCTCAAAAGAAAGAAAAAAAAAATTCTGAGCCATTTTTTTTTCTGTGCTCTGTTTTGTCTTTTTTTTCCTCTTGGTCTCTGGGTGGTTCAGGATTTATGCTCTGGCATGGATGTTCAGGGTTTGTTTTCTCGTGTGTATCAAGTTGCTGCAAGAGTACAGAGTATCCAAGATTATGTTGTCCAGACTCCGGCTTTGGAGCCTAAAATTCCTACTCCTGATTTGTTTTTTGGGGACAGATCCAAGTTTTTGAACTTTAAAAATAACTGCAAATTGTTTTTTGCTTTGAAACCCCGTTCTTCTGGTGATCCCATTCAGCAAGTTAAAATCATCATATCCTTGCCGCGTGGTGACCCTCAGGACTGGGCATTCTCCCTTGAATCAGGGGATTCGGCATTGCTGAATGTAGACGCATTTTTTCAAGCGCTCGGATTATTTTATGACGAACCTAATTCTGTGGATCATGCAGAAAAAAACCTGTTGGCCCTGTGTCAAGGTCAGGAAGCGGCAGAATTATACTGCCAGAAATTTAGGAAATGGTCTGTGCTCACTAAATGGAATGAGGATGTTCTGGCTGCTATCTTCAGAAAAGGTCTTTCTGAAGCCCTTAAAGATGTTATGGTGGGCTTCCCTACGCCTGCTGGTTTGAGCGAATCTATGTCTCTAGCCATTCAGATTGATCGGCGTCTGCGCGAGCGCAAAGCTGTGCACCATATGGCAGTGTCCTCTGAGCAGAGTCCTGAGCCTACGCAATATGATAGGATTTTGACTAGAACAGAACGGCAGGAATTCAGACGTCAGAATAGGCCGTGTTTTTACTGTGGTGATTCTGCTCATGTTATTTCTGATTGCCCTAAGCGTACTAGGAGGGTCGCTAGGTCTGTTACCATCAGTACTGTACAGCCTAAATTTCTTTTATCTGTGACCCTGATTTGCTCATTGTCGTCCTTTTCTGTCATGACATTTGTGGATTCAGGCGCTGCCCTGAACTTAATGGACTTAGAATTCGCCAGGCGCTGTGGTTTTTCTTTGCAGCCTTTGCAGAGCCTTATTCCTTTGAGGGGCATTGATGCAACACCATTGGCCAAGAATAAATCTCAGTACTGGACGCAGATGACCATGTACATGGCTCCAGCACATCAGGAAGATTGCCGTTTTCAGGTGTTGCATAACCTGCATGATGTTGTTGTACTGGGTTTTCCATGGTTACAGGAACATAATCCAGTACTGGATTGGAAAACTATGTCTGTGACTAGTTGGGGCTGTCAAGGGGTACATAGTGACGTTCCTTTGATGTCAATTTCCTCTTCCCCCTCTTCTGAGGTCCCTGAGTTTTTGTCGGATTTCCAGGATGTATTTGATGAGCCCAGGTCCAGTTCCCTTCCTCCACATAGGGACTGTGATTGTGCTATTAACTTGATTCCAGGTTGTAAGTTCCCTAAGGGCCGACTTTTCAATCTGTCTGTGCCAGAGCATGCCGCCATGCGGAGTTATGTTAAGGAATCTTTGGAGAAGGGGCATATTCGGCCGTCTTCGTCACCATTGGGAGCGGGTTTCTTTTTTGTTGCTAAGAAGGATGGCTCCTTGAGACCCTGTATAGATTATTGTCTTCTTAAAAAGATCACGGTCAAATTCCAATACCCCTTGCCTTTGCTTTCTGATTTGTTTGCTCAGATTAAGGGGGCTAGTTGGTTCACTAAGATTGACCTCCGAGGGGCATATAATCTTGTTCGCATTAAACAGGGTGACGAATGGAAAACTGCATTTAATACGCCCGAAGGCCATTTTGAATACCTCATGATGCCATTCGGGCTCTCTAATGCTCCACCTGTGTTCCAATCTTTCATGCATGATATTTTCCGCAATTATCTTGATAAATTCATGGTTGTATATTTGGATGATATTTTGATTTTTTCCGATGATTGGGAGACTCATGTTAAGCAGGTCAGGATGGTATTCCAGATCCTTCATGATAATGCTTTATTTGTGAAGGGGTCTAAGTGCCTATTCGGAGTTCAGAAGGTCTCTTTTTTGGGTTTTATTTTTTCTCCCTCGTCTATGGAAATGGATCCTGTTAAGGTCCAAGCTATTCATGACTGGATTCAACCCACAGCTGTGAAGAGCCTTCAAAGATTTTTGGGCTTTGCTAATTTCTATCGCCGTTTCATTGCCAACTTTTCCAGTGTGGTTAAGCCCCTTACTGATTTGACGAAGAAAGGCGCTGATGTGACGAATTGGTCCTCTGCGGCTGTTGAGGCCTTTCGGGAACTTAAACGCCGATTTACTTCTGCCCCTGTGTTGCGTCAGCCGGATGTTTCTCTTCCTTTTCAGGTTGAGGTTGACGCTTCTGAGATTGGGGCAGGGGCCGTTTTGTCTCAGAAGGATTCTGATGGTTCTTTGATGAAACCGTGTGCTTTTTTTTCCAGAAAGTTTTCGCCTGCGGAACGCAATTATGATGTCGGCAATCGGGAGTTGTTGGCTATGAAGTGGGTGTTTGAGGAGTGGCGACATTGGCTTGAGGGAGCTAAGCACCGTGTTGTGGTCTTGACTGATCATAAGAATCTGATTTACCTCAAGTCGGCCAAGCGGCTGAATCCTAGACAGGCTCGATGGTCCCTGTTTTTCTCCCGTTTTGATTTTGTGGTCTCGTATCTTCCGGGATCTAAGAATGTTAAGGCTGATGCCCTCTCTAGGAGTTTTTTGCCTGATTCTCCTGGAGTCCTTGAGCCGGTTGGCATTCTTAAGGAAGGGGTGATTCTTTCTGCCATCTCCCCTGATTTGCGACGGGTGCTTCGGGAATTTCAGGCTGATAAGCATGACCGCTGTCCTGTGGGGAAGCTGCTTGTTCCTGATGGATGGACAAGTAAGGAAATTTCTGAGGTTCATTGTTCAGTGTTGGCTGGTCATCCTGGGATTTTTGGTACCAGAGATTTGGTTGCTAGGTCCTTTTGGTGGCCTTCCTTGTCGCGCGATGTGCGTGCTTTTGTGCAGTCCTGTGGGACTTGCGCCCGGGCCAAGCCTTGCTGTTCCCGCGCTAGTGGGTTGCTTTTTCCTTTGCCGGTCCCTGAGAGGCCCTGGACGCATATTTCCATGGATTTTATTTCGGATCTTCCTGTTTCCCAGAAGATGTCTGTTATCTGGGTTGATTGTGACCGGTTCTCTAAAATGGTCCATCTGGTACCTTTGCCTAAGTTGCCTTCCTCCTCAGATTTCGTTCCATTGTTTTTTCTGCATGTGGTTCGTTTGCATGGCATTCCGGAGAATATTGTGTCTGACAGAGGTTCTCAGTTTGTCTCTAGGTTTTGGCGGACCTTTTGTGCTAGGATGGGCATTGATTTGTCTTTTTCTTCGGCATTTCATCCTCAGACTAATGGCCAAACTGAGCAAACTAATCAGACCTTGGAAACCTATTTGAGATGCTTTGTGTCTGCTGATCAGGATGATTGGGTGGCTTTCTTGCCGTTGGCCGAGTTTGCCCTTAAAGGGACACTGTCACCTGAATTTGGAGGGAAAAATCTTCAGCCATGGAGGCGGGGTTTTTGGGTGTTTGATTCACCCTTTCCTTACCCGCTGGCTGCATGCTGGCTGCAATATTGGATTGAAATTCATTCTCTGTCCTCCGTAGTACATGCCTGCACAACCTCCGGTGGTTTTAAGTGGTATGGCTGCTCCTTGGATTTAGCAGTCTGCAGCTGCTTCCACTGATTGTCTTTCTGCTCGGCTATTTATGCCTGGCTCTTCCTTCAGCCAGTGCCACTTGTCAATGTTTCCTGGTTGGATTCACATCTCTCTTGGATTTCCCTGATATCCTGTCCAGTTCAGCAAAGATAAGTCCTTGCTTTGCTCTTTTCTGTCCACATGTTGTGGACTTATTCATTCTGTGCATTCTATGTTTTGTCCAGCTTGTCAGTATGGATTAATTCAGTTATGCTGGAAGCTCTGGGAAGCAGATTTACCCTCCACACCTTTAGTCAGGTGTGGAGATTTTTGTAAACTCTGCGTGTGGATTTTTGTAGTTTTTAATACTGACCGCACAGTATTCTATCCTGACCAATCTATCTAGCTAGACTGGCCTTCTGTGCTTCATCCTGGTTTTATTCTGTGTATGTCTTTTCCCTCTCCACTCACAGTCATTACTTGTGGGGGGCTATGTATCCTTTGGGGATTTTCTCTGAGGCAAAATAGTTTTCCTGTTTCTATCTTTAGGGGTAGTTAATTCTTAGGCTGTGACGAGGTGCCTAGGGAGTGACAGGAGCATCCCACGGCTACTTCTAGTGTTGTGTTGAGCTTAGGGACTGCGGTCAGTACAGGTACCACCTCCTTCAGAGCTCGTCCCATGTTGCTCCTAAACCACCAGATCATAACAGTCACCCCCACCGCCAGAGAACCAACCACATCAGGTAGGGTAAGACAGATACAGGAGTTTTATCCCTGGAAGCCCTCTGACTAGCTAGCTACGCTAAAACAATTGGCTGACCCTGAGAACCAACCTTTCCCATTTTACAGACAAAGAAAGACAATATGATGGACGTATAAGTGCACCTGAGCAGACCTAGAGAGTTAGTGAGCACAAAAGTAGGTGACATACCAGGACGCAAATTAAGACTTTTACAGATGTGACAAAAAGAGAGAGTGTAGAGATGTACTTTGGATGGTTACAGCTGAAATGGGCAGACATGGGGTACAGTCCAGTAAACCCACTTGATGTTAAAATATTGGTAAATACATTCATTGACGGTATGACAAAAAGCTTACGAGACGCAATACAGACAGCCAGACCTGAATGGAGAAATGTAGATCCAAAGACCTCCTGAAGGTTGCTAAAGAAGTTGAACAAACTAGGACAATAAGATGACGTTTCATGTATGCTGGAGTACAAGGAAAACAGTAGAGACATAGTAAGGGATCTAAGGACTTAGAAACAGTGAAGTGCTGGAATTGTGGAGAAAATGGACACTCAGACCAATCTTCCACCTCCTTCACCTTCAGATTAGGAAACTGACAACCCAGTGACAAATGTGTGCCCTGTTCTTGTCCCCTCCGGACCCGGTCCTGCCTTGATGACCACCATACCAATGCTGGGAGGGAAAGAGACAGAATTCTTGACTGACACTGGGGCAGCCGGAACTGTGGTACACAAAGACTTGATACTGCCAGACATGATTACTGAGGAGACAGTGGAATGCGTGAGGGTAGAGGGACAAGCGACTGAAGCCCCTATGACTAAACAAATAAGACTAGAATCACGAGACAGCCAAGAGGTGCTTACAAACTTATTGTTAGTGACAATACCCCTATGAATTTGCTGGGAGCAGAGTTGAGTGCTGTCTAGGCCACCATACAGTACTTTCCTGAGGGTATTACAGTCACAAGTCCCCTTTCATATAAACACTTGGGGCAGAGGGACGCCAGGGTCTTCCACGTGTACATTATACCACAGGTAAATCATGCCCTATTATAGTTACACTTAATTCCATTCATTTGCCAGTTTAGTAGTTTTCCTTACACAAGATGGTATAGTTACCGTCTATTTCTAGGTTGTCTTCATATGATATATAGTTTTTTAGCCATTCATTATATTGGCTCAAACCATAGTCACTGTTTATTTGTCTTTACCACTTCTTATACCTTATCGCAAGCAACTGGTATTGATATTTGATGTTTTTCAAATCCCTTCTTTTTGTATTTGGAACTGTTAGTTATGGATTTACATAGGGCTGCTACTTTCTTAGAATAAGCTTGTGCTTTGCTGTGGCCTATGGTATTGTGCTCCCCCGTTTTATGACTCAGTATCTTTCGTAATTATATATATATTTTCATATATATAATTTTCTTTTGGTAACATTTTGTGAATCAAATTTAGTTTTTTTTTAAGGGATACTCTACCCAATCAAATACAGGTATAAATATTTGCACATTAATGTGTGATTTATATAAACATTTGTGTAATATTGCAGAAATGGTGTATATGGCAAGAGTAGTGAAAGTAACACCTGACACCAGAATGTCTGAGGGCAGGGAAAAGAGTCAGGTACCGGACACCGTTTGGGCAAGGGGAAAATCTGATGTGGGTCGGCTGCCCATTCCCCCTGTCATGGTTAAATTGAAAGAAGGAACCACTCTTCCTTGCTTAAAGCAATACCCCTTGAGCCTAGCTAAAACAATGGCCCTGAGCAGGGATATTGAAGAGTTCTTTAAGGCAGGGGTTCTGGTGCAAAGATCTTCCCCCTGCAACACCCCTTTGTATCCCATTAAGAAAAAAGGACCCAGGGGTTCCCCTAGTGCTTACAGAATGGTTCATGACTTAAGGGCTATTAATGAGGTTACAGAGAGTATGACCTTAATTGTCCCTAACCCACACACCTTACTGTCACAAATCCCAGCGTCAAAATGTTTCACAGTTATTGATTTGGCAAATGCATTCTTCTCTGTACCACTGCACTCTGACTGTCAGTATGTTTTTTCTTTCACTCACGAAGGTAAACAATACTGTTGGACGGTCCTCCCACAAAGGGGGAAAGAACTCCCCAACCATCTATTCAACAGCGATGGCAGGGATTCTTGAGCAGAGGCAATCACCTCCTCCACAGATTGTACTATTACAGTACGTGGATGACCTCTTGCTCTGCTGCCCAGACCAGACGTCCTGCAAGGAAGCTACAGTTTCCTTGCTGTGTTTTTTTTGGCAGAAAAGGGTTGCAAGTAGGGTTGAGCGACCTTGACCTTTTTAGAGTCGAGTCGGGTTTCGCGAAACCCGACTATCTCAAAAGTCGAGTCGAGTGGAATCGGCCGATTATCGCGAAAAGTCGGGGATCGGCCGAAACACGAAACCCAATGCAAGTCAATGGGGGAGCATAGTCGGCAGTGAGTGGAGGCCAGGAAAACACCTACAGTGCCCATTTTAATGGCAAAAACAACCATTCTTGTTACTGAAGCTTGTCAATCTTAATTTACCTTATAATAATATTAAGGCATTGGAAATTGGGGGTAATTTGGCTAAAGTTGTGGGGGGTAGGGCTGGTTCAAGTATTTAGTGGGCCCAGGAAATCTGGACCACGTCACGGCAGTGGAGCAGGGAGAGGTAACTATTTAAACTTTGCAAGTGCTGTGATCCTGAGCAAGCAGGGGGGGCCCACTCGTTGGCATTGGCACTGGCACAGGGCCCCTCAAAGTACAGCGGTGTGTTTGCACGGCGGGGGCGCCTCCCACCGGCAGCAACACTTTTGCGTACTATGAGAGGCCCTGTGCCAGTGACGTCGCCAACTAGTATTCCTCCCCCCACCTGATGAAGGAACCTGCACTTTCATCTGCACCTTCCTCTTTGTCCCCGTGTAAGGTGGTATGGTATACGGGAAGAGGAACCTGACTTTCAGCAGGGTCACAATCTTGCTGTGTAGCGTGCACGGGGAATTTTGCGTTATGGGTCAATGTACCAGCAGACTCATCTATCACTGGCTGGGCAATGGGCAGGATGAGGAGGAAACACAGATATAGGCCCAAAGAATAAAGTTGGCTAAATGCAGTTCAAAATTGGTAACACAGGACTAACCAGGGGGCATTGCAGTGGAGGACAACTGGAATGAGAGGCTGACACAGAGAGTAGGCCCAAATCAGTAAGTAGTCGAAATGCAGTTCAAAATTGGCAACCGTAGTAAACAGGCGGCACAGCTTTGTTCAGTGGAGGAGAACAGCAAGGAGTGGCAGACACCGATAGTAGGCCCCAACCCAACTAGTAGGCCAAATGCAGTCTAACATTAACAACTACTTAACGAGAGCCTGAAAATGGAATTTCAGGACAGGAAACCAGGAGAACAGCAAGGAGTGGCAGACACCGATAGTAGGCCCCAAACCAACTAGTACGCCAAATGCAGTTGTTCCATTTAACCACAATTTAATGAGAGCCTGAAGATAGAAGTTCAGGAAAGGCAACCTGGAGAACACCTTGGAGTGTAACACACCATCTCTCTACACCCCATACCCAATTTGTAGGCCTAATGCAGCGTAGTTTCCAACAACTACTAAACGAGAGTCGGAAGACCGAAGCAATGTAGACGAAACCTGGGGAACACCTTGGAGTGGAACACACCATCTCTCTACACCCCATACCCAATTTGTAGGCCTAATGCAGCGTAGTTTCCAACACCTACTAAACGAGAGTCGGAAGACCGAAGCAATGTAGACGAAACCTGGGGAACACCTTGGAGTGGAACACACCATCTCTCTACACCCCATACCCAATTTGTAGGCCTAATGCAGTGTAGGTTCCAAGAACTACTAAACGAGAGCCGGAAGATCGAAGCTCAGGAAAGGCAACCTGGAGAACACCTTGGAGTGGAACACACCATCTCTCTACACCCCATACCCAATTTGTAGGTCTAATGCAGCGTAGTTTCCAACAACTACTAAACGAGAGCATGAAGATCGAAGCATTGGCAAGGAAACCCGGGGAACACCTTGGAGTGGAACACACCATCTCTCTACACCCCATACCCAATTTGTAGGCCTAATGCAGCGTAGTTTCCAACACCTACTAAACGAGAGTCGGAAGACCGAAGCAATGTGGACGAAACCTGGGGAACACCTTGGAGTGGAACACACCATCTCTCTACACCCCATACCCAATTTGTAGGCCTAATGCAGTGTAGGTTCCAAGAACTACTAAACGAGAGCCGGAAGATCGAAGCTCAGGAAAGGCAACCTGGAGAACACCTTGGAGTGGAACACACCATCTCTCTACACCCCATACCCAATTTGTAGGCCTAATGCAGTGTAGTTTCCAACAACTACTAAACGAGAGCATGAAGATCGAAGCATTGGCGAGGAAACCTGGGGAACACCTTGGAGTGGAACACACCATCTCTCTACACCCCATACCCAATTTGTAGGCCTAATGCAGTGTAGTTTCCAACAACTACTAAACGAGAGCCGGAAGATCGAAGCTCAGGAAAGGCAACCTGGAGAACACCTTGGAGTGGAACACACCATCTCTCTACACCCCATACCCAATTTGTAGGCCTAATGCAGTGTAGTTTCCAACAACTACTAAACGAGAGCATGAAGATCGAAGCATTGGCGAGGAAACCTGGGGAACACCTTGGAGTGGAACACACCATCTCTCTACACCCCATACCCAATTTGTAGGCCTAATGCAGTGTAGTTTCCAACAACTACTAAACGAGAGCCGGAAGATCGAAGCTCAGGAAAGGCAACCTGGAGAACACCTTGGAGTGGAACACACCATCTCTCTACACCCCATACCCAATTTGTAGGCCTAATGCAGTGTAGTTTCCAACAACTACTAAACGAGAGCATTAAGATCGAAGCAATGGCGAGGAAACCTGGGGCACACCTTGGGTAGGCAGACACCGTTAGTAGGCCCTACCAAAGTTGTACCCCCAATGCAGTTTTAAAATTCCTAGAGGCTGAAAACAAGACTATTGACGCTCAGCTTTTTTCAAAGGAACACAGCTGAATTGAGTGGCGCAGACAGACACAGGTAGTAGGACTTAACCCAAAAATGTGGCTCACTGCAGCTTAAAAAAGTTACAGGGGTACACATGCAGCAGTGCTCTGGGCAGTGGAGGACAATTTCAATAGTGGACCGCAGACAGACTTTGTACGCCTACTATTAAAAAAAGGATGCTCTATGCAATTAAAAATAGGTTCCAGGGGTCCACGGGCAGCAGTGGTGTGGTCAGTGGACGAGTATTGGAAGGAGGGACCGCAGACAGGCGTAGTAGGCCTAACATAACAAAATTAGGCTGTAGACACTGTAAAATTGGTTCCAGGGGTACACGGGCAGCAGTGGTGTGGTCAGCGGAGGAAAATTGGAATTAGGGACTGCAGACAGACTTTGTAGGCTGTCCCCTGTGGACCATGCATCCAACACATTAACCCAGTGCGCCGAAATGGACACGTAACTTTTTGTGGACATGCCTACTGGTCCATGCGTCTCTTGTCAGGTGCACCTTTCTACTGTTTGATTGCCTGAGTGCTATGACAATGCAGACTTTTTCATGCCGGTGGAGGGCTGGGATGTCTTTTCTCGCAAAAGAAATGTCGACTGGGTAGCTTGAACCGTTGCACAGCGTAGTTCATCTGGGCTTTCTAAATATAAAACAAAGAAAAAAAGGAGGCTACATGCACTTTCAGCTGGGTTCCAGGGGTACACGGCCAGCATTGGTCTGGTCAGTGGAGAACTATTGGAAGGAAGGACCGCAGACACGCTTCGAAGGCCTAACATAATAACAGATGGCTGTAGGCAATTTTAAATTGGTTCCAGGGGTACACGGGCAGCAGTGGTGTGGTCAGTTGAGGCCTAGTGGAAGGAGGGACCGCAGACAGGCATCGAAAGGCTAACAGAATAACACATTGCTGTTGGCAATTTTAAATTGGTTCCAGGGGAACACGGGCAGCAGTGGCCTGGTCAGTGTAGTAGTAGTAGAAAGAACGGACCGCAGACAGGCATCGAAGGCCTAAAATAAAAAAATTGGGCTGGCTGTAGCCAATTTTAAATTGGTTCCAGGGGTACACGGGCAGCAGTGGTGTGGTCAGTGGAGGCCTAGTGGAAGGAGTGACCGCAGACAGGCATCGAAGGCCTTACATAATAACACATGGCTGTAGGCAATTTAAAATTGGTTCCGTGGGTACACGGACAGCAGTGGTGTGGTCAGTGGAGGCCTAGTGGAAGGAGTGACCGCAGACAGGCATCGAAGGCCTAACATAATAACACATTGCTGTTGGCAATTTTAAATTGGTTCCAGGGGAACACGGGCAGCAGTGGCCTAGTCAGTGTAGTAGTAGTAGAAAGAACGGACCGCAGACAGGCATCGAAGGCCTAAAATAAAAAAATTGGGCTGGCTGTAGGCAATTTTAAATTGGTTCCGTGGGTACACGGGCAGCAGTGGTGTGGTCAGTGGAGGCCTAGTGGAAGGAGTGACCGCAGACAGGCATCGAAGGCCTAACATAATAACACATGGCTGTAGGCAATTTTAAATTGGTTCCGTGGGTACACGGGCAGCAGTGGTGTGGTCAGTGGAGGCCTAGTGGAAGGAGTGACCGCAGACAGGCATCGAAGGCCTAAAATAATAACACATGGCTGTAGGCAATTTAAAATTGGTTCCGTGGGTACACGGGCAGCAGTGGTGTGGTCAGTGGAGGCCTAGTGGAAGGAGTGACCGCAAACAGGCATCGAAGGCCTAAAATAAAAAAATTGGGCTGGCTGTAGGCAATTTTAAATTGGTTCCAGGGGTACACAGGCAGCAGTGGTGTGGTCAGTGGAGGCCTAGTGGAAGGAGTGACCGCAGACAGGCATCGAAGGCCTAACATAATAACACATGGCTGTAGGCAATTTTAAATTGGTTCCGTGGGTACACGGGCAGCAGTGGTGTGGTCAGTGGAGGCCTAGTGGAAGGAGTGACCGCAGACAGGCATCGAAGGCCTAAAATAAAAAAATTGGGCTGGCTGTAGCCAATTTTAAATTGGTTCCAGGGGTACACGGGCAGCAGTGGTGTGGTCAGTGGAGGCCTAGTGGAAGGAGTGACCGCAGACAGGCATCGAAGGCCTTACATAATAACACATGGCTGTAGGAAATTTAAAATTGGTTCCGTGGGTACACGGACAGCAGTGGTGTGGTCAGTGGAGGCCTAGTGGAAGGAGTGACCGCAGACAGGCATCGAAGGCCTAACATAATAACACATTGCTGTTGGCAATTTTAAATTGGTTCCAGGGGAACACGGGCAGCAGTGGCCTAGTCAGTGTAGTAGTAGTAGAAAGAACGGACCGCAGACAGGCATCGAAGGCCTAAAATAAAAAAATTGGGCTGGCTGTAGGCAATTTTAAATTGGTTCCGTGGGTACACGGGCAGCAGTGGTGTGGTCAGTGGAGGCCTAGTGGAAGGAGTGACCGCAGACAGGCATCGAAGGCCTAACATAATAACACATGGCTGTAGGCAATTTTAAATTGGTTCCGTGGGTACACGGGCAGCAGTGGTGTGGTCAGTGGAGGCCTAGTGGAAGGAGTGACCGCAGACAGGCATCGAAGGCCTAAAATAATAACACATGGCTGTAGGCAATTTAAAATTGGTTCCGTGGGTACACGGGCAGCAGTGGTGTGGTCAGTGGAGGCCTAGTGGAAGGAGTGACCGCAAACAGGCATCGAAGGCCTAAAATAAAAAAATTGGGCTGGCTGTAGGCAATTTTAAATTGGTTCCAGGGGTACACGGGCAGCAGTGGTGTGGTCAGTGGAGGCCTAGTGGAAGGAGTGACCGCAGACAGGCATCGAAGGCCTAACATAATAACACATGGCTGTAGGCAATTTTAAATTGGTTCCGTGGGTACAAGGGCAGCAGTGGTGTGGTCAGTGGAGGCCTAGTGGAAGGAGTGACCGCAGACAGGCATCGAAGGCCTAACATAATAACACATGGCTGTAGGCAATTTTAAATTGGTTCCGTGGGTACACGGGCAGCAGTGGTGTGGTCAGTGGAGGCCTAGTGGAAGGAGTGACCGCAGACAGGCATCGAAGGCCTAAAATAAAAAAATTGGGCTGGCTGTAGGCAATTTTAAATTGGTTCCGTGGGTACACGGGCAGCAGTGGTGTGGTCAGTGGAGGCCTAGTGGAAGGAGTGACCGCAAACAGGCATCGAAGGCCTAAAATAAAAAAATTGGGCTGGCTGTAGGCAATTTTAAATTGGTTCCAGGGGTACACGGGCAGCAGTGGTGTGGTCACTGGAGGCCAAGTGGAAGGAGGGACCGCAGACAGGCATCGAAGGCCTAACATAATAACAGATGGCTGTAGGCAATTTTAAATTGGTTCCAGGGGTACACAGGCAGCAGTGGTGTGGTCAGTGGAGGCCTAGTGGAAGGAGTGACCGCAGACAGGCATCGAAGGCCTAACATAATAACACATGGCTGTAGGCAATTTTAAATTGGTTCCGTGGGTACACGGGCAGCAGTGGTGTGGTCAGTGGAGGCCTAGTGGAAGGAGTGACCGCAGACAGGCATCGAAGGCCTAAAATAAAAAAATTGGGCTGGCTGTAGGCAATTTTAAATTGGTTCCGTGGGTACACGGGCAGCAGTGGTGTGGTCAGTGGAGGCCTAGTGGAAGGAGTGACCGCAAACAGGCATCGAAGGCCTAAAATAAAAAAATTGGGCTGGCTGTAGGCAATTTTAAATTGGTTCCAGGGGTACACGGGCAGCAGTGGTGTGGTCACTGGAGGCCAAGTGGAAGGAGGGACCGCAGACAGGCATCGAAGGCCTAACATAATAACAGATGGCTGTAGGCAATTTTAAATTGGTTCCAGGGGTACACGGGCAGCAGTGGTGTGGTCAGTGGAGGCTTAGTGGAAGGAGGGACCGCAGACAGGCTTCGAAGGCCTAACATAATAAAATAGGGCTGTTGGCAATTTAAAATTGGTTCCAGGGGTACACGGGCAGCAGTACAATGGTCAGTGGAGGCCTAGTGGAAGGAGGGACCGCAGACAGGCTTCGAAGGCCTAACATAAAAAAATAGGGCTGTTGGCAATTTAAAATTGGTTCCAGTGGTACAAGGGCAGCAGTACAATGGTCAGTGGAGGCCTAGTGGAAGGAGTGACCGCAGACAGGCATCGAAGGCCTTACATAATAACACATGGCTGTAGGCAATTTAAAATTGGTTCCGTGGGTACACGGACAGCAGTGGTGTGGTCAGTGGAGGCCTAGTGGAAGGAGTGACCGCAGACAGGCATCGAAGGCCTAACATAATAACACATTGCTGTTGGCAATTTTAAATTGGTTCCAGGGGAACACGGGCAGCAGTGGCCTAGTCAGTGTAGTAGTAGTAGAAAGAACGGACCGCAGACAGGCATCGAAGGCCTAAAATAAAAAAATTGGGCTGGCTGTAGGCAATTTTAAATTGGTTCCGTGGGTACACGGGCAGCAGTGGTGTGGTCAGTGGAGGCCTAGTGGAAGGAGTGACCGCAGACAGGCATCGAAGGCCTAACATAATAACACATGGCTGTAGGCAATTTTAAATTGGTTCCGTGGGTACACGGGCAGCAGTGGTGTGGTCAGTGGAGGCCTAGTGGAAGGAGTGACCGCAGACAGGCATCGAAGGCCTAAAATAATAACACATGGCTGTAGGCAATTTAAAATTGGTTCCGTGGGTACACGGGCAGCAGTGGTGTGGTCAGTGGAGGCCTAGTGGAAGGAGTGACCGCAAACAGGCATCGAAGGCCTAAAATAAAAAAATTGGGCTGGCTGTAGGCAATTTTAAATTGGTTCCAGGGGTACACGGGCAGCAGTGGTGTGGTCAGTGGAGGCCTAGTGGAAGGAGTGACCGCAGACAGGCATCGAAGGCCTAACATAATAACACATGGCTGTAGGCAATTTTAAATTGGTTCCGTGGGTACAAGGGCAGCAGTGGTGTGGTCAGTGGAGGCCTAGTGGAAGGAGTGACCGCAGACAGGCATCGAAGGCCTAACATAATAACACATGGCTCTAAAAGTGAACCTGGAAATTATAGGCCAGTAAGTCTAACCTCTATTGTTGGTAAAATATTTGAAGGGTTTCTGAGGGATGTTATTCTGGATTATCTCAATGAGAATAACTGTTTAACTCCATATCAGCATGGGTTTATGAGAAATCGCTCCTGTCAAACCAATCTAATCAGTTTTTATGAAGAGGTAAGCTATAGGCTGGACCACGGTGAGTCATTGGACGTGGTATATCTCGATTTTTCCAAAGCGTTTGATACCGTGCCGCACAAGAGGTTGGTACACAAAATGAGAATGCTTGGTCTGGGGGAAAATGTGTGTAAATGGGTTAGTAACTGGCTTAGTGATAGAAAGCAGAGGGTGGTTATAAATGGTATAGTCTCTAACTGGGTCGCTGTGACCAGTGGGGTACCGCAGGGGTCAGTATTGGGACCTGTTCTCTTCAACATATTCATTAATGATCTGGTAGAAGGTTTACACAGTAAAATATCGATATTTGCAGATGATACAAAACTATGTAAAGCAGTTAATACAAGAGAAGATAGTATTCTGCTACAGATGGATCTGGATAAGTTGGAAACTTGGGCTGAAAGGTGGCAGATGAGGTTTAACAATGATAAATGTAAGGTTATACACATGGGAAGAGGGAATCAATATCACCATTACGCACTGAACGGGAAACCACTGGGTAAATCTGACAGGGAGAAGGACTTGGGGATCCTAGTTAATGATAAACTTACCTGGAGCAGCCAGTGCCAGGCAGCAGCTGCCAAGGCAAACAGGATCATGGGGTGCATTAAAAGAGGTCTGGATACACATGATGAGAGCATTATACTACCTCTGTACAAATCCCTAGTTAGACCGCACATGGAGTACTGTGTCCAGTTTTGGGCACCGATGCTCAGGAAGGATATAATGGAACTAGAGAGAGTACAAAGGAGGGCAACAAAATTAATAAAGGGGATGGGAGAACTACAATACCCAGATAGATTAGCGAAATTAGGATTATTTAGTCTAGAAAAAAGACGACTGAGGGGCGATCTAATAACCATGTATAAGTATATAAGGGGACAATACAAATATCTCGCTAAGGATCTGTTTATACCAAGGAAGGTGACGGGCACAAGGGGGCATTCTTTGCGTCTGGAGGAGAGAAGGTTTTTCCACCAACATAGAAGAGGATTCTTTACTGTTAGGGCAGTGAGAATCTGGAATTGCTTGCCTGAGGAGGTGGTGATGGCGAACTCAGTCGAGGGGTTCAAGAGAGGCCTGGATGTCTTCCTGGAGCAGAACAATATTGTATCATACAATTATTAGGTTCTGCAGAAGGACGTAGATCTGGGTATTTATTATGATGGAATATAGGCTGAACTGGATGGACAAATGTCTTTTTTCGGCCTTACTAACTATGTTACTATGTTACTATGGCTGTAGGCAATTTTAAATTGGTTCCGTGGGTACACGGGCAGCAGTGGTGTGGTCAGTGGAGGCCTAGTGGAAGGAGTGACCGCAGACAGGCATCGAAGGCCTAAAATAAAAAAATTGGGCTGGCTGTAGGCAATTTTAAATTGGTTCCGTGGGTACACGGGCAGCAGTGGTGTGGTCAGTGGAGGCCTAGTGGAAGGAGTGACCGCAAACAGGCATCGAAGGCCTAAAATAATAACACATGGCTGTAGGCAATTTTAAATTGGTTCCGTGGGTACACGGGCAGCAGTGGTGTGGTCAGTGGAGGCCTAGTGGAAGGAGTGACCGCAGACAGGCATCGAAGGCCTAAAATAATAACACATGGCTGTAGGCAATTTAAAATTGGTTCCGTGGGTACACGGGCAGCAGTGGTGTGGTCAGTGGAGGCCTAGTGGAAGGAGTGACCGCAAACAGGCATCGAAGGCCTAAAATAAAAAAATTGGGCTGGCTGTAGGCAATTTTAAATTGGTTCCAGGGGTACACAGGCAGCAGTGGTGTGGTCAGTGGAGGCCTAGTGGAAGGAGTGACCGCAGACAGGCATCGAAGGCCTAACATAATAACACATGGCTGTAGGCAATTTTAAATTGGTTCCGTGGGTACACGGGCAGCAGTGGTGTGGTCAGTGGAGGCCTAGTGGAAGGAGTGACCGCAGACAGGCATCGAAGGCCTAAAATAAAAAAATTGGGCTGGCTGTAGCCAATTTTAAATTGGTTCCAGGGGTACACGGGCAGCAGTGGTGTGGTCAGTGGAGGCCTAGTGGAAGGAGTGACCGCAGACAGGCATCGAAGGCCTTACATAATAACACATGGCTGTAGGAAATTTAAAATTGGTTCCGTGGGTACACGGACAGCAGTGGTGTGGTCAGTGGAGGCCTAGTGGAAGGAGTGACCGCAGACAGGCATCGAAGGCCTAACATAATAACACATTGCTGTTGGCAATTTTAAATTGGTTCCAGGGGAACACGGGCAGCAGTGGCCTAGTCAGTGTAGTAGTAGTAGAAAGAACGGACCGCAGACAGGCATCGAAGGCCTAAAATAAAAAAATTGGGCTGGCTGTAGGCAATTTTAAATTGGTTCCGTGGGTACACGGGCAGCAGTGGTGTGGTCAGTGGAGGCCTAGTGGAAGGAGTGACCGCAGACAGGCATCGAAGGCCTAACATAATAACACATGGCTGTAGGCAATTTTAAATTGGTTCCGTGGGTACACGGGCAGCAGTGGTGTGGTCAGTGGAGGCCTAGTGGAAGGAGTGACCGCAGACAGGCATCGAAGGCCTAAAATAATAACACATGGCTGTAGGCAATTTAAAATTGGTTCCGTGGGTACACGGGCAGCAGTGGTGTGGTCAGTGGAGGCCTAGTGGAAGGAGTGACCGCAAACAGGCATCGAAGGCCTAAAATAAAAAAATTGGGCTGGCTGTAGGCAATTTTAAATTGGTTCCAGGGGTACACGGGCAGCAGTGGTGTGGTCAGTGGAGGCCTAGTGGAAGGAGTGACCGCAGACAGGCATCGAAGGCCTAACATAATAACACATGGCTGTAGGCAATTTTAAATTGGTTCCGTGGGTACAAGGGCAGCAGTGGTGTGGTCAGTGGAGGCCTAGTGGAAGGAGTGACCGCAGACAGGCATCGAAGGCCTAACATAATAACACATGGCTGTAGGCAATTTTAAATTGGTTCCGTGGGTACACGGGCAGCAGTGGTGTGGTCAGTGGAGGCCTAGTGGAAGGAGTGACCGCAGACAGGCATCGAAGGCCTAAAATAAAAAAATTGGGCTGGCTGTAGGCAATTTTAAATTGGTTCCGTGGGTACACGGGCAGCAGTGGTGTGGTCAGTGGAGGCCTAGTGGAAGGAGTGACCGCAAACAGGCATCGAAGGCCTAAAATAAAAAAATTGGGCTGGCTGTAGGCAATTTTAAATTGGTTCCAGGGGTACACGGGCAGCAGTGGTGTGGTCACTGGAGGCCAAGTGGAAGGAGGGACCGCAGACAGGCATCGAAGGCCTAACATAATAACAGATGGCTGTAGGCAATTTTAAATTGGTTCCAGGGGTACACAGGCAGCAGTGGTGTGGTCAGTGGAGGCCTAGTGGAAGGAGTGACCGCAGACAGGCATCGAAGGCCTAACATAATAACACATGGCTGTAGGCAATTTTAAATTGGTTCCGTGGGTACACGGGCAGCAGTGGTGTGGTCAGTGGAGGCCTAGTGGAAGGAGTGACCGCAGACAGGCATCGAAGGCCTAAAATAAAAAAATTGGGCTGGCTGTAGGCAATTTTAAATTGGTTCCGTGGGTACACGGGCAGCAGTGGTGTGGTCAGTGGAGGCCTAGTGGAAGGAGTGACCGCAAACAGGCATCGAAGGCCTAAAATAAAAAAATTGGGCTGGCTGTAGGCAATTTTAAATTGGTTCCAGGGGTACACGGGCAGCAGTGGTGTGGTCACTGGAGGCCAAGTGGAAGGAGGGACCGCAGACAGGCATCGAAGGCCTAACATAATAACAGATGGCTGTAGGCAATTTTAAATTGGTTCCAGGGGTACACGGGCAGCAGTGGTGTGGTCAGTGGAGGCTTAGTGGAAGGAGGGACCGCAGACAGGCTTCGAAGGCCTAACATAATAAAATAGGGCTGTTGGCAATTTAAAATTGGTTCCAGGGGTACACGGGCAGCAGTACAATGGTCAGTGGAGGCCTAGTGGAAGGAGGGACCGCAGACAGGCTTCGAAGGCCTAACATAAAAAAATAGGGCTGTTGGCAATTTAAAATTGGTTCCAGTGGTACAAGGGCAGCAGTACAATGGTCAGTGGAGGCCTAGTGGAAGGAGTGACCGCAGACAGGCATCGAAGGCCTTACATAATAACACATGGCTGTAGGCAATTTAAAATTGGTTCCGTGGGTACACGGACAGCAGTGGTGTGGTCAGTGGAGGCCTAGTGGAAGGAGTGACCGCAGACAGGCATCGAAGGCCTAACATAATAACACATTGCTGTTGGCAATTTTAAATTGGTTCCAGGGGAACACGGGCAGCAGTGGCCTAGTCAGTGTAGTAGTAGTAGAAAGAACGGACCGCAGACAGGCATCGAAGGCCTAAAATAAAAAAATTGGGCTGGCTGTAGGCAATTTTAAATTGGTTCCGTGGGTACACGGGCAGCAGTGGTGTGGTCAGTGGAGGCCTAGTGGAAGGAGTGACCGCAGACAGGCATCGAAGGCCTAACATAATAACACATGGCTGTAGGCAATTTTAAATTGGTTCCGTGGGTACACGGGCAGCAGTGGTGTGGTCAGTGGAGGCCTAGTGGAAGGAGTGACCGCAGACAGGCATCGAAGGCCTAAAATAATAACACATGGCTGTAGGCAATTTAAAATTGGTTCCGTGGGTACACGGGCAGCAGTGGTGTGGTCAGTGGAGGCCTAGTGGAAGGAGTGACCGCAAACAGGCATCGAAGGCCTAAAATAAAAAAATTGGGCTGGCTGTAGGCAATTTTAAATTGGTTCCAGGGGTACACGGGCAGCAGTGGTGTGGTCAGTGGAGGCCTAGTGGAAGGAGTGACCGCAGACAGGCATCGAAGGCCTAACATAATAACACATGGCTGTAGGCAATTTTAAATTGGTTCCGTGGGTACAAGGGCAGCAGTGGTGTGGTCAGTGGAGGCCTAGTGGAAGGAGTGACCGCAGACAGGCATCGAAGGCCTAACATAATAACACATGGCTCTAAAAGTGAACCTGGAAATTATAGGCCAGTAAGTCTAACCTCTATTGTTGGTAAAATATTTGAAGGGTTTCTGAGGGATGTTATTCTGGATTATCTCAATGAGAATAACTGTTTAACTCCATATCAGCATGGGTTTATGAGAAATCGCTCCTGTCAAACCAATCTAATCAGTTTTTATGAAGAGGTAAGCTATAGGCTGGACCACGGTGAGTCATTGGACGTGGTATATCTCGATTTTTCCAAAGCGTTTGATACCGTGCCGCACAAGAGGTTGGTACACAAAATGAGAATGCTTGGTCTGGGGGAAAATGTGTGTAAATGGGTTAGTAACTGGCTTAGTGATAGAAAGCAGAGGGTGGTTATAAATGGTATAGTCTCTAACTGGGTCGCTGTGACCAGTGGGGTACCGCAGGGGTCAGTATTGGGACCTGTTCTCTTCAACATATTCATTAATGATCTGGTAGAAGGTTTACACAGTAAAATATCGATATTTGCAGATGATACAAAACTATGTAAAGCAGTTAATACAAGAGAAGATAGTATTCTGCTACAGATGGATCTGGATAAGTTGGAAACTTGGGCTGAAAGGTGGCAGATGAGGTTTAACAATGATAAATGTAAGGTTATACACATGGGAAGAGGGAATCAATATCACCATTACGCACTGAACGGGAAACCACTGGGTAAATCTGACAGGGAGAAGGACTTGGGGATCCTAGTTAATGATAAACTTACCTGGAGCAGCCAGTGCCAGGCAGCAGCTGCCAAGGCAAACAGGATCATGGGGTGCATTAAAAGAGGTCTGGATACACATGATGAGAGCATTATACTACCTCTGTACAAATCCCTAGTTAGACCGCACATGGAGTACTGTGTCCAGTTTTGGGCACCGATGCTCAGGAAGGATATAATGGAACTAGAGAGAGTACAAAGGAGGGCAACAAAATTAATAAAGGGGATGGGAGAACTACAATACCCAGATAGATTAGCGAAATTAGGATTATTTAGTCTAGAAAAAAGACGACTGAGGGGCGATCTAATAACCATGTATAAGTATATAAGGGGACAATACAAATATCTCGCTAAGGATCTGTTTATACCAAGGAAGGTGACGGGCACAAGGGGGCATTCTTTGCGTCTGGAGGAGAGAAGGTTTTTCCACCAACATAGAAGAGGATTCTTTACTGTTAGGGCAGTGAGAATCTGGAATTGCTTGCCTGAGGAGGTGGTGATGGCGAACTCAGTCGAGGGGTTCAAGAGAGGCCTGGATGTCTTCCTGGAGCAGAACAATATTGTATCATACAATTATTAGGTTCTGCAGAAGGACGTAGATCTGGGTATTTATTATGATGGAATATAGGCTGAACTGGATGGACAAATGTCTTTTTTCGGCCTTACTAACTATGTTACTATGTTACTATGGCTGTAGGCAATTTTAAATTGGTTCCGTGGGTACACGGGCAGCAGTGGTGTGGTCAGTGGAGGCCTAGTGGAAGGAGTGACCGCAGACAGGCATCGAAGGCCTAAAATAAAAAAATTGGGCTGGCTGTAGGCAATTTTAAATTGGTTCCGTGGGTACACGGGCAGCAGTGGTGTGGTCAGTGGAGGCCTAGTGGAAGGAGTGACCGCAAACAGGCATCGAAGGCCTAAAATAAAAAAATTGGGCTGGCTGTAGGCAATTTTAAATTGGTTCCAGGGGTACACGGGCAGCAGTGGTGTGGTCACTGGAGGCCAAGTGGAAGGAGGGACCGCAGACAGGCATCGAAGGCCTAACATAATAACAGATGGCTGTAGGCAATTTTAAATTGGTTCCAGGGGTACACGGGCAGCAGTGGTGTGGTCAGTGGAGGCCTAGTGGAAGGAGTGACCGCAGACAGGCATCGAAGGCCTAACATAATAACACATGGCTGTAGGCAATTTTAAATTGGTTCCGTGGGTACACGGGCAGCAGTGGTGTGGTCAGTGGAGGCCTAGTGGAAGGAGTGACCGCAGACAGGCATCGAAGGCCTAAAATAAAAAAATTGGGCTGGCTGTAGGCAATTTTAAATTGGTTCCGTGGGTACACGGGCAGCAGTGGTGTGGTCAGTGGAGGCCTAGTGGAAGGAGTGACCGCAAACAGGCATCGAAGGCCTAAAATAAAAAAATTGGGCTGGCTGTAGGCAATTTTAAATTGGTTCCAGGGGTACACGGGCAGCAGTGGTGTGGTCACTGGAGGCCAAGTGGAAGGAGGGACCGCAGACAGGCATCGAAGGCCTAACATAATAACAGATGGCTGTAGGCAATTTTAAATTGGTTCCAGGGGTACACGGGCAGCAGTGGTGTGGTCAGTGGAGGCTTAGTGGAAGGAGGGACCGCAGACAGGCTTCGAAGGCCTAACATAATAAAATAGGGCTGTTGGCAATTTAAAATTGGTTCCAGGGGTACACGGGCAGCAGTACAATGGTCAGTGGAGGCCTAGTGGAAGGAGGGACCGCAGACAGGCTTCGAAGGCCTAACATAAAAAAATAGGGCTGTTGGCAATTTAAAATTGGTTCCAGTGGTACAAGGGCAGCAGTACAATGGTCAGTGGAGGCCTAGTGGAAGGAGGGACCGCAGAAAGGCTTCGAAGGCCTAACATAAAAAATAGGGCTGTTGGCAATTTAAAATTTGTTCCAGGGGTACACGGGCAGCAGTACAATGGTCAGTGGAGGCCTTGTGGAAGGAGGGACCGCAGACAGGCTTCGAAGGCCTAACATAACAAAAATGTCAATACAATGGTATTGTCAGTGCCAGGCATTGAAGTATGTCAGCGCATAGACTAAACATTTGTGGAGCTGTGAGAGATAATTTTGCAAGTGGTAGAGCACTGTTTGAGCTGGGGGGGAACTGTCTTGTGGCCGGCGGTACAGGCCCAGGGCCCCTCATATTACAACGGTGTGTCTGACGTTGGGTGCGCCCCACCACCGCCAGAGACACTTTATTGTACTATGAGGGACCCAGTGGCAGTGCCGTCGACCAAAAGCGGGCACACCCACCTCTTCAGACAAACAGCACTCTCACGGGTGCTGGCGCCAAGTGGCGATACCACGGCCCCGTGTGGGGAGTTTGGCCATTTAGAGAGGTGTAAACATGTCGTATGCTGGACAATCAGGTGCAGAAAATTACGAGATTGGAAAAGTCATTCAGAATAGTCCACAGGCAAGACCTTTTCATAGGAAAGCTAGGTGTCAGCCAGGCAAGGTGGGGCAAAAGATTTCGAAATCCAGTTGTGGTTCATTTTAATGAAGGTTAGATCATCTACATTTTGGGTAGCCAGACGAGTCCTTTTTTCTGTTAGTATTGAACCTGCAGCACTGAATACTCTTTCTGATAGGACACTAGCTGCCGGGCAAGCAAGCTCCTGCAATGCATATTCTGCCAATTCTGGCCAGGTGTCTAATTTGGATGCCCAGTAATCAAATGGGAATGACGATTGAGGGAGAACGTCGATAAGGGATGAAAAATAGTTTGTAACCATACTGGACAAATGTTGTCTCCTGTCACTTTGAATTGATGCTGCAGTACCTGTCCTGTCTGCGGTCATAGCAAAATCACTCCACAACCTGGTCAGAAAACCCCTCTGGCCAACGCCACTTCTGATTTCTGCCCCTCTAACACCTCTGGTCTGCTGGCCCCTGCAGCTCATGTGAGAACGATCACGGGCGCTGTGTGCAGGGAATGCCAGAAGCAAACGGTCAACAAGAGTTGATTGTTTGGTTGCTAATATTATTTCCAAGTTGTCATGTGGCATTATATTTTGCAATTTGCCTTTATAGCGAGGATCAAGGAGGCAGGCCAACCAGTAATCGTCATCGTTCATCATTTTAGTAATGCGTGTGTCCCTTTTGAGGATACGTAAGGCATAATCCGCCATGTGGGCCAAAGTTCCAGTTCTCAAATCTGCGGTTGTGCTTGGTTGAGGGGCAGTTTCAGGCAAATCCACGTCACTTGTGTCCCTCCAAAAACCAGAACCCGGCCTTGTCGCGCCAACAATTTCCAGTGGCCCCGGAAAAGCTTCTTCATTAAAAATAAAATCATCCCCATCATCCTCCTCGTCCTCCTCCTCCTCTTCGCCCGCTACCTCATCCTGTACACTGCCCTGGCCAGACAATGGCTGACTGTCATCAAGGCTTTCCTCTTCCTCAGCTGCAGACGCCTGATCCTTTATGTGCGTCAAACTTTGCATAGGCAGACGCATTAGGGGGATGCTCATGCTTATTATGGCGTTGTCTGCACTAACCAGCCGTGTGCATTCCTCAAAACACTGAAGGACTTGACACGTCTTGAATCTTCGACCACTGCACACCTGACAACTCCATGTCTGCCATCCTACTGCCTGCCCGTGTATGTGTATCCTCCCACAAAAACATAACAGCCCGCCTCTGTTTGCACAGTCTCTGAAGCATGTGCAGTGTTGAGTTCCACCTTGTTGCAACGTCTATGATTAGGCGATGCTGGGGAAGGTTCAAAGAACGCTGATAGGTCTGCATACGGCTGGAGTGTACGGGCGAACGGCGGATATGTGAGCAAAGTCCACGCACTTTGAGGAGCAGGTCGGATAACCCCGGATAACTTTTCAGGAAGCACTGCACCACCAGGTTTAAGGTGTGAGCCAGGCAAGGAATGTGTTTCAGTTGGGAAAGGGAGATGGCAGCCATGAAATTCCTTCCGTTATCACTCACTACCTTGCCTGCCTCAAGATCTACAGTGCCCAGCCACGACTGCGTTTCTTTCTGCAAGAACTCGGACAGAACTTCCGCGGTGTGTCTGTTGTCGCCCAAACACTTCATAGCCAATACAGCCTGCTGACGTTTGCCAGTAGCTGCCCCATAATGGGAGACCTGGTGTGCAACAGTGGCAGCTGCGGATGGAGTGGTTGTGCGACTGCGGTCTGTGGACGAGCTCTCGCTTCTGCAGGAGGACGAAGAGGAGGAGGAGGGGGTGCGAACGGCTACAGCCAATTGTTTCCTAGACCGTGGGCTAGGCAGAACTGTCCAAAACTTGCTGTCCCCTGTGGACCCTGCATCCACCACATTTACCCAGTGTGCCGTGAGGGACACGTAACGTCCCTGGCCATGCCTACTGGTCCATGCATCTGTTGTCAGGTGCACCTTTGTGCTCACAGATTGCCTGAGTGCATGGATGATGCGCTCTTTAACATGCTGGTGGAGGACTGGGATGGCTTTTCTGGAAAAAAAGTGTTGACTGGGTAGCTCGTAGCGTGGTACAGCGTAGTCCATCAGGGCTTTGAAAGCTTCGCTTTCAACTAACCGGTAGGGCATCATCTCTAACGAGATTAGTCTAGCTATGTGGGCGTTCAAACCCTGTGTACGCGGATGCGAGGCTAAGTACTTCCTTTTTCTAACCATAGTCTCATGTAGGGTGAGCTGGACTGGAGAGCTGGAGATCGTGGAACTAGCGGGGGTGCCGGTGGACATGGCAGACTGAGAGACGGTGGGAGATGGTATTGTTGCCACCGGTGCCCTAGATGCAGTGTTTCCTACTACGAAACTGGTGATTCCCTGACCCTGACTGCTTTGGCCTGGCAAAGAAACCTGCACAGATACTGCAGGTGGTGCGGAAAATGGTGGCCCTACACTGCCGGAAGGGATGTTGCGTTGATGACTAGCTTCATTGGCCGAGGGTGCTACAACCTTAAGGGACGTTTGGAAGTTAGTCCAAGCTTGCAAATGCATGGTGGTTAAATGTCTATGCATGCAACTTGTATTGAGACTTTTCAGATTCTGCCCTCTGCTTAAGGTAGTTGAACATTTTTGACAGATGACTTTGCGCTGATCAATTGGATGTTGTTTAAAAAAATACCAGACTGCACTCTTTCTAGCATCGGATACCTTTTCAGACATTGCAGACTGAGCTTTAACCGGATGGCCACGCTGTCCTCCAACAGGTTTTGGCTTTGCCACGTGTTTTGGGCAAGATACGGGCCCGGCAGATGGAACCTGTTGCGATGTTGATGCCTGCTGCGGCCCCTCCTCCTCCGCTTCAGAACTGCTGCCGCCTGCACCCTGTTCCCCCAATGGCTGCCAATCGGGGTCAAGAACTGGGTCATCTATTACCTCTTCTTGTAGCTCGTGTGCAACTTCGTCTGTGTCACCGTGTCGGTCGGTGGTATAGCGTTCGTGATGGGGCAACATAGTCTCATCAGGGTCTGATTCTTGATCATTACCCTGCGAGGGCAATGTTGTGGTCTGAGTCAAAGGACCAGCATAGTAGTCTGGCTGTGGCTGTGCATCAGTGCACTCCATGTCAGATTCAACTTGTAATGGGCATGGACTGTTAACTGCTTCACTTTCTAAGCCAGGGACGGTATGTGTAAAGAGCTCCATGGAGTAACCCGTTGTGTCGCCTGCTGCATTCTTCTCTGTTGTTGTTTTTGCTGAAGAGGACAAGGAAGCGACTTGTCCCTGACCGTGAACATCCACTAACGACGCGCTGCTTTGACATTTACCAGTTTCACGAGAGGAGGCAAAAGAGCTAGAGGCTGAGTCAGCAAGATAAGCCAAAACTTGCTCTTGCTGCTCCGGCTTTAAAAGCGGTTTTCCTACTCCCAGAAAAGGGAGCGTTCGAGGCCTTGTGTAGCCAGACGACGAACCTGGCTCCACAGCTCCAGACTAAGGTGCAATATTTTTTTTCCCATGACCACCTGATGCTCCACCACTACCACTACCCTCATTACCAGCTGACAATGAACGCCCCCGGCCACGACCTCTTCCACCAGACTTCCTCATTGTTTTAAAAACGTAACCAAACTAACGGTATTTGTTGCTGTCACACAACTTACATGGTGAGCTATAACTTCAGTATGATTTAGCTACCCCTTTACAGGTGGGTGAGACCGCAAGGAAAATCAGGCACAATGTTACACACTCTGTTTTTGGTGGCAACAAATGAGAGAGATGCCACACACGCAGGACTGTCACTGAAGCACAAATGTAAATATTAATCTCCCACTGATTTTTTTTTTTTTTTTTTTCAGGGAGACTTTAGAAAAAAAAATAATAGAATAAAATGATTTTTTAAGGAAGAATTTAGAAACCAAATAAAATAAAATGATTTCTTCAGAGAGAATTTAGAAAACAAATAAAACAAAAAATAGGCTTTCTATGGCCCACTGAGTGAGAGATGACGCACACAGGAGTCAGGAGTGGCACACAAGCCCAGAGGCCAATATTTATCTCCCACTGATTGATTTATTGATTTTTTCAGGTAGATTTTGGAACCCAAATCAAGCAAAAAAAATAATAGGCTTTCTATGGCCCACAATTGGAGAGAGAGAGAGAGATGGCACACCCAGGAGTCAAGACTGGCACACAAGCAGAAAGGGCAATATTAATCTCCCACAGTTTTTTTTTTTTCTTTCAGGGAGACTTTAGAAAAAAAAAATAATAAAAAAAAATGATTTTTTCAGGAAGAATTTAGAAACCAAATAAAATAAAATGATTTTTTCAGGGAGAATTTAGAAAACAAATAAAGCAAAAAATAGGCTTTCTATGGCCCACTGAGTGAGAGATGACGCACACAGGAGTCAGGAGTGGCACACAAGCCCAGAGGCCAATATTGTTCTCCCAATGATTGATGTAGTGATTTTTTCAGGTAGATTTTGGAACCCAAATCAAGCTAAAAAAATAATAGGCTTTCTATGGCCCACAATTGGAGAGAGAGAGAGAGATGGCACACCCAGGAGTCAAGACTGGCACACAAGCAGAAAGGGCAATATTAATCTCCCACTGATTTGATTTTTTTTTTTTTTTTCAGAGAGACTTTAGAAAAAAAATAATTAAAAAAAATGATTTTTTCAGGAAGAATTTAGAAACCAAATAAAACAAAAAATAGGCTTTCTATGGCCCACTGAGTGAGAGATGACGCACACAGGAGTCAGGAGTGGCACACAAGCCCAGAGGCCAATATTTATCTCCCACTGATTGATTTATTGATTTTTTCAGGTAGATTTTGGAACCCAAATAAAGCAAAAAAAATAATAGGCTTTCTATGGCCCACAATTGGAGAGAGAGAGAGATGGCACACCCAGGAGTCAAGACTGGCACACAAGCAGAAAGGGCAATATTAATCTCCCACTGATTTTTTTTTTTTTTTCAGGGAGAGTTTAGAAAAAAAAAAAAAAAAAAAAAAAATGATTTTTTCAGGAAGAATTTAGAAACCAAATAAAATAAAATGACTTTTTCAGGGAGAATTTAGAAAACAAATAAAGCAAAAAATAGGCTTTCTATGGCCCACTGAGTGAGAGATGACGCACACAGGAGTCAGGAGTGGCACACAAGCCCAGAGGCCAATATTGTTCTCCCAATGATTGATGTAGTGATTTTTTCAGGTAGATTTTGGAACCCAAATCAAGCTAAAAAAATAATAGGCTTTCTATGGCCCACAATTGGAGAGAGAGAGAGAGATGGCACACCCAGGAGTCAAGACTGGCACACAAGCAGAAAGGGCAATATTAATCTCCCACAGATTTGATTTTTTTTTTTTTTTCAGGGAGACTTTAGAAAAAAAAAATAATAAAAAAAAATGATTTTTTCAGGAAGAATTTAGAAACCAAATAAAACAAAAAATAGGCTTTCTATGGCCCACTGAGTGAGAGATGACGCACACAGGAGTCAGGAGTGGCACACAAGCCCAGAGGCCAATATTTATCTCCCACTGATTGATTTATTGATTTTTTCAGGTAGAATTTAGAACCCAAATCAACCAAAAAAATAAATAGGCTTTCTATGGCCCACTATTTGTGAGAGAGATGGCACGCTCAGAACTGGCACACAAGCCCAGAGGCCAATATTAATCTCCCACTTTTTTTTTTTTTTTCAGGGAAAATTTATAAACCCAATAAAATAAATAATAAATAGGCTTTCTATGGCCCACTATCTGAGAGAGAGAGATGGCAGGCTTAGGACTGGCACACAAGCCCAAAGGCCAATATTAATCTCCCTTTTTTTTCAGGGAGAATTTATAAAACCAAAAAAAATAAAATAAATAGGCTTTCTATGGCCCACTATTTGTGAGAGAGATGGCACGCTCAGGACTGGCACACAAGCCCAGAGGCCAATATTAATCTCCCACTTTTTTTTTTTTTCAGGGAAAATTTATAAACCCAATAAAAAAAATAAATAGGCTTTCTATGGCCCACTATCTGAGAGAGAGAGATGGCACGCTTAGGACTGGCACACAAGCCCAAAGGCCAATATTAATCTCCCACTGATTGATTTATTGATTTTTTCAGGTAGAATTTAGAACCCAAATAAAGCAAAAAAAAAAATAGGCTTTCTATGGCCCACTGAGTGAGTGATGATGCACACAGGAGTCAGGAGTGGCACACAAGCCCTGAGGCCAATATTTTTCTCCCACTGATTGATGTAGTGATTTTTTCAGGTAGATTTTGGAAACCAAATCAAGCAACAAAAATAAATAGGCTTTCTATGGCCCACTGAGTGAGAGATGGCACACACAGGAGTCAGGAGTGGCACACAAGCCCTGAGGCCAATATTTTCTCCCACTGATTGATGTAGTGATTTTTTCAGGTAGATTTTAGAACCCAAATCAAGCAAAAAAATAAATAGGCTTTCTATGGCCCACTGACTGAGAGATGGCACAGACAGGGATGGCACTCTAGCAGAAATGCCAATCTTATTCTCCCACAAAAAAAAAATAAGGAACTGTCCTTCAATTACTATCTCCCTGCAGTAATCTCAGCCAGGTATGGCAGGCAGCAATAAGGAGTGGACTGATGCACAAATTAAATAAAAAGTGTGGACAAACAAACAAGATAGCTCTGCAGAAAGGAAGGAACAAGAGGATTTGTGCTTTGAAAAAAGCAGTTGGTTTGCACAGCGGCGTACACACAGCAATGCAGCTATCAGGGAGCCTTCTAGGGCAGCCCAATGAGCTAAAGCGCTGAGGAAAAAAAAAATGTAGCTTCCACTGTCCCTGCACACCGAAGGTGGTGTTGGGCAGTGGAAATCGCTACAGCACAAGCAGTTTGGTGGTTAATGGACCCTGCCTAACGCTATCCCTGCTTCTGACGAAGCAGCAGCAACCTCTCCCTAAGCTCAGATCAGCAGCAGTAACATGGCGGTTGGCGGGAACGCCCCTTTATAGCCCCTGTGACGCCGCAGACAGCAAGCCAATCACTGCAATGCCCTTCTCTAAGATGGTGGGGACCAGGACCTATGTCATCACGCTGCCCACACTCTGCGTTTACCTTCATTGGCTGAGAAATGGCGCTTTTCGCGTCATTGAAACGCGACTTTGGCGCGAAAGTCGCGTACCGCATGGCCGACCCCGCACAGGGGTCGGATCGGGTTTCATGAAACCCGACTTTGCCAAAAGTCGGCGACTTTTGAAAATGAACGACCCGTTTCGCTCAACCCTAGTTGCAAGGCCTCACGTGACAAATTACAGTCTTGCAAACAAATGGTGACATTTTTAGGACATTGTATTGCTGAAGGTACAAGACACCTGACTGAAGACAGAAAACAGGCAATACAAAATCTCCCTTTACCCAGGTCACACCAGCATCTACAAAAAAGAACATACGAAAAAAACCCATGGAGTTTTTAAATTCCCCAATAATAGCTAGTAAGGATAAAGCAATGAATGCCTAAGCAAATAAATGTAAAAATATAACACTCTTTATTAATTATATAGCAAAGACAAGGCACACAAATGTATGAAAAAATCACATAACATATACAAAATTAATACCACAACTATTGGACAGGTCTAATAGCGGATGATGCAAAAAATCTGGCGAGGCAGGCTATCCATAACATTAGAGCATTCCCGGTACCCACACATATACGTGCATAAAAGGGGTGAACCTCAAGAAATGAACCTGTGAAGCTGGGTAGAGGCCATGCAGAGCTTGTCTGTATAATAAATAAGCCACAAGGTTACAAGTAAGGTGCAGATAGTGCATGTAAAAAAAAACACCGGCCCATCTTACCCATCGGATGCCAGATGCCACAGCTCAGGTACCCCAACGCGCGTTTCGCTGCTGCTTCCTCAGGGGGCAGTGTGTCATTGTGCCACATAGACCAGCTTAAATATCCCACCAAGACTGAAAAGCACCAATACAATAGGAAGGGGAGTGGTTAACACTGGGCGCGTCTGTGAGTGAATGAGGGTGGGAGCAGCCGCCGCCCGACGTCACATCAAATGTCAAGAAGCAGGAGGTGCTGGGAAGGTTTCCATAGTAACCGCTATCAAGCCGCTTCATAGAGACGCCGGAGGAGACGCGGGCCGAGGCGAGCCCCCGCACACATGCACTGCCCGCGGCCAGGGAAACCAGGCAACAGCCAAGTGAAAACATAGAGCAGATGGGTGGAGCTAATGCGTACAAATACATATAGAAGAACCGCATAAGTAATAACAGTGCGTGAAAATCATAATAAAAAATGAAATATCAAAATAAACAATAATGCAAATTAAATAAACAATAATATTCAAAGATACAGCAAAAAATGTATTAATAAAAAAAGAAACAAAAAGATATATATTACATTTAAAAAATATATATATATTTAAAAAAAATTAATAAAAAAAAAAAACAACACAAGCACGTAAACCAATGTGTATACAAAGCTGCCACCACAAAAAAACAGCCAAGTTGCCCACATACAGTAAAGATTTAAATGTACATAAATAACTAGTCCATGGGGCATGGATCATGGCGTCCTGATAATCTGTCGTAGTCCAACAGAGCCAGTCGAAATTTCACCCATGGAGCAGATATGGGCCAACATGCAGAACTTGATCCACAAGGCATCAGTCACACCAGGGATATGGAGTAGTATCCAAAAGCCGGAATATCAAATAGAGCGTCCAATAACAATGTACATAAAAAACACAAAAACACATGAAAATAAAACAAATTAAAAACATACAGACTCCGAAGGCACGCCATCAGCGCTGACAACAAAGGAACCGATATTTTTTTTAAAAAGAAGCACACGGTTAGAGAAATGGCGAAAAGCTAACTTTTTCATTCAACCCCAGTGGGGCAACTGTGTCAAGAGTAACAATCCAATGACACTTCACTTGCGCGAGCCTGCGTTTGAGATCACCTCCACGGATGCCTCCGTGTATCGCATCGATACCATGGATCAAAAGTGAGTCTGGGTCACAGGCATGGCACAAACGGAAATGCCGAGGGATCGTTTTGAGAGATTCCAAATCAGTAGTAGCAGCAGCAGCAGCCTTGATATCCCTAACATGTTCTCTAATATGCACACACAACTCCCTTGATGTAAGACTAATGTATATTAGGCCGCAGGGGCATGTGGCGTAATAGATAACAAAGCTGCTGCTGCATGAAATGTACTCCGTGATCTTGTAACTCCTTTTTCCATCGGATGACCAAAAATCTGTGGCACGAATAATGTTACGGCAGGCCAAACATGACCCACACGGAAAACAGCCTTGTCTTGGTTTCCCTGTGTAGAATGGGAGAGAGGGGGTAGCCACATGGTGACTCCTAACAAGGAGGTCCCTCAAGTTTTTGCTACGCCTAGCTGTCATCAGCGGTCTCTCAGGAAGTAACGCACCCAACACAGGCTCAGTCTTAAGAATGGACCAATGTCTATTAAGAATATTTCGAATAGTATGCCATCTGTTGTTATATGTCGAGATAAATCTAATTTGGTTGGATTCACCCCTATCACTCCTGGAGCCTGACAGCAGATGACCACGAACGGACGACCTGGCCCTCAAATAGCCCCTCTTGATGCACCATTTACTGTACCCACGCTCATGGAAGCTATCACGAAGGTCCAGCGCCTGCGCCTGAAAACGTTCGTCCGAAGAACATAAGTGCCTGATTTGCAGGAACTGGCCTATCGGAATCGCCCTGACTGTGGAAGGGGTATGAGCTGACAAGGCATGTAAAAAGGCATTTACTGAAGTTTCCTTCCTAAATACATCAGTTTGAATAGCATGATCATGATCAACAACAATCTGGATGTCCAAAAAATCAATTTGTTGAGCACTATATTTAAATGTCAGGTTAATGTTGTACTCATTATTATTTAATACTTTTTGTTAATCAGATCTGTCTCTGGGCCTTGCCAGATGATCAGAAGGTCATCAATGTAACGGTACCAACCGATGACCTGGGTGGCGACGCATGCGCCATCCCTGAAAACCTCCCTCTCCCAAAAACCAAGAAAGAGGTTAGCGTAGGATGGCGCACACGCTGCGCCCATTGTGGTACCGCGTTGCTGCAAAAAGAAACGATTCTTGAAAGTAAAAAAGTTTTTTGTCAGAATAAATTTTAACAACTCCAAAATTAATTGTTGCAGCGAGACATCCAGATTGCTTGTCCCCAGAAAAAACTCAACCGCTCTTACCACATGATGATGGGCAATGCAGGTGTAGAGGGCCTCCACGTCCGCCGTGACAAACAGCATGCCAGGCTCCGGGGTAAGGCCATCCAACCTACGTAGGACGTCAGTAGTGTCTCTGACGTGGGAGGGGAGTGTTTCTACCAAAGGATGCAAATAATGATCTATAAACCTGCAAACAGGATCACAAAGCCCTCCCACGTCAGAGACAATCGGACGACCAGGTGGGACCAGTGGATCCTTATTTATCTTTGGTAGAAGATACAGCGTCGGGGTCACCGGAGACTGAACAAAAAGACCATCAAATATTTTCTTAGTAATAACTCCCTGAGAGAACGCTGATTCCAAGATACAAAGCAGTTCACTCTGAAATTGTAACATCGGATTATAAGTAAGTGTGGAGTAGGCCTCCTTATCCCTAAGCTGTCTAAAGGCCTCTCGTTCATACATTTTAATAGGCCACACCACCACGTTCCCCCTTGTCAGCGGGCTTAAAAACCACATCCCGTAGTGCCCGTAATTCCGCCAATGCTTGTCTCTGATTGTACGTCAGGTTATCGTTTACTCTCCCAGTGGGAATTGTCCTGAGCTCCTGCATGACCAACCTGCAAAACATTTCCACTTGGGGACAGAGAGACAGGGGGGGAACGTGGTGGATCTAGGGAGGATAGATCTTGGGAAATTACCTGTGGATACATCAGAGGTCTCTCCTGCCAACTCCTCAAGATTACGTAGAGCCTCCTGTTCAGCTCTAGTATCAAGGTCCAGATGGGTTGGATTCTTAAAGTGCAGTTTTTTTTCAAATCAGCTTCCTTGTAAATAAAAATAGGTCCTTTACTGTGGTGAAAAAAATCAAAATTTTTATTGGGTACAAAGGTTAAACCCAAGCACAGGACCTCACGATGTATATCAGATAACACGTGAGAAGAAAGGTTAATTACCTCCAGATTATTTTTATTATTTTTCTTGTCCTTGGGTTGTGAAGGAGTTGTCCTGTGCTTAGTTTTAGATCTGTTGTACATTATATTGGTAGCCCTCACAGGTCTGAGTCTTTCATTCCACTGTGAACCAGCACCTGCACCCAACATTAAATCTTCATCCACAGATGAGGCCGAAGAAAATGAATTGTATCGGGTTTGGGAGGGTAACGCCCTCCGAATACCTTGCCCAGATCTGCGCCATTTGTAGACCCGAGGATTCTTATAATCACCAAGGTCCCTCTGATACTTCTTGCTTTTAGCCTGAAAAATATCCTTTTCCCATTTAAGAAAATCCACATCAAGATCAGCATTGAGTTTAGTCATGGCTTCTGCTGTTATCTGTTTAGCCAATGTCTCCTAAATCCCATGAATCTTCTCCTCCATCTCCTTAATCATACTCGCACTTTTCTAGGTTTGGTGACCTACTGTAGGCCTTGGATAAGGTCTGCTTCACAAATGATGCAACCACTCTATGACTGTTTGCCATCAGACCCCTACAATTTCACTCAAGAAGCAATTGATTCCTTCCACTCTCTCAAGCTGCTCATTGTGTCAGCCCCGGCCTTAGGCATTCCAAACTATGATCAGCCATTTTTCTTATTTTGCACAGAGCAGGGTGGACATGCTACCGCAGTACTGACACAACAACATGAAGAGAAACAGAGACCGATAGCTTATTACTCAGCATAATTAGACCCAGTGATTAGAGGCTCTTCTACATGTGTCCGTGCTGTAAGAGCTGCTGTACTACTGAAAGGCATGTGAGATCACACTGACTTTTTCTTTTTGACAATTTGTTCCCCACATGACATTAATACCATACTCGTACAAGTTCAACCAAAACACCTGTCGATGGATAGACAGATCAGACTTGAATGTGCTCTAATACTACAGTAATTCCTGAATACGTCACCCTCAAAAGACATAATGTTCTGAATCCAGCCACTCATCTGCCTGTGGATTCAGAAAAGGGGGAATTGGTGACAGCATTGACAGGTGGGAAAGAGAACATGACATGACGTTGACATGATGCACGAACATGACTGCATAGGAACTCATGAGTCAGGAGACAGTGGGTTTTACATATGTTCGTGGGGGAAAAAAAAACCTGCTCCTAATGCATGTTTTGAGATTTTTTATTTTTGTAGATGGCTCCAGATACCACCAGGATGGGCAACTCAACATTGGATATGCAGTAGTATCCTCACGTGAGGTAATCCGAGCTGAACCACTCGCTCCTCACATGTCGGTGCAGGAGGCAGAGTTGAAGGCACTTACTGAGGCATGTAGAGCTGCTGCAGGTAAAGTTGCTAACAGTTACACAGATTCGAATTGTGCATGAGGAATATCCCATGATTATTGCCCTATCTGGAGAAGCAGAACGTTTCTTACATCAGCCGGTAAGCCCATTAAAAATGCAGAGCTGGTGAAACAATTAGTAGTGGAGGCATTGATGTTACCAGTCCAGGTTGGCATCGTCAAGGTAAACGCACACACGAACGGTGACTCTGTGGAGGTAGAGGGCAACAGAAGGGCGGACGAGGCTGCTAAAGTAGCAGCAAGGCGGTCTAGGGAGCAGTGGACAGTGGCGAGGAGAGTTAGCGTATTCCAGCCACACTGAGCCTAGATGTCCTGAAATCCCTCCAGCTGCCAAAACAGAAAAGGAACACAACACTGTGGAAGAATGGGAGCTGAGCTGAAATCAGAAGGAGTATGGGAGAATAAGGATAAATTGTATATACTAAGGTCCCTGTTCCTAATTATGGCGCAAGCAACACATGGCCCCACTCACACCTCAAAATGTCACGTGTCCATGGTAGATGCCTTCTGGATCGCTCCTGGTTTCAGTTACGCAAAGCTTGTACAATCATGCCTCATCTGTGCACAGAACAACCCAAGTAAAACAGTAAAAGTCCCTAAGAAAGTGACACCCAGGCCTCTCTACCCGTTTCAGAGACTGCAGACTGGCTACATACAGCTACCCAATGCAGGAGTGTGTGAAAAATATCCTAGTATGTGTAGATCTCTTCCCTGGTTGGCTGGAAGCCTATCTGGTAAAATGTGCAAATGCTAAAGCGACTGCAGACAAAATGATGAAAAAAACTGATCTGCAGGTATGGTGTCCCAGAAACCATAGAAAGCAATAGGGGTACACACTTCATGGGAGAAATAACGAGGGAAGTCATGCAGGCCCTGGGAGTACAGCAAGCATATCATGCACCATATAGACCACAAAGTAGTGAGAAAGTGGAGAGACTAAATGGGACACTTAAACTGAAAAATCAAAGGCCACGGCAGACACAGGAAAGAGCGGAGTAGAGTGCTTGTCTCTTGCACTCTTTTCAGTCAGACACACTCCAAATAGAAAGACAGGCTTGTGTCTTTTTGAAGTCCTGTTGCAAAGGCCGACCACATTCACCTCAGTGAAACTTGAGGGAAAGCCCACCTGGATCCATGCCAGTCACTGCAAAAAGATCTTTTCACCAGCAGAATGACTGTTCTCCTAATCACCGTGCTGGCAGTGGTAGGATTTTTGCACCTTACAGAGACACTGGATAAACTTTTAAATGTTGACAAGGACAACAACTTATTCAACATCTTGCTTTTCTTATAAAAGACGCGGAAGGACAAAAACTGCTGGACTGTTGGATCTGTGCACACAGCCCAGTATCTGTAAGGACTATGCTGTACTTAGCCTGACCCCAGGAGCCAAGGAAGGTATTAACCCCACACTGCATGCACAGTGAGACTTGGACTCAGATTTCCTTGGTTCCTTAAGGCTCTTAATGAGACTAATACAATATAGAGACTCCTTTTTAATCCAGCCAATTGGCTTAGCGGGATGGATTATTTTTTGGTATTTTACAGACTTGTATGCAAATTTTGTTGCTTTGCTTATTGTTTTATGTAGCCATAAAAGCGCTAATATATGCATTACCTAAGCCATTGAAGAGTGTATGTTTAAGGAAATAATCTGAGGCTGTGCCATCCATAGCGTATCATAGAACCCAGATAACCACTGCTGACTGAGGAAGTGAGTGTCCACACTGAGGCAGTAGCTCCTTTGTGGACATCAGCTGACCCGGTAGCAGAGGTTATACCATTTACAAAAGGGGGAAATTGATATAGAAGGGTTAATAGTTTGCCTTTAAGTGCCTTTTGCCTTTAATTGCTAGAATTACTAGAATCTGTTGATGCAATAGTCTGATGGTCTCTGCTTCAAGGAGACTACACTTCTTATCATATATGTTCTCAATAATCAGTCACAACATGCTCCGGGTACGTAAGAGAATAAAGGTCAGTATGACCCTGGGTGATGGTGGGGGCTACATGAATTGCATTGAGAGTTACATTTGTTGTAAATGGTATAAAATACTGCCTTTTGCTGCATTACATCAGATAAAAGTGACTTGCTCACAGAATGTGTGAGGTGTCTTTTTGTCTCCAAGCGCTTGTAAAATGATGGGCGTAATTCCACAATTTGCCGTCACTGGTGATCTGTCAGCTGACATTGAGTCAGAACGAAAACAGCTATGACACCACCATCATCATGGGTGACTTCAACATCCCCATTGACACCCACCAATCAGAAGCCTCCAAACTCCTGTCCTCAGTGGTCCTCCTCAGCCACCCACACAGACGGACACACATTAGACCTGGTCTTCACCCGTTTATGCTCCCTATCTAACTTTACAACCTCCCCTCTCCCTCTATCTGACCATCTACTTACTTTCTCATCCCTGTCCTCCTCACCTGTCACCCATGTCCAGGAACCTTGCACACCTAGACACCCACACACTCTCTGACTCTATCCTACCACTGTCCTCTATATCCTCACTCCACAACACAGACACTGCCACGGCTTTCTACAATGCCACTCTTGCATCAGCTATTGACTCTGTCATGCATAGCAGAGTGCGACGAACCAATAGACAACCCTGGCACAATAACATCACTAAAAAGCTTTGGCAAGTATCCAGAATTGCAGAACGGCGTTGAAAGAAAACGCATTCACATGATGATTTCACTGCACTCAAACAAGCAACACTGGCATTCAAATCAGCTCTCACCTCTGCTAAACAGGCCTACTTCACAACCCTCGTATCTTCCTTATCCCACAACCCCAAACAGTTGTTCAACACTTTTAACTACCTCCTCTGCCCACCACTGCCCCCTCCGAGTTCTCTAATCGTTGCCGCGGACTTTGCCACACACTTCAAAAATAAGATAGACCAAACAAGGCAAGTCTTTGTTGTCCAACCACCACAACCCCTTTGTATGAGAGGCCAATGCCCAAACCCCATAACTTCACTCTCCAAAATCTCTGAAGGGGAGCTTGCTCATCTTCTCTCCAAATCACACCTCACAACTCACCACTTGTGCACTTGACCCCATCCCATCCCATCTCCTCCCCAACGTCACCACCACACTAATCCCATCCCTAACCCAACTCTTCAACCTTTCACTAACTTCTGGTACCTTCCCCTCTGCCTTCAAACATGTCACAATCACACTTATCCTCAAAAAGCCATCCATTGACCCAAGCGGTATGTCCAGCTATTTCCCCATATCTTTGCTCCCATTTGCTTCCAAACTCCTTGAGCAGCACGTCCATGCTGAACTTTCCTCTCACTTTGCATTTAACTCTCTCTTCGACAACCTACAATCTGGCTTCTGTCCCCACCATTCCACTGAGACTGCCCTGACCAAAATTACTAACGACTTACTTACAGCCAAAGCTAACAGACAATTCTCTATACTCCTCCTCCTAGACCTGTTCTCTGCCTTAGACACAGTTGACCACTGCCTCCTACTACAGATCCTCTGTTCCTTTGGGGTCAAAGACCTTGCCCTATCTTGGATCTCCTCATACCTTGCGAACCGCACATTTAGCGCTTCCTACTCTCATACTACCTCTTCATCTTGCCCCCTCTCTGTTGAAGTCCCCCAAGGCTCTGTCCTTGGACCCTTACTCTTCTCAATCTATACACTCGGCCTGGGACAACTCATTAGTAGAGTTGAGCGACCTTGACCTTTTTAGAGTCGAGCCGGGTTTCGCGAAACCCGACTATCTCAAAAGTCGGGTCGAGTGAAATCGGCCGATTATGACGTAAAGTCGGGATCGACCGAAACACGAAACCCAATGCAAGTCAATGGGGCAGCATAGTCGGCAGTGAGTGGGGGCCAGGAAAACACCTAGAGTGCCCATTTTAATGTCAAAACCATCCATTCTTCTTAATGAAGCTTGTCAAGCGTAATTTACCTTATAATAATTGGAAGGCATTTGAAATTGGGGGTCATTTGGCTAAAGTTGTGGTGGGTAGGGCTGGTTCAAGTAATTAGTGGGCCCAGGAAATCTGGACCACGTCACGGCAGTGGAGCAGTGAGAGGTAAGTATTTCAACTTTGCAAGTGCTGTGAACCTGAGCAAGCAGGGGGGGCCCACTCGTTGGCATTGGCACTGGCACAGGGCCCCTCAAAGTACAGCGGTGTGTTTGCACGGCGGGGGCGCCTCCCACCGGCAGCAACACTTTTGCGTACCATGAGAGGCCCTGTGCCAGTGACGTCGCCAACTAGTATTCCTCCCCCCACCTGATGAAGGAACCTGCACTTTCATCTGCACCTTCCTGTTTGTCCCCGTGTAAGGTGGTATGGTATGCGGGAAGGGGGACCTGACTTTCAGCAGGGTCACAATCTTGCAGTGTAGCGTGCACGGGAAATGTTGCGTTATGGGTCAATGTACCAGCAGACTCATCTATCACTGGCTGGGCAATGGGCAGGATGAGGAGGAAACACAGATATAGGCCCAAAGAATAAAGTGGGCTAAATGCAGTTCAAAATTGGTAACACAGGACTAATCAGGGGGCATTGCAGTGGAGGACAACTGGAATGAGAGGCTGACACAGAGAGTAGGCCCAAATCAGTAAGTAGTCGAAATGCAGTTCAAAATTGGCAACAGTAGTAAACAGGCGGCACAGCTTTGTTCAGTGGAGGAGAACAGCAAGGAGTGGCAGACACCGATAGTAGGCCCCAACCCAACTAGTAGGCCAAATGCAGTCTAACATTAACAACTACTTAACGAGCGCCTGAAAACGGAATTTCAGGACAGGAAACCAGGAGAACAGCAAGGAGCGGCAGACACCGATAGTAGGCCCCAAACCAACTAGTACGCCAAATGCAGTTGTTCCGTTTAACCACAATTTAATGAGAGCCTGAAGATAGAAGTTCAGGAAAGGCAACCTGGAGAACACCTTGGAGTGGAACACACCATCTCTCTACACCCCATACCCAATTTGTAGGTCTAATGCAGCGTAGTTTCCAACAACTACTAAACGAGAGCATGATGATCGAAGCATTGGCGAGGAAACCTGGGGAACACCTTGGAGTGAAACACACCATCTCTCTACACCCCATACCCAATTTGTAGGCCTAATGCAGCGTAGTTTCCAACAACTACTAAACGAGAGCCGGAAGATCGAAGCAATGGAGAGGAAACCTGGGGAACACCTTGGAGTGTAACACAACATCTCTCTACACCCCATACCCAATTTGTAGGCCTAATGCAGCGTAGTTTCCAACAACTACTAAACGAGAGCATGAATATCGAAGCAATGGAGAGGAAACCTGGGGAACACCTTGGAGTGGAACACACCATCTCTCTACACCCCATACCCAATTTGTAGGCCTAATGCAGCGTAGTTTCCAACAACTACTAAACGAGAGCCGGAAGATTGAAGCTCAGGAAAGGCAACCTGGGGAACACCTTGGAGTGGAACACACCATCTCTCTACACCCCATACCCAATTTGTAGGCCTAATGCAGCGTAGTTTCCAACAACTACTAAACGAGAGCCGGAAGATCGAAGCAATGGAGAGGAAACCTGGGGAACACCTTGGAGTGTAACACACCATCTCTCTACACCCCATACCCAATTTGTAGGCCTAATGCAGCGTAGTTTCCAACAACTACTAAACGAGAGCCGGAAGATCGAAGCAATGGAGAGGAAACCTGGGGAACACCTTGGAGTGTAACACACCATCTCTCTACACCCCATACCCAATTTGTAGGCCTAATGCAGCGTAGTTTCCAACAACTACTAAACGAGAGCATGAAGATCGAAGCAATGGAGAGGAGACCTGGGGAACACCTTGGAGTGGAACACACCATCTCTCTACACCCCATACCCAATTTGTAGGCCTAATGCAGCGTAGTTTCCAACAACTACTAAACGAGAGCATGATGATCAAAGCATTGGCGAGGAAACCTGGGGAACACCTTGGAGTGGAACACACCATCTCTCTACAGTGGAACACACCATCTCTCTACACCCCATACCCAATTTGTAGGCCTAATGCAGCGTAGTTTCCAACAACTACTAAACGAGAGCCGGAAGATCGAAGCTCAGGAAAGGCAACCTAAGGAACACCTTGGAGTGGAACCCACCATCTCTCTACACCCCATACCCAATTTGTAGGCCTAATGCAGCGTAGTTTCCAACAACTACTAAACGAGAGCCGGAAGATCGAAGCAATGGAGAGGAAACCTGGGGAACACCTTGGAGTGTAACACACCATCTCTCTACACCCCATACCCAATTTGTAGGCCTAATGCAGCGTAGTTTCCAACAACTACTAAACGAGAGCCGGAAGATCGAAGCAATGGAGAGGAAACCTGGGGAACACCTTGGAGTGTAACACACCATCTCTCTACACCCCATACCCAATTTGTAGGCCTAATGCAGCGTAGTTTCCAACAACTACTAAACGAGAGCATGAAGATCGAAGCAATGGAGAGGAAACCTGGGGAACACCTTGGAGTGGAACACACCATCTCTCTACACCCCATACCCAATTTGTAGGCCTAATGCAGCGTAGTTTCCAACAACTACTAAACGAGAGCATGATGATCGAAGCATTGGCGAGGAAACCTGGGGAACACCTTGGAGTGGAACACACCATCTCTCTACAGTGGAACACACCATCTCTCTACACCCCATACCCAATTTGTAGGCCTAATGCAGCGTAGTTTCCAACAACTACTAAACGAGAGCCGGAAGATCGAAGCTCAGGAAAGGCAACCTGGGGAACACCTTGGAGTGGAACACACCATCTCTCTACACCCCATACCCAATTTGTAGGCCCAATGCAGCGTAGTTTCCAACAACTACTAAACGAGAGCCGGAAGATCGAAGCTCAGGAAAGGCAACCTGGGGAACACCTTGGAGTGTAACAAACCCTCTCTCTACACCACGGAAGGGCTGATTCTTAGGAAGGAAGGCTGTCGGAAAGAAGCAGGGTGCGTCCGAGGGTGATTATATTCTTATTAGGTATATACTCACCCTCGGACGCGCCTTGCTTCTTTATTTGTAATGAATGTTTATTTGCAATGTGGTTTTGACTTACTCTATTTTTTTGGTAAATAATGATTTTATTATTTTCATTGTTTTGCATCTTCTTGGCAATAATATAAAGAAGACGCGACAGGACAACACTCAGTGGATGCCATATCTGTGTTTAAAATTGAAAAAACCTTTCAGTTAACTACTTGCAGGAGAAAGTTATTGTAGCTGGTGGCCATTTTTAGTACTGTACCAGAATTTTGTTGTATGTGTTTGTTTTTAATGTTAAAATGTCTGCATTTGATATCTCTCCAGTATTTTCTTTTTTATAAGCAAAATACTTATTTTTATATTTTCTGATGTTGGTTCCAGGGGTACACGGGCAGCAGTGGTGTGGTCAGTGGAGGCCTAGTGGAAGGAGTGACTGCAGACAGGCATCGAAGGCCTAAAATAATAACACATGGCTGTAGGCAATTTTAAATTGGTTCCAGGGGTACACGGGCAGCAGTGGTGTGGTCAGTGGAGGCCTAGTGGAAGGAGTGACCGCAGACAGGCATCGAAGGCCTAAAATAATAACACATGGCTGTAGGCAATTTTAAATTGGTTCCAGGGGTACACGGGCAGCAGTGGTGTGGTCAGTGGAGGCCTAGTGGAAGGAGTGACCGCAGACAGGCATCGAAGGCCTAAAATAATAACACATGGCTGTAGGCAATTTTAAATTGGTTCCAGGGGTACACGGGCAGCAGTGGTGTGGTCAGTGGAGGCCTAGTGGAAGGAGTGACCGCAGACAGGCATCGAAGGCCTAAAATAATAACACATGGCTGTAGGTAATTTTAAATTGGTTCCAGGGGTACACGGGCAGCAGTGGTGTGGTCAGTGGAGGCCTAGTGGAAGGAGTGACCACAGACAGGCATCGAAGGCCTAAAATAATAACACATGGCTGTAGGCAATTTTAAATTGGTTACAGGGGTACACGGGCAGCAGTGGTGTGGTCAGTGGAGGCCTAGTGGAAGGAGTGACCACAGACAGGCATCGAAGGCCTAAAATAATAACACATGGCTGTAGGCAATTTTAAATTGGTTACAGGGGTACACGGGCAGCAGTGGTGTGGTCAGTGGAGGCCTAGTGGAAGGAGTGACCGCAGACAGGCATCGAAGGCCTAAAATAATAACACATGGCTGTAGGCAATTTTAAATTGGTTCCAGGGGTACACGGGCAGCAGTGGTGTGGTCAGTGGAGGCCTAGTGGAAGGAGTGACCACAGACAGGCATCGAAGGCCTAAAATATTAACACATGGCTGTAGGCAATTTTAAATTGGTTCCAGGGGTACACGGGCAGCAGTGCCCTGGTCAGTGTAGTAGTAGTAGAAAGAATGGACCGCAGACAGGCATCGAAGGCCTAAAATAAAAAAATTGGGCTGGCTGTAGGCAATTTTAAATTGGTTCCAGGGGTACACGGGCAGCAGTGGTGTGGTCAGTGGAGGCCTAGTGGAAGGAGTGACCGCAGACAGGCATCGAAGGCCTAAAATAATAACACATGGCTGTAGGCAATTTTAAATTGGTTCCAGGGGTACACGGGCAGCAGTGGTGTGGTCAGTGGAGGCCTAGTGGAAGGAGTGACCGCAGACAGGCATCGAAGGCCTAAAATAATAACACATGGCTGTAGGCAATTTTAAATTGGTTCCAGGGGTACACGGGCAGCAGTGGTGTGGTCAGTGGAGGCCTAGTGGAAGGAGTGACCGCAGACAGGCATCGAAGGCCTAAAATAATAACACATGGCTGTAGGCAATTTTAAATTGGTTCCAGGGGTACACGGGCAGCAGTGGTGTGGTCAGTGGAGGCCTAGTGGAAGGAGTGACCGCAGACAGGCATCGAAGGCCTAAAATAATAACACATGGCTGTAGGCAATTTTAAATTGGTTCCAGGGGTACACGGGCAGCAGTGGTGTGGTCAGTGGAGGCCTAGTGGAAGGAGTCACCGCAGACAGGCATCGAAGGCCTAAAATAATAACACATGGCTGTAGGCAATTTTAAATTGGTTACAGGGGTACACGGGCAGCAGTGGTGTGGTCAGTGGAGGCCTAGTGGAAGGAGTCACCGCAGACAGGCATCGAAGGCCTAAAATAATAACACATGGCTGTAGGCAATTTTAAATTGGTTACAGGGGTACACGGGCAGCAGTGGTGTGGTCAGTGGAGGCCTAGTGGAAGGAGTGACCACAGACAGGCATCGAAGGCCTAACATAACAAAAATGTCAATACAATGGTATTGTCAGTGGCAGGCATTGAAGGATGTCAGCGCATAGACTAAACATTGGTGGAGCTGTGAGATAATTTTGCAAGTGGTAGAGCACTGTTTGAGCTGGGGTGGGGGGAAACTGTCTTGTGGCCGGCGGTACAGGCCCAGGGCCCCTCATATTACAACGGTGTGTCTGACGTTGGGTGCGCACCACCACCGCCAGAGACACTTTATTGTACTAGGAGGGACCCAGTGGCAGTGCCTTCGACCAAAAGCGGGCTCACCCACCTCTTCAGACAAACTGCACTCTCACGGGTGCTGTCGCCAAGTGTCGATACCACGGCCCCGTGTGGGGAGTTTGGCCATTTAGTGAGGTGTAAACATGTCGTATGCTGGACAATCAGGTGCAGAAAATTACGAGATTGGAAAAGGCATTCAGAATAGTCCACAGGCAAGACCTTTTCATAGGAAAGCTAGGTGTCAGCCGGGCAAGGTGGGGCAAAAGATTTCGAAATCCAGTTGTGGTTCATTTTAATGAAGGTTAGATCATCTACATTTTGGGTAGCCAGACGAGTCCTTTTTTCTGTTAGTATTGAACCTGCAGCACTGAATACTCTTTCTGATAGGACACTAGCTGCCGGGCAAGCAAGCTCCTGCAATGCATATTCTGCCAATTCTGGCCAGGTGTCTAATTTTGATACCCAGTAATCAAATGGGAATGACGGTTGAGGGAGAACATCGATAAGGGATGAAAAATAGTTTGTAACCATACTGGACAAATGTTGTCTCCTGTCACTTTGAATTGATGCTGCAGTACCTGTCCTGTCTGCGGTCATAGCAAAATCACTCCACAACCTGGTCAGAAAACCCCTCTGGCCAACGCCACTTCTGATTTCTGCCCCTCTAACTCCTCTGGTCTGCTGGCCCCTGCAGCTCGTGTGAGAACGATCACGGGCGCTGTGTGCAGGGAATGCCAGAAGCAAACGGTCAACAAGAGTTGATTGTTTGGTTGCTAATATTAGTTCCAAGTTCTCATGTGGCATTATATTTTGCAATTTGCCTTTATAGCGAGGATCAAGGAGGCAGGCCAACCAGTAATCGTCATCATTCATCATTTTAGTTATGCGTGTGTCCCTTTTGAGGATACGTAAGGCATAATCCGCCATGTGGGTCAAAGTTCCAGTTCTCAAATCTGCGGTTGTGCTTGGTTGAGGGGCAGTTTCAGGCAAATCCACGTCACTTGTGTCCCTCAAAAAACCAGAACCCGGCCTTGCCGCGCGACCAATTTCCAGTGGCCCCGGAAAAGCTTCCTCATTAAAAATATAATCATCCCAATCATCCTCCTCGTCCTCCTCCTCCTCTTCGCCCGCTACCTCGTCCTGTACACTGCCCTGGCCAGACAATGGCTGACTGTCATCAAGGCTTTCCTCTTCCTCAGCTGCAGACGCCTGATCCTTTATGTGCGTCAAACTTTGCATAGGCAGACGCATTAGGGGGATGCTCATGCTTATTATGGCGTTGTCTGCACTAACCAGCCGTGTGCATTCCTCAAAACACTGAAGGACTTGACACATGTCTTGAATCTTCGACCACTGCACACCTGACAACTCCATGTCTGCCATCCTACTGCCTGCCCGTTTATGTGTATCCTCCCACAAAAACATAACAGCCCGCCTCTGTTCACACAGTCTCTGAAGCATGTGCAGTGTTGAGTTCCACCTTGTTGCAACGTCTATGATTGGGCGATGCTGGGGAAGGTTCAAAGAACGCTGATAGGTCTGCATACGGCTGGAGTGTACGGGCGAACGGCGGATATGTGAGCAAAGTCCACGCACTTTGAGGAGCAGGTCGGATAACCCCGGATAACTTTTCAGGAAGCACGGCACCACCAGGTTTAAGTTGTGAGCCAGGCAAGGAATGTGTTTCAGTTGGGAAAGGGAGATGGCAGCCATGAAATTCCTTCCGTTATCACTCACTACCTTGCCTGCCTCAAGATCTACAGTGCCCAGCCACGACTGCGTTTCTTTCTGCAAGAACTCGGACAGAACTTCCGCGGTGTGTCTGTTGTCGCCCAAACACTTCATAGCCAATACAGCCTGCTGACGTTTGCCAGTAGCTGCCCCATAATGGGAGACCTGGTGTGCAACAGTGGCAGCTGCGGATGGAGTGGTTGTGCGACTGCGGTCTGTGGACGAGCTCTCGCTTCTGCAGGAGGACGAAGAGGAGGAGGAGGGGGTGCGAACGGCTACAGCCAATTGTTTCCTAGACCGTGGGCTAGGCAGAACTGTCCCAAACTTGCTGTCCCCTGTGGACCCTGCATCCACCACATTTACCCAGTGTGCCGTGAGGGACACGTAACGTCCCTGGCCATGCCTACTGGTCCATGCATCTGTTGTCAGGTGCACCTTTGTGCTCACAGATTGCCTGAGTGCATGGATGATGCGCTCTTTAACATGCTGGTGGAGGGCTGGGATGGCTTTTCTGGAAAAAAAGTGTCGACTGGGTAGCTCGTAGCGTGGTACAGCGTAGTCCATCAGGGCTTTGAAAGCTTCGCTTTCAACTAACCGGTAGGGCATCATCTCTAACGAGATTAGTCTAGCTATGTGGGCGTTCAAACCCTGTGTACGTGGATGCGAGGCTAAGTACTTCCTTTTTCTAACCATAGTCTCATGTAGGGTGAGCTGGACTGGAGAGCTGGAGATCGTGGAACTAGCGGGGGTGCCGGTGGACATGGCAGACTGAGAGACGGTGAGAGATGGTATTGTTGCCACCGGTGCCCTAGATGCAGTGTTTCCTACTACGAAACTGGTGATTCCCTGACCCTGACTGCTTTGGCCTGGCAAAGAAACCTGCACAGATACTGCAGGTGGTGCGGAAAATGGTGGCCCTACACTGCCGGAAGGGATGTTGCGTTGCTGACTAGCTTCATTGGCCGAGGGTGCTACAACCTTAAGGGACGTTTGGTAGTTAGTCCAGGCTTGCAAATGCATGGTGGTTAAATGTCTATGCATGCAACTTGTATTGAGACTTTTCAGATTCTGTCCTCTGCTTAACAACCTTACCAACAACCTCTATTGTTGGTAAAATATTTGAAGGGTTTCTGAGGGATGTTATTCTGGATTATCTCAATGAGAATAACTGTTTAACTCCATATCAGCATGGGTTTATGAGAAATCGCTCCTGTCAAACCAATCTAATCAGTTTTTATGAAGAGGTAAGCTATAGGCTGGACCACGGTGAGTCATTGGACGTGGTATATCTCGATTTTTCCAAAGCGTTTGATACCGTGCCGCACAAGAGGTTGGTACACAAAATGAGAATGCTTGGCCTGGGGGAAAATGTGTGTAAATGGGTTAGTAACTGGCTTAGTGATAGAAAGCAGAGGGTGGTTATAAATGGTATAGTCTCTAACTGGGTCGCTGTGACCAGTGGGGTACCGCAGGGGTCAGTATTGGGACCTGTTCTCTTCAACATATTCATTAATGATCTGGTAGAAGGTTTACACAGTAAAATATCGATATTTGCAGATGATACAAAACTATGTAAAGCAGTTAATACAAGAGAAGATAGTATTCTGCTACAGATGGATCTGGATAAGTTGGAAACTTGGGCTGAAAGGTGGCAGATGAGGTTTAACAATGATAAATGTAAGGTTATACACATGGGAAGAGGGAATCAATATCACCATTACACACTGAACGGGAAACCACTGGGTAAATCTGACAGGGAGAAGGACTTGGGGATCCTAGTTAATGATAAACTTACCTGGAGCAGCCAGTGCCAGGCAGCAGCTGCCAAGGCAAACAGGATCATGGGGTGCATTAAAAGAGGTCTGGATACACATGATGAGAGCATTATACTGCCTCTGTACAAATCCCTAGTTAGACCGCACATGGAGTACTGTGTCCAGTTTTGGGCACCGGTGCTCAGGAAGGATATAATGGAACTAGAGAGAGTACAAAGGAGGGCAACAAAATTAATAAAGGGGATGGGAGAACTACAATACCCAGATAGATTAGCGAAATTAGGATTATTTAGTCTAGAAAAAAGACGACTGAGGGGCGATCTAATAACCATGTATAAGTATATAAGGGGACAATACAAATATCTCGCTGAGGATCTGTTTATACCAAGGAAGGTGACGGGCACAAGGGGGCATTCTTTGCGTCTGGAGGAGAGAAGGTTTTTCCACCAACATAGAAGAGGATTCTTTACTGTTAGGGCAGTGAGAATCTGGAATTGCTTGCCTGAGGAGGTGGTGATGGCGAACTCAGTCGAGGGGTTCAAGAGAGGCCTGGATGTCTTCCTGGAGCAGAACAATATTGTATCATACAATTATTAGGTTCTGTAGAAGGACGTAGATCTGGGTATTTATTATGATGGAATATAGGCTGAACTGGATGGACAAATGTCTTTTTTCGGCCTTACTAACTATGTTACTATGTTACTATGTTACTATGTAAGGTAGTTGAACATTTTTGACAGATGACTTTGCGCTGATCAATTGGATGTTGTTTAAAAAAATGCCAGACTGCACTCTTTCTAGCATCGGATACCTTTTCAGGCATTGCAGACTGAGCTTTAACCGGATGGCCACGCTGTCCTCCAACAGGTTTTGGCTTTGCCACGCGTTTTGGGCAAGATACGGGCCCGGCAGATGGAACCTGTTGCGATGTTGATGCCTGCTGCGGCCCCTCCTCCTCCGCTTCAGAACTGCTGCCGCCTGCACCCTGTTCCCCCAATGGCTGCCAATCGGGGTCAAGAACTGGGTCATCTATTACCTCTTCTTGTAGCTCGTGTGCAACTTCGTCTGTGTCACCGTGTCGGTCGGTGGTATAGCGTTCGTGATGGGGCAACATAGTCTCATCAGGGTCTGATTCTTGATCAGCACCCTGCGAGGGCAATGTTGTGGTCTGAGTCAAAGGACCAGCATAGTAGTCTGGCTGTGGCTGTGCATCAGTGCACTCCATGTCAGATTCAACTTGTAATGGGCATGGACTGTTAACTGCTTCACTTTCTAAGCCAGGGACGGTATGTGTAAAGAGCTCCATGGAGTAACCCGTTGTGTCGCCTGCTGCATTCTTCTCTGTTGTTGTTTTTGCTGAAGAGGACAAGGAAGCGACTTGTCCCTGATCGTGAACATCCACTAACGACGCGCTGCTTTGACATTTACCAGTTTCACGAGAGGAGGCAAAAGAGCTAGAGGCTGAGTCAGCAAGATAAGCCAAAACTTGCTCTTGCTGCTCCGGCTTTAAAAGCGGTTTTCCTACTCCCAGAAAAGGGAGCGTTCGAGGCCTTGTGTAGCCAGACGACGAACCTGGCTCCACAGCTCCAGACTTAGGTGCAATATTTTTTTTCCCACGACCAGCTGATGCTCCACCACTACCACTACCCTCATTACCAGCTGACAATGAACGCCCCCGGCCACGACCTCTTCCACCAGACTTCCTCATTGTTTTAAAAACGTAAACAAACTAACGGTATTTGTTGCTGTCACACAAATTACACGGTGAGCTATAACTTCAGTATGATTTAGCTACCCCTTTACAGGTGAGTGAGACCACAACGAAAATCAGGCACAATGTTACACACTCTGTTGTTGGTGGCAACAAATGAGAGAGATGCCACACACGCAGGACTGTCACTGAAGCACAAATGTAAATATTAATCTCCCACTGATTTGATTTTTTTTTTTTTTCAGGGAGACTTTAGGAAAAAAAAATAATAGAATAAAATGATTTTTTCAGGAAGAATTTAGAAACCAAATAAAATAAAATGATTTTTTCAGGGAGAATTTAGAAAACAAATAAAACAAAAAAAGGCTTTCTATGGCCCACTGAGTGAGAGATGACGCACACAGGAGTCAGGAGTGGCACACAAGCCCAGAGGCCAATATTTATCTCCCACTGATTGATGTAGTGATTTTTTCAGGTAGATTTTGGAACCCAAATCAAGCTAAAAAAAATAATAGGCTTTCTATGGCCCACAATTGGAGAGAGAGAGAGAGATGGCACACCCAGGAGTCAAGACTGGCACACAAGCAGAAAGGGCAATATTAATCTCCCACTGATTTGTTTTTTTTTTTGTTTTTTTTTTTAGGGAGACTTTAGGAAAAAAAAAAATAGAATAAAATGATTTTTTCAGGAAGAATTTAGAAACCAAATAAAATAAAATGATTTTTTCAGGGAGAATTTAGAAAACAAATAAAACAAAAAAAGGCTTTCTATGGCCCACTGAGTGAGAGATGACGCACACAGGAGTCAGGAGTGGCACACAAGCCCAGAGGCCAATATTTATCTCCCACTGATTGATGTAGTGATTTTTTCAGGTAGATTTTGGAACCCAAATCAAGCTAAAAAAAATAATAGGCTTTCTATGGCCCACAATTGGAGAGAGAGAGAGAGATGGCACACCCAGGAGTCAAGACTGGCACACAAGCAGAAAGGGCAATATTAATCTCCCACTGATTTGTTTTTTTTTTTTTGTTTTTTTCAGGGAGACTTTAGGAAAAAAAAAATAGAATAAAATGATTTTTTCAGGAAGAATTTAGAAACCAAATAAAATAAAATGATTTTTTCAGGGAGAATTTAGAAAACAAATAAAACAAAAAAAGGCTTTCTATGGCCCACTGAGTGAGAGATGACGCACACAGGAGTCAGGAGTGGCACACAAGCCCAGAAGCCAATATTTATCTCCCACTGATTGATGTAGTGATTTTTTCAGGTAGATTTTGGAACCCAAATCAAGCTAAAAAAATAATAGGCTTTCTATGGCCCACAATTGGAGAGAGAGAGAGAGATGGCACACCCAGGAGTCAAGACTGGCACACAAGCAGAAAGGGCAATATTAATCTCCCACTGATTTTTTTTTTTTTTTTTCTTTTTTTCAGGGAGACTTTAGGAAAAAAAAAAATAGAATAAAATGATTTTTTCAGGAAGAATTTAGAAACCAAAGAAAATAAAATGATTTTTTCAGGGAGAATTTAGAAAACAAATAAAACAAAAAAAGGCTTTCTATGGCCCACTGAGTGAGAGATGACGCACACAGGAGTCAGGAGTGGCACACAAGCCCAGAGGCCAATATTTATCTCCCACTGATTGATGTAGTGATTTTTTCAGGTAGATTTTGGAACCCAAATCAAGCTAAAAAAAATAATAGGCTTTCTATGGCCCACAATTGGAGAGAGAGAGAGAGATGGCACACCCAGGAGTCAAGACTGGCACACAAGCAGAAAGGGTAATATTAATCTCCCACTGATTTGTTTTTTTTTCAGGGAGACTTTAGGAAAAAAAAAATAGAATAAAATGATTTTTTCAGGGAGAATTTAGAAACCAAATAAAATAAAATGATTTTTTCAGGGAGAATTTAGAAAACAAATAAAACAAAAAAAGGCTTTCTATGGCCCACTGAGTGAGAGATGACGCACACAGGAGTCAGGAGTGGCACACAAGCCCAGAGGCCAATATTTATCTCCCACTGATTGATGTAGTGATTTTTTCAGGTAGATTTTGGAACCCAAATCAAGCTAAAAAAATAATAGGCTTTCTATGGCCCACAATTGGAGAGAGAGAGAGAGATGGCACACCCAGGAGTCAAGACTGGCACACAAGCAGAAAGGGCAATATTAATCTCCCACTGATTTTTTTTTTTTTTTTTTTTTTCAGGGAGACTTTAGGAAAAAAAAAATAGAATAAAATGATTTTTTCAGGAAGAATTTAGAAACCAAAGAAAATAAAATGATTTTTTCAGGGAGAATTTAGAAAACAAATAAAACAAAAAAAGGCTTTCTATGGCCCACTGAGTGAGAGACGATGCACACAGGAGTCAGGAGTGGCACACAAGCCCAGAGGCCAATATTTTTCTCCCACTTTTTTTTTTTTTGTTCCAGGGAAAATTTATAAACCCAATAAAAAAAATAATAAATAGGCTTTCTATGGCCCACTATCTGAGAGACAGAGAGAGATGGCACGCTTAGGACTGGCACACAAGCCCAAAGGCCAATATTAATCTCCCTTTTTTATTTAAGGGAGAATTTATAAAACCAAAAAAAAAAAAATAAATAGGCTTTCTATGGCCCACTATTTGTGAGAGATGGCACGCTCAGGACTGGCACACAAGCCCAGAGGCCAATATTAATCTCCCACTTTTTTTTTTTTTTCCAGGGAAAATTTATAAACCCAATAAAAAAAAAAAAAATAAATAGGCTTTCTATGGCCCACTATCTGAGAGAGAGAGATGGCACGCTTAGGACTGGCACACAAGCCCAAAGGCCAATATTAATCTCCCACTGATTGATTTATTGATTTTTTCAGGTAGAATTTAGAACCCAAATAAAGCAAAAAAAAAAAAAAATGGGCTTTCTATGGCCCAATGAGTGAGTGATGATGCACACAGGAGTCAGGAGTGGCACACAAGCCCTGAGGCCAATATTTTTCTCCCACTGATTGATGTAGTGATTTTTTCAGGTAGATTTTAGAACCAAAATCAAGCAAAAAAATAAATAGGCTTTCTATGGCCCACTGAGTGAGAGATAACACAGACAGGGATGGCACTCTAGCAGAAATGTCAATCTTAATCTCCCACAAAAAAAAAAAAAAAAAACAGGGAGTGTCCTTCAATTACTATCTCCCTGCAGTAATCTCAGCCAGGTATGGCAGGCAGCAATAAGGAGTGGACTGATGCACAAATTAAATAAAAAGTGTGTACAAACCAAAAAGATAGCTGTGCAGAAAGGAAGGAACAAGAGGATTTGTGCTTTGAAAAAAGCAGTTGGTTTGCACAGCGGCGTACACACAGCAATGCAGCTATCAGGGAGCCTTCTAGGGCAGCCCAATGAGCTAAAGCGCTGAGGGGAAAAAAAAAAAAATGTAGCTTCCACTGTCCCTGCACACCGAAGGTGGTGTTGGGCAGTGGAAATCGCTACAGCACAAGCGGTTTGGTGGTTAATGGACCCTGCCTAACGCTATCCCTGCTTCTGACGAAGCGGCAGCAACCTCTCCCTAAGCTCAGATCAGCAGCAGTAACATGGCGGTCGGCGGGAACTCCCCTTTATAGCCCCTGTGACGCCGCAGACAGCAAGCCAATCACTGCAATGCCCTTCTCTAAGATGGTGGGGACCAGGACCTATGTCATCACGCTGCCCACACTCTGCGTTTACCTTCATTGGCTGAGAAATGGCGCTTTTCGCGTCATTGAAACGCGACTTTGGCGCGAAAGTCGCGTACCGCATGGCCGACCCCGCACAGGGGTCGGATCGGGTTTCATGAAACCCGACTTTGCCAAAAGTCGGCGACTTTTGAAAATGAACGACCCGTTTTGCTCAACCCTACTCATAAGGTGTTATGGCTTCCAGTACCATCTATATGCCGATGACACTCAGATCTACCTCTCTGGCCCAGATGTCACCTCTTTGCTCTCCAGAATCCCAGAGTGTCCATCAGCCATATCCTCCTTCTCCTATCGCTTCCTCAAGCTCAATGTGGACAAATCTGAACTCACTATCTTTTCTCCATCATGCATATCTTCTCTACTTGATCTATCTATCAAAATAAATGAAATCACACTTTCCCCTTTCCCCAAAATCCGCTGCCTCGGAGTAACCCTTGACTCTGCCCTGTCCTTCAAACCGCATATCCAAGCTCTCACCACCTCTCGTCACCTCCAGCTCAAAAATGTTTTTAGAATCCGTCCTTTCCTCAACCCACACTCTACCAAAATGCTCATGCATGCCCTAATCATCTCCCGACTCAACTACTGCAATATACTCCTCTGTGGCCTATCTTCTACCACTCTCGCACCCCTCCAGTCCATCCTTAACTCTGCTGCCCAACTAATTAGTCTCTCTCTTCGCTACACTCCTGCTTCCCCTCTTTGGAAATCCCTTCACTGGCTCCCAATTTCCCAGCGTATCCAGTTTAAATTGCTAACATTGACCTACAAAGCCATCCATAACCATTCTCCTCTGTATATTTCCACACTAATCTCTCAATATCTTCCCTCACGTAATCTCCGGTCCTCCCAAGACCTCCTCCTCTCCTCCACGCTTATTCGCTCCTCACTCAATCTCCTCCAAGACTTCCCCCGAATATCACCCATCCTCTGGAATTCAGTGCCCCAATACATCCGGTTATCCACTACTTTTGGATCCTTCAAAAGAAACCTGAAAACCCACCTCTTCAAAGAAGCTTACAGCCTGTAAAAACCACACTGCCAACTCAACACCATTGGAGCTACTGCAACCCTCGACCTACTGTCTCCTTCCCCATAATCCTGTAGAATGTAAGCCAGCAAGGGCAGGGTTCTCTTCCCTCTGTACCAGTCTGTCATTGTTAGTGTTGTTTACTATAAGTGATATTTGTATTTTGATGTAACCCCTTCTCATGTACAGCACCACAGAGTTAATGGTGCTATATAAATAAATAATAATAATAATAATAATAATAATAATAATGGGTATTCCAATATGTCACCCGCTGGTGGTACCAGGCCCTTGTGCAGTACCACCAGTGACTCATCGTTGTACCCCCACTGCTGGGACTCCCCCGCCACAAGAAGCCCACACCTCAAGGACCTCCGCTGGGATCCAGACAGCCGCTGGGATCCCGGCCTCTGCTGGAATCCAGACCACCACTCGGATCCAGGCCGCCACTGGGATCCCGGCCGCTGATGGGATCCCAGCCAATGCTCGGATCCAGACCACTGGGGCACCCTCCCCGCTGCGCAGCCGTAGGAAAATTATTCACTGTGCAGGCGCAGTAAATCAGATCGCCATCTTTGTAGAGGCAGATTACGGTGGCTGGGCATACTAACTACGCATGCGCGAACCCAGGGAGCAGTTGATCTATCTTGAGACACATAGACAGATGACAGATGGTAGAAACATAGTTGATAGATAGATCAAAGATACATGGATAAATAATAGATACAGGGATAGATAGATATACATTATAGAATAATATGTGTTTTTGTTCGGCTTACGTTGATACAATGTAAATTAAAACACCTTTGTGTTACATTTTTCATGTTAATAAAAAGTTATTTTTAACCTACTTTGTTTTCATTTTACCACAGGAGGAGGGGCGAGTGCACACGGGAAACAGAGAATACACTGGGGTAGACAAATCAAACCAGAGAACACATGATGAAAGAAGACAGCACAGGAAGAGGAGAGAGAGTAGACAAGGGGGAGAGCACATGGGGTAGACAGGTCAAAGAAGAAAGAACATGTGAGACACACACAGGAGGGAGAGAGACAGTGCACAGGGCAGAGGCAGGTCAGAGTAGAGAGCACAGACAGGAGAACTCAGCACATGGTGGAAATAGAGAGTGGATAGGTAGGTGAGCGCTTGGGGATGAGAGATTCTTAGCGCTGCAAAGCCTGCCCCCATCGGCACGTCACCACCCTCCCAATGCGATAGCATCGGGTCTCCATCTAGTACAAATATATATATAACTAGATGGAGGCCTGATGCGTGGTAATGTCTCGATGGGGGCAGGCTTTCGGTCACATTAAAACTGCGCATGCGTTCCTCCTGTACAATGAGGGCGATGGTCAGTGAATCATTCGGCTGATCCCAGCGGCGGCGTGTTCATGGTGGTGTTCCACTGGTGGTACCACGCAAGAGGCTGCGTACAGCGTATACAGTGTGTGTGTGGTGTGTATGGTGTAACCAGTGTGAGTGTGTGTGGTGCGGTGTGTACAGCATATACAGTGTGTGTGTGGTGTGATGGTGTTCCGCTGGTGGTACTGTGCAAGATGCAGTTCCCATACTGAGACACCCATCACTTGGGTGTCCCAATATGGAGGTCGGTGAACTTCTATCGCTTGGAATTCTGGGATCTGGACACATCTGGATGGAACAGGATGTGAAGACATTACAAGGTAAGTATATATTAAGATATTTAAATGTATAATGGCCACTGCAGCCCTCACACAGTATGATGGTGACAATACCCCTCCTATACACAGTATTATAGCTATCAACCTCCTATATACAGAATAATGGACCCATAGCCCATTTTACACATTATGATGGCCCCACATAACCCATATACAGTATCATGGTGATCAGAGCCATCCTATGCACAGTATAATATTCCATATACATATTGAAGTCCTTCCAAATATTGACATTATAATGGCCACCAGGGCCCTTCACCATAGTATGATCTAGTATGAAGGTGATCATAGAACACTAAACACAGTATGTTAGCCTCTAATATACAATATGATTGTGACCATAGTCACCTATATAGGATTCTCAATAGCCCTCCATACACAGTAGCATGCTCCCATACAGCTTTTACAGTATACACAGTATAATTACACGGTACATTGTACATTCCCCCAAAGAATGTAGGATGTTCTCACAGTAGATTCTCCCCACACAAAGTAGCATGGTGAATATAGTACCCTATACACACTACAGTGGACCATAGCCTTGCATACACAATATGATGGCTTTCATTGACTATACTCAGTATAAAACTCCCATAGCTCTCTGTATACAGGATAATATTCACCATAGCTCCTATACACAATATGATAACTGGTAGCCCATTGTGAAGGCCCATAGCTCCCTACATTCAGTGTGATGGCCCATAGCCCCTATACATAATATGATGTCCAATCGCTCCCAATATACAATATGATGTCACATTGCCCCTACACAAAGTATGATGGCCTATAACCCCTGTAGACAGTATGATGTCCCATTGCCCCCTATGTATGATAGCCTATGGCAACCTATATCAAGTATGATGGCTCATAATCCCTTTATCCCCTCTGTGACCTTAGACGTACTATCCCGTCGAGGTGCCCTGGGCTTATCTGACCCTGGACGGGATAGTACGTCATAGCCGATCGGCCGCGCTCACGGGGGGAGCGCGGCCGATCGCGGCCGGGTGTCAGCTGCTTATCGCAGCTGACATCCGGCACTATGTGCCAGGAGCGGTCACGGACCGCCCCCGGCACATTAACCCCTGGCACACCGCGATCAAAGATGATCGCGATGTGCCGGCGGTGCAGGGAAGCACCGCGCAGGGAGGGGGCTCCCTGCGGGCTTCCCTGAGCCCCCCGCAGCAACGCGATGTGATCGCGTTGCTGCGAGGGTCTCCTCACCTCCCTGCCTGCTCGAGCCCCGGATCCAAGATGGCCGCGGATCCGGGTCCTGCAGGGAGGGAGGTGGCTTCACAGAGCCTGCTTAGAGCAGGCACTGTGAAGGCTGCAGCGCTGCATGTCAGATCAGTGATCTGACAGAGTGCTGTGCAAACTGTCAGATCACTGATCTGTGATGTCCCCCCCTGGGACAAAGTAAAAAAGTAAAAAAAAAATTTTCCAAATGTGTAAAAAAAATAAAAAAAAATATTCCAAAATAATGAAAAAAAAAAAAAAATATTATTCCCATAAATACATTTCTTCATCTAAATAAAAAAAAAAAACCAATAAAAGTACACATATTTAGTATCGCCGCGTCCGTAACGACCCGACCTATAAAACTGTCCCACTAGTTAACCCCTTCAGTAAACACCGTAAGAAAAAAAAAAAAAAAACGAGGCAAAAAACAACGCTTTATTATCATACCGCCGAACAAAAAGTGGAATAACACGCGATCAAAAGGACAGATATAAATAACCATGGTACCGCTGAAAGCGTCATATTGTCCCGCAAAAAAAGAGCCACCATAAAGCATCATCAGCAAAAAAATAAAAAAGTTATAGTCCTGAGAATAAAGCGATGCAAAAATAATTATTTTTTCTGTAAAATAGTTTTTATCGTATAAAAGCACCAAACCATAAAAAAATGATATAAATGAGGTATCGCTGTAATCGTACTGACCCGAAGAATAAAACTGATTTATCAATTTTACCAAACGCGGAACGGTATAAACGCCTCCCCCAATAGAAATTCATGAATAGCTGGCTTTTGGTCATTCTTCCTCACAAAAATCGGAATAAAAAGCGATAAAAAAAATGTCACGTGCCCAAAAATGTTTTCAATAAAAACGTCAACTCGTCCCGCAAAAAACAAGACCTCACATGACTCTGTGGACCAAAATATGGAAAAATTATAGCTCTCAAAATGTGGTATTGCAAAAAATATTTTTTGCAATAAAAAGGGTCTTTCAGTGTGTGACGGCTGCCAATCATAAAAATCCGCTAAAAAACTCGCTATAAAAGTAAATCAAACCCCCCTTCATCACCCCCTTAGTTAGGGAAAAATAAAAAAAAATGTATTTATTTCCATTTTCCCATTAGGGCTAGGGTTAGGGCTAGGGTTAGGGCTAGGGCTAGGGTTAGGGCTAGGGTTAGGGCTAGGGTTAGGGCTAGGGCTAGGGTTAGGGTTAGGGCTAGGGCTAGGGTTAGGGCTAGTGTTAGGGCTAGGGCTAGGGTTAGGGCTAGGGTTAGGGCTAGGGCTAGGGTTAGGGTTAGGGCTAGGGTTAGGGCTAGGGTTAGGGCTAGGGTTAGGGTTAGGGCTAGGGTTAGGGCTAGGGTTAGGGTTAGGGTTAGGGCTAGGGTTAGGGCTAGGGTTAGGGCTAGGGTTAGGGTTAGGGCTAGGGTTAGGGCTAGGGTTAGGGCTAGGGTTAGGGCTAGGGTTAGGGCTAGGGTTAGGGTTAGGGTTGGGGCTACAGTTAGTGTTGGGGCTAAAGTTAGGGTTAGGGTTTAGATTACATTTACAGTTGGGAATAGGGTTGGGATTAGGGTTAGGGGTGTGTCAGGGTTAGAGGTGTGGTTAGGGTTACCGTTGGAATTAGGGTTAGGGGTGTGTTTAGATTAGGGTTTCAGTTATAATTGGGGGGTTTCCACTGTTTCGGCACATCAGGGGCTCTCCAAACACGACATGGCGTCCGATCTCAATTCCAGCCAATTCTGCGTTGAAAAAGTAAAACAGTGCTCCTTCCCTTCCGAGCTCTCCTGTGTGCCCAAACAGGGGTTTACCCCAACATATGGGGTATCAGCGTACTCAGGACAAATTGGACAACAACTTTTGTGGACCAATTTCTCCTGTTACCCTTGGGAAAATACAAAACTGGGGGCTAAAAAATAATTTTTGTGGGAAAACAAAAAGATTTTTTATTTTCACGGCTCTGCGTTATAAACTGTAGTGAAACACTTGGGGGTTCAAAGTTCTCACAACACATCTAGATAAGTTCATTGAGGGGTCTAGTTTCCAATATGGGGTCACTTGTGGGGGGTTTCTACTGTTTAGGTACATTAGGGGCTCTGCAAACGCAATGTGATGCCTGCAGACCAATCCATCTAAGTCTGCATTCCAAATGATGCTCCTTCCCTTCCGAGCCCTCCCATGCGCCCAAACGGTGGTTCCCCCCCACATATCGGGTATCAGCGTACTCAGGACAAATTGGACAACAACATTTAGGGTCCAATTTCTCCTGCTAACCTTGGAAAAATACAAAACTGGGGGCTAAAATATAATTTTTGTGGAAAAAAAAATATTTTTTATTTGTATGGCTCTGCGTTATAAACTGTAGTGAAATACTTGGGGGTTCAAAGCTCTCACAACACATCAAGATGAGTTCCTTAGGGGGTCTACTTTCCAAAATGGTGTCACTTGTGGGGGGTTTCTACTGTTTAGGTACATTAGGGGCTCTGCAAACGCAATGTGACGCCTGCAGACCATTCCATCTAAGTCTGCATTCCAAATGGCGCTCCTTCCCTTCCGAACCCTCCCATGCGCCCAAATGGTGGTTCCCCCCCACATATGGGGTATCAGCGTACTCAGGACAAATTGGACAACAACTTTTGGGGTCCAATTTCTCCTGTTACCCTAGGGAAAATACAAAACTGGGGGCTAAAAAATAATTTTTGTGGGAAAAAAATTTTGTTTTATTTTTATGGCTCTGCATTATAAACTTCTGTGAAGCCCTTGGTGGGTCAAAGTGCTCACCACACATCCAGATAAGTTCCTTAGGGGGTCTACTTTCCAAAATGGTGTCACTTGTGGGGGGTTTCAATGTTTAGGCACATCAGTGGCTCTCCAAACGCAACATGGTGTCCCATCTCAATTCCTGTCAATTTTGCATTGAAAAGTCAAACGGCGCTCCTTCCCTTCCGAGCTCTCCCATGCGCCCAAACAGTGGTTTACTGCCACATATGGGGTATCAGCGTACTCGGTACAAATTGGACAACAACTTTTGAGGTCCAATTTCTTCTCTTACCCTTGGAAAAATAAAAAATTGGGGGCAAAAATATAATTTTTGTGAAAAAATATGATTTTTTATTTTTACGGTTCTGCATTATAAACTTCTGTGAAGCACTTGGTGGGTCAAAGTGCTCACCACACCTCTAGATAAGTTCCTTAGGGGGTCTACTTTCCAAAATGGTGTCACTTGTGGGGGGTTTCAATGTTTAGGCACATCAGTGGCTCTCCAAACGCAACATGGCGTCCCATCTCAATTTCTGTCAATTTTGCATTGAAAAGTCAAACTGCGCTCCTTCCCTTCCGAGCTCTCCCATGCGCCCAAACAGTGGTTTACTGCCACATATGGGGTATCAGCGTACTCAGGACAAATTGGACAACAACTTTTGAGGTCCAATTTCTTCTCTTACCCTTGGAAAAATAAAAAATTGGGGGCAAAAATATAATTTTTGTGAAAAAATATGATTTTTTATTTTTACGGTTCTGCATTATAAACTTCTGTGAAGCACTTGGTGGGTCAAAGTGCTCACCACACATCCAGATAAGTTCCTTAGGGGGTCTACTTTCCAAAATGGTGTCACTTGTGGGGGGTTTCAATGTTTAGGCACATCAGTGGCTCTCCAAACGCAACATGGCGTCCCATCTCAATTCCTGTCAATTTTGCATTGAAAAGTCAAATAGCGCTCCTTCCCTTCCGAGCTCTCCCATGCGCCCAAACAGTGGTTTACTGCCACATATCAGGTATCAGCGTACTCAGGACAAATTGGACAACAACTTTTTGGGTCCAATTTCTCCTGTTACCCTTGGTAAAATAAAACAAATTGGAGCTGAAGTAAATTTTTTGTGTAAAAAAGTTAAATGTTCATTTTTATTTAAACATTCCAAAAATTCCTATTAAACACCTGAAGGGTTAATAAACTTCTTGAATGTGGTTTTGAGCACCTTGAGGGGTGCAGTTTTTAGAATGGTGTCACACTTGGGCATTTTCTATCATATAGACCCCTCAAAATGACTTCAAATGAGACGTGGTCCCTAAAAAAAAATGGTGTTGTAAAAATGAGAAATTGCTGGTCAACTTTTAACCCTTATAACTCCCTAACAAAAAAAAAATTGGTTCCAAAATTATGCTGATGTAAAGGAGACATGTGGGAAATGTTACTTATTAAGTATTTTGTGTGACATATCTCTGTGATTTAATTGCATAAAAATTCAAAGTTTGAAAATTGCGAAATTTTCAAAATTTTCGCCAAATTTCTGTTTTTTTCACAAATAAACGCAGGTACTATCAAAGAAATTTTACCACTATCATGAAGTACAATATGTCACGAGAAAACAATGTCAGAATCACCAGGATCCGTTGAAGCGTTTCGGAGTTATAACCTCATAAAGGGACAGTGGTCAGAATTGTAAAAATTGGCCTGGTCATTAACGTGCAAACCACCCTTGGGGGTAAAGGGGTTATGCAATACGATGGGCCACAGCCCCTATACCTAGTGTTAGGGGTCAAGTTCCCACCTCTGTACAGGGGGAATCTCGGGCCATCTCCGCTGCAGTCTCCCATTCTTCTCCTGCCGCAGTGGAGTCTGCTCAGCGGAGACGTCGGTCCCAGCTTCTTGCTCAGTCTCACTCTATACAAAGAGTTGCTGCTGCTTTTCCTGCTTCTGCCATTGAAGTCAGTGTTGGGCAGCGGCAAGCGGATGCTTTTGGGACCAAGTCCTGCTTTTCTCTTTCTGAGCATGCCCAGGGCAAGATCTCCTGTTGGAGATCAAGGGTCACATGCTCAGGTACTGCAGCACATCCCATTGGTCCTCCAGGAAGGTCCTGAAAGTGCAAAACTTTGGTAGCAGCTTCCCATAGGTCCTTTATTGGAAGGTCCTGAACGTGCTGCAACTATATAAGCTGCGCATGACCGCACGGCCATGCGCTAGTATTGACTTGATATAATGTGTGTGTGTAGATGGATGTATGTCGATGGATGAAAGCTACTAAATCATTCCCTTTCCTAGTGTTGTTGACTGTTCGCGAATGATGGTAGTAGCTATCTAGCGCCCGACTAAGCCATCAGCACATTACACACATTACAGCGTCTAGTTGCTGTGACCGCCAGTGCGGCGCCGTGCGCTTTCTCAGCGCTTTCCTGGCCCAAGCCTGGGTGGTTAGTGGCGTCCGCCAGTGCGGCACTGCACGCACTCACGTGCATCTTTAATTCATTTATTTCTATCACTCTGACACCCCAGTAGCGGTGTCAAGCGCATGAGGTTTTTATGAACTCTATTCCTGTGTCTTGGGATTGAGTTCTGAGACTCCTTGTTTGCGCTCTTGGTGCGGTACC